>NC_143131.1:123834897-124140452 GCF_059928025.1 Delphinapterus leucas
AAAATTCTCTGTCAACATCTTTTTATTTCCTCTTAGAACTTAATGTTTATAATTATTTTATTTACTTTTTTGGAGTAATAAATGCACATGGTCCAAAATTCCCACAGTAAGAAGGGATAGGAAATAAAAAGTAAATCCCCCCCTTCTACAGCTCTCACGAGCCACCCAGTTACCTGTCAGGGGGCTACCATCGTTGGTAGTTCTTATATACACTTCCAGATAAATTCTATGTCTAGGCAAATATATAGATACATACAGATATATACACATTACATTTTACCTACATATATATAGTCTTTTTAAGTAAATCGTTACATACTTATACACCTTACTCTTTTGTTCACTTAAAAATATATCTTAGGGATCATTTCACATGAATATATAAAAAGATGCCTTTAACTAATGAGAACCTACTGTACAGCACAGGGAATTCTACTCAGTGCTCTGTGGTGACCTAAATGGGAAGGAAATCCAAAAAAGAGGGGATACATGTATATGTGTGGCTGATTGACTTTGCTGTACAGCAGAAACTGACACAGCAGTGTAAAGCAACTATACTCCAATAAAAAACAAATAAAATAAAAAGATGCCTTTTTATCTGTCCACATCTTAGTAGGTATGACATGTCTGTCCTCAATCTCTCATTGTACCTCAGTCTCAGCTGCACAGGAAATTGGCTCTTTGAAGGGTCCCCAGGGAACCCCCAAAGTGAATTCTGTATATGCTGATGGGCTACATTTTAAGTGAGATTATCCCAAGTGTATCCTCCAAATTTGGTGCACTTCTACCTATCATCTTCTCTGGATGTAATAAGAGACAGAGAAACAGAAGTGGCCAACGATCTACATTATAATAGGTCCCCCTTGGAAATACCCTTCACAATGTGGCATTTTCGTTAATATACATCCTAGTAACAAATGAAGTCAGAAATTTCTTACCTTTCCTTTCTCAAAGTATTCCACTAAGTGTGGTGTTTTTAAGCATCCTCACCCACACCTCATTTTTTTAAAAAAATCACAGGTTTGAAAGGCATCCAGGTTCTCATACAGATCCAGCTTCACATATATATCCAAACACACTTACCCGTATTCTATGTCTCTCTCTGGTGCCAATTCTTAGTGCAAAGGTGGACCCAGGTAACAATGGCCAACAAAAACACTCTCCATAATGCCTGGCGATGTCACACTCAAGACACATGGGACAAATGAGACCACAGAAACCTGTCAATAACCACATAAAAGCAAGCTCAGGTTCTCAGTTGTGCTTGGAGCAACTTCACATCTCAAAGAGCATTTATAGCCCTATGCCATCAATTTAATACTGCATTGTCCCCCTGCAATCAGGGACTGAGAATGAATAACCAATTTGCAAAACTCACTATATGAGAATTGCCATAACTGAGCCACACCAAAATTGTCTTCTTTTGTTAAACACTGGCAAAGCTGAACCTGCTACAATTCTGATAACGTTCACTACAGTAACTTTTTTCTGTCAAGAGAAAAGCATTAAATAATTTTTTATAGTGGAAACATAACTGTTGCTTCTCTTATGTTCATCTATCTAATTTCAATATTTAAAATAGACACAGTATAAGATACTTTTGAACAGCAGGCGTCTTCTTCTATAAATGTGATTGGAAGCTCTTATATGGTACACTGATTCTGCCTGCTATTCTTATAAGGACTTTATTCTATTTCTCAGGCCAGAAGGTTTCTCTAATGTTTGCAGTTGCATGGAGCCACTGACATCTGCCAGTTTTAATCTGTAAACTAGTAGAGGCTTGGTTCCTTGAACATCAGCTGGAAACAGTTGGTCATTTATTCATTCATTCATCTTTAACTACTGATATTGTTTCCTACACATCCTGCATGAACCATTAACACGGAGGTTCTCTTTTAAATACGTTTTGGGTCACGGAACCTTTTGAGAATATGGTGATAGCTATGAACTTGCTCCTGAAGGGGAGAGAAAAATACATGAACACAGACATGCAAAATTGTGCATTCAGTTTCACAGGGTTCAAGGATCCATTGAAAACTATCACTGGACCACAGGTTAAGAACCCCCGGTAAACGATTAAGATGCTATATCATTGCAAAAGATGACAACCTTGACGAATACAAATAATTTGAACTATGAAAGAGCAAAAAAACTAACCATAACCTTTAAAAATGTATTCAATAAATGTTATTGAGGCATAATTTATAAACAAGAAAATGCACAAATCATAAATGTTCAGTTGGATGAGTTCTGACAATTATATTCACCCACGTAACCAAACGTGTAGAACACTGCCATCACCCCAGGGAGTTCCCGTGTGCCCCTTCCCAGACAATCCCAGTCCTCCCACCCCCACTCCAGACATATCACTATTCTGATTTCTATTCCCATAGATGAGTTTTACCTCGATTTGGACTTCGTATAAGTGGAATCATGTTTACTTTTGTATCTGACTTCTTTTGTTCAACATCACGTTTCTTGAGATTCATCTATGTTGTTATGTATATCTGCAGTTTGTTCCTTTTATTGTTGAGTAGTATTACCAATGTATAAATGTTCTACAAATTGTCCACTCTCCCACTGTTTATTCCATTTTTTGCTACTATGAATAAGCACTATGAATATTCATATACAAGTCTTTACGTGGACAAATATTTTCATTTCACTTGGGTGGATTCCTGGAAATGGAATTGCTAGGTCATGGGGTAGATTTATGTTTAATTTTACCAGAAATTTACAAAGAGTTCTCCAAAGTATTTGTACCATTTTACCCTCCCACCAGCAATGTATGAGAGTTTGTTGTTCCACATCCTCACCAACATTTGCTATTGTCAGCCTTTTTTATTTTATCCATTCTAATGAGTGTGAAATGGTAGTGTTCATAGCCTTCTAGTGCACCAGACACAAAGGCTCACATGCCATGTCACTAGCATACTAGGATTCCTTGTCAAACACCTGTCTCTGTTGCCTCATCCCTCCCTCCCTCTTCAACAGTGAGGAGTGCAGAGTCCCACTCCCAAATTCAGTGACAAAGAAGCAGAAATCTAGGAATGCTGTTTTATCTTAGAACCTCCAAGAGATGTGCCTGGACTCTGGACTTCTCCAGTTTCATATAAGAGGTGAGATAGAACATGTGCATGGAGGGCATGAGGACTGGAGTGGGGAGGGGTACAAGGAGCAGCCTATCTGAGAAACAGAACATCTATTTCATCAGGAATCTTAAGAAAATCACAAAATCATGTATTATAGGCATCACTTGGCCCAAAGCAAACACTAAATTCATCCTTGATTAAGTCTGAGATGTTTTGTCCCACATTTAAAAAAAATCATTACTCCTAGCAAGATCAGCAGGTCCCACTCAGCACTGACAACTGGTATAAACAGGTCAGAGGACAGCAAATGGCCCATGAACATGCAGTGAGTTCACAGTGGTAATACTGTATGCAACCCTGAATTAGAGGACTTTGAAATCATGGCACATAAAAATCAATCAAAACTTATGCATGAATTACAAAATACTGTAGTGTATATCCCTGCAGATAAAAAATTAATCAAAAGTTGCATAATTATACAGCTAGCAAGCTAAGTGAGTAATAAATTGTCTTTACCCAATTGCCTGAGCTGCACCACTTTAACTGGCAGAGAGAAATACCCACCATCCTCAATAAGCATATTGTAAAGAAGTTGTTTTGTGCACTGAAACTCCTGTACCTTATTTTTATGACTCATATAACACATGCTGTTAATTTTATTTTTAAGCCTTTCCATTTGTATATCCAGGTTATCTAAGTGTTCATTATGAGGGACTACTAGATACTGAGGAAACACACCCAAAATTCAATTACCTTGGGACAGAAGTCAGACATGATAAAAAATAAAATAAAACTATAAAAGCCAAAGTTTTATTATATAATAGATAATATTTATACAGATTTCACCATGTGCCAAGCCCTGCTAAAAGTACTTTACATTTAGTAACTCATTTAATTCTCACAACAATCCTATAAAATTTACTATTATTAGGCCCATTTTACAGATGAGCAAACGAATGCCCAGAGGACTTAAACCATCTGCCCAAGTTCATACATTTGTTAAGAAGGGGCAGAGGTCACGTTTGAACTCAAGTAGCCTGGCTCTAAAGTCTTAACTACTACACATACCACATATGCCCAAATGTTCTCATGTTTTATGTATTTAATTAGTAAACAATTGTGGATTTGTGTGTTCTAAGACACTGCCCTCGCTACCACTGTTTGGTATTTATTCCTGTGGAGAGTCTGAAATCATGCAACTTCTTTAGGAAAGATCCTTGGGTCAGGTGTACCGAGATGGAGTGCTGTGGGATAAACACTGTGCTCAACAAGAGATGCACAAGGGTAGGATGATGGAATCCTTTGTCTTCAGGGGGCGCTAGGAGGAAATTTCGCTAAATAAATCACAGACCAAGGATAAGTATCCAGAACATACAAAGAATTCCTGAAAATCAATACATCAAGGATTAAACAGAAGAAGAAAATGAACACAAGACATGAACAGGTAAAGAACAAATACAAATGACCAAGAAAAAACACGAAAAGCTGCTCAATGTCATTAGTAATCAGGGAATTGCATACTAAGACGATCAGAAACCATTTATTACCTATAAGAATGCCAAATTTTTCTAAGGTGTTTTTATTTTTGAATTTTGTTTTATTTATTTTTTAATACAGCAGGTTCTTATTAGTCATCAATTTTATATACATCAGTGTATACATGTCAATCCCAATCGCCCAATTCATCCCACCACCACCACCACCCCCCTGCCGCTAACCCACCTCGGTGTCCGTAAGTTTGTTCTCTACATCTGTGTCTCACTTTCTGCCCTGCAAACCCGTTCATCTGTACAATTTTTCTAGGTTCCACATATATGTGTTAATATACAATATTTGTTTTTCTCTTTCTGACTTACTTCACTCTGTATGACAGTCTCTAGATCCATCCACGTCTCAACAAATGACCCAATTTCGTTCCTTTTTATGGTTGAGTAATATTCTATTGTATATATGTACCACATCTTCTTTATCCATTTGTCTGTTGATGGGCATTTAGGTTGCTTCCGTGACCTGGCTATTGTAAATAGTGCTGCAATGAACATTGGGGTTCATGTGTCTCTTTGAATTATGGTTTTCACTGGGTATATGCCCAGTAGTGGGATTGCTGGATCATATGGTAATTCTATTTTTAGTTTTCTAAGGAACCCCCATACTGTTCTCCATAGTGGTTGTATCAATTTACATTCCCACCAACAGTGCAAGAGGGTTCCCTTTTCTCCACACCCTCTCCAGCATTTGTTGCTTGTAGATTTTCTGATGATGCCCATTCTAACCGGTGTGAGGTGATACCTCCTTGTAGTTTTGATTTGCATTTCTCTAATCATTAGTGATGTTGAGCAGCTTTTCATGTGCTTCTTGGCCATCTGTATGTCTTCTTTGGAGAAATGTCTATTTAGGTCTTCTGCCCATTTTTGGATTGGTTTTTTTTTGTTTTTTCCTGTGGTATGCGGGCCTCTCACTGTTGTGGCCTCTCTCGTTGCGGAGCACAGGCTCCAGACGCGCAGACTCAGTGGCCATTGCTCACGGGCCCAGCCGCTCCGTGGCATGAGGGATCTTGCAGGACTGGGGCACGAACCCGTGTCCCCTGCATCAGCAGGCAGACTCGCAACCACTGCACCACCTGGGAAGCCTGGGTTGTTTGTTTTTTTAATATTGAGCTGTGTGAGCTGCTTATAAATTTTGGAGATTAATCCTTTGTCCATTGATTCATTTGCAAATATTTTCTCCCATTCTGAGGGTTGTCTTTTCGTCTTGTTTATGGTTTCCTTTGCTGCGCAAAAGCTTTGAAGTTTCATTAGGTCCCATTTGTTTATTTTTGTTTTTATTTCCATTACTCTAGGAGATGGATCAAAAAAGATCTTGCTGTGATTTATGTCAAAGAGCGTTCTTCCTATGTTTTCCTCTAAGAGTTTTATAGTGTCCAGCCTTACATTTAGGTCTCTAATCCACTTTGAGTTTATTTTTGTGTATGGTGTTAGGGACTGTTCTAATTTCATTCTTTTACATGTAGCTGTCCAATTTTCCCAGCACCACTTATTGAAGAGATTGTCTTTTCTCCATTGTATATCCTGGCCTCCTTTGTCATAGATTAGTTGACCATAGGTGCGTGGGTTTATCTCTGGGCTTTCTATCTTGTTCCATTGATCTTTGTTTCTGTTTTTGTACCAGTACCATATTGTCTTGATTACTGTAGCTTTGTAATATGGTCTGAAGTCAGGGAGTCTGATTCCTCCAGCTCCATTTATTTCCCTCAAGACTGCTTTGGATATTTGGGGTCTTTTGTGTCTCCATACAAATTTTAAGATTTTTTGTTCTAGTTCCATAAAAAATGTCATTGGTAATTTGATAGGGATTGCATTGAATCTGTAGATTGCTTTGGGTAGTATAGTCCTTTTCACAATGTTGATTCTTCCAATCCAAGAACATGGATTACATCTCCATTTGTTGGTATCATCTTTAATTTCTTTCATCAGTGTCTTATAATTTTCTGCATACAGGTCTATTGTCTCCCTAGGTAGGTTTATTCCTATTGCAATGGTAAATGGGAGAGTTTCCTTTATTTCTCTCTCAGATTTTTCATCATTAGTGTATAGGGATGCAAGAGATTTCTGTGCATTAGTTTTGTATCCTGCAACTTTACCAAATTCATTGATTAGCTCTAGTAGTTTTCTGGTGGCATCTTTAGGATTATCTATGTATAGTATCATGTCACCTGCAAACAGTGACAATTTTACTTTTTCTTTTCCAATTTGTATTCCTTTTATTTCTTTTTCTTCTCTGATTGCTGTGGCTAGGAATGCCAAAACTATGTTGAATAACAGTGGTGAGAGTGGACATCTTTGTCTTCTTGTTCCTGATCTTAGAGGAAATGCTTTCAGTTTTTCACCATTGAGAATGATGTTTGCTGTGGGTTTGTCATATATAGCTTTTATTATGTTGAGGTAGGTTCCCGCTATGCCCACGTTCTGGAGAGTTTTTACCATAAATGGGTGTTAAACTTTGTCAAAAGCTTTTTCTGCATCTACTGAAATGAGCATATGGTTTTTCTTCTTCAGTTTCTTAATATGGTGTATCACATTGATTGATTTGCGCATATTGAAGAATCCTTGCATCCCTGGGATAAATCCCACTTGATCATGGTGTATGATCCTTTTAATGTGTTGCTGGATTCTGTTTGCTAGTATTTGGTGAGGATTTTTGCATCTATATTCATCAGTGATATTGGTCTGTAATTTTCTTTTTTTGTAGTATCTTTGGTTTTGATATCAGGGTGATGGTGGTCTCATAGAATGAGTTTGGGAGTGTTCCTTCCTCTGCAATTTTTTGGAAGAGTTTGAGAAGGATGGATATCAGCTCTTCTCTAAATGTTTGATAGAATTCACCTGTGAAGCCATCTGGCCCTGGACTTTTGTTTGTTGGAAGATTTTAAATCACAGTTTCAATTTCATTACTTGTGATTGGTCTGTTCATATATTCTATTTCTTCCTGGTTCAGTCTTTGAGGTTACACTTTCCGAAAAATTTGTCCATTTCTTCCAGGTTGTCCATTTGATTGGCATAGAGTTGCTTGTAGTAATCTCCTAGGATGCTTTGTTTTTCTGCAGTGTCTGTTGTAACTTCTTTTTCATTTCTAATTTTACTGATTTGAGTCCTCTCCCTCTTTTTCTTGATGAGTCTGGCTAATGGTTTATCAATTTTGTTTATCTTCTCAAAGAACCAGCTTTTAGTTTTATTGATCATTGCTATTGTTTTCTTTATTTCATTTATTTCTGCTCTGATCTTTATGATTTCTTTCCTTCTGCTAATTTTGGGTTTTGTTTGTTCTTCTTTAGCTCCTTTAGGTGTAAGGTTAGATTGCTTATTTAAGATTTTTCTTGTTTCTTGAGGTAGGCTTGTATAGCTATAAACTTTCCTCTTAGAACTGCTTTTGCTGCATCCCATAGGTTTTGGATCCTCGTATTTTCATTGTCATTTGTCTCTAGGTATTTTTTGATTTCCTCTTTGGTTTCTTCAGTGATCTCTTGGTTATTTAGTAACATATTGTTTAGCCTACATGTGTTTGTGTTTTTTACATTTTTTTCCCTGTAATTCATTTCTAATCTAATAGTGTTGTGGTCAGAAAAGATGCTTGATATGATTTCAAATTTCTTAAATTTACTGAGGCTTGATTTGTGACCCAAGATGTGATCTATCCTGGAGAAAGTTCTGTGCACACTTGAGAAGAACGTGTAATCTGCTGTTTTTGGATGGAATGTCCTATAAATATCAATTAAATCTATCTGGTCTGTTGTGTCATGTAAAGCTTCTGTTTCTTTATTTATTTTCATTTTGCATGATCTGTCCATTGGTGTAAGTGAGGTGTTAAAGTCCCCCACTATTATTGTGTTACTGTCAATATCCTCTTTTAGAGCTGTTAGCAGTTGCCTTATGTATCGAGGTGCTCCTATGTTGGGTGCATATATATTTAAAATTGTTATATCTTCTTCTTGGATTGATCCCTTGATCATTATGTAGTGTCCTTCCTTGTCTCTTGTAACATTCTTTATTTTAAAGTCTATTTTATCTGATATGAGTATTGCTACTCCAGCTTTCTTTTGATTTCCATTTGCATGGAATATCTTTTTCCATCCCCTAACTTTCAGTCTGTATGTGCCCCTAGGTCTCAAGTGGGTCTCTTGTAGACAGCATATATATGGGTGTTGTTTTTGTATCCATTCAGCAAGCCTGTGTCTTTTGATTGGAGCATTTAATCCATTCATGTTTAAGGTAATTATCGATATGTAAGTTCCTATGACCATTTTCTTAATTGTTTTGGGTTTGCTTTTGTGGGCCATTTTCTTCTCTTGTGGTTCCCACTTAGAGAGGTTCCTTTAGCATTTGTTGTAGAGCTGGTTTGGTGGTGCTGAATTCTCTTACCTTTTGCTTGTCTGTAAAGCTTTTGATTTCTCTGTCGAATCTGATGAGATCCTTGCCAGGTAGAGTAATGTTGGTTGTAGGTTCTTCCCTTTCATCACTTTAAATATATTGTGCCACTCCACTCTGGCTTGTAGACTTTCTGCTGAGAAATCAGCTGTTAACCTTATGGGAGTTCCCTTGTATGTTGTCTTTTTTCCCTTGTTGCTTTTAATAATTTTTTTTGTCCTTAATTTTTGTCAATTAGATTACTATGTATCTCGGCATGTTTCTCGTTGGGTTTATCCTGCCTGGGACTCTCTGCGTTTCCTGGACTTGGGTGGCTATTTCCTCTCCCATGTTAGGGAAGTTTTTGACTATAATCTCTTCAAATATTTTCTCAGGTCCTTTCTCTCTCTCTTCTCCTTCTGGGACCCCTATAATGCAAATGTTGTTGCATTTAATGTTATCCCAGAGGTCTTTAAGGCTGTCTTCATTTCTTTTCATCCTTTTTTCTTTATTCTGTTCCACAGCAGTGAATTCCACCATTCTGTCTTCCAGGTCACTTATCCGTTCTTCTGCCTCAGTTATTATGCTATTGATTCCTTCTAGTGTAGTTTTCATTTCAGTTATTGTATTGTTCATCTCTGTTTGTTTGTTCTTTAATTCTTCTAGGTCTTTGTTAAACATTTCTTGCATCTTCCCGATCTTTGCCTCCATTCTTTTTCCGAGGTCCTGGATCATCTTCACTATCATTATTCTGAATTCTCCTTCTGGGAGGTTGCCTATGTCCACTTCATTTAGTTGTTTTTCTGGGGTTTTATCTTGTTCTTTCATCTGGTACATAGCCCTCTGCCTTTTCATCTTGTCTATCTTTCTGTGAATGTGGTTTTTGTTCCGCAGGCTGTAGGACTGTAGTTCTTCTTGCTTCTGCTGTCTGCCCTCTCGTGGATGAGGCTACCTAAGAGGCTTGTGCAAGTTTCCTGATGGGAGGGACTGGTGGTGGGTAGAGCTGACTGTTGCTCTGGTGGGCAGAGCTCAGTAAAATTTTAATTGGCTTGACTGCTGATGGGTGGGGCTGGGTTCCCTCCCTGTTGGTTGTTTGGCCTGAGGTAACCCAACACTGGAGCCTACCTGGGCTCTTTGGTGGGGCTAATGGCAGACTCTGGGAGGGCTCACGCCAAGGAGTACTTCCCAGAACTTCTGCTGCCAGTGTCCTTGTCCCCACAGTGAGCCACAGCCACCCCCGCCTCTGCAGGAGACCCTCCAACACTAGCAGCTAGGTTGGGTTCAGTCTCCCTTGGGATCACTGCTCCTTCCTCTGGGTCCCGATGTGCACACTACTTTGTGTGTGCCCTCCAAGAGTGGAGTCTCTGTTTCCCCCAGTCCTGTTGAAGTCCTGCAGTCAAATCCCACTGGCCTTCAAAGCCTGATTCTCTAGGAATTCCTCCTCCCGTTGTTGGACCCCCAGGTTCAGAATCCTGATGTGGGGCTCAGAACCTTCACTCCAGTGCGTGGATTTCTATGGTATAAGTGTTCTCCAGTCTGTGAGTCACCCAGCCACCAGTTATGGGATTTGATTTTACTGTGATTGCGCCCCTCCTACCATCTCATTGTGGCTTCTCCTTTGTCTTTGGATGTGGGGTATCTTTTTTGGTGAGTTCCAGTGTCTTCCTGTCGATGACTGTCCAGCAGCTAGTTGTGATTCTGGTGTTCTCGCAAGAGGGAGTGAGAGCACGTCCTTCTACTCTGCCATCTTGGTTCAGGGCTGGCCACACTCTAAGGTTTTTAGAGCATGTCAAATGCTGTGGGGCACCACAGAGAAATAGGTGCTCCATACACTGATGGAGATGGAAACTGGCACAGTCACTTTGGAAAGCAACTTGGCTGAATCTCGTAAAATTTTAAATACTCTGGGATTCAGTAACTCCACTTGTTAGCATCTACCCTAGAGTAATGCTTACACATGCACACAAAGAGGCCGGTACAAGGATATCCACTGCAGCATTATTTGTGGCTTCAAATTTAAAACAAGAGTACATTAATAGACAAACGTGTAAATAAACCATGATGGTGCCGATCATACTAGGGAATAATTAAGAACGCAATGAAAGATCAATTAAGTACCAACAGAGATAAACCTCTAAGACATATTTTGAGTTAAAAAAATCAAATTGCATAATGATATTATAGCATAATACCATTTATGCTTTGTTTAAAAAGTTACAAAGCAATAGTATATGTTAGTAATAGATGCATATGTAAATACAGAGAAAAAGATCTGGAAGAAAACACTCCAAATTGATTTAATAAAAAAGAGTGACATGGTTCCCTTTTCTGTAATGTTTCATTTCTTTAATAAAGTGAGCATATTCATGTGTTATTTGTGAAGTAAAAAAAATATATATATATATGCAAGTATGTGTGTGCACGTGTGTGTGTGTGTGTGTATGTGTGTGTACTTTTTTTAAAAAAGAAGCTCAGGCTCAAGAGAGATCCATACCATAAATTCAGCCTCTTCCTCTTCCCCCCAAAGGCCTAGTGGTCATGTCAGCTCCCACAGCCTAAACATTCCTGGCCTATTCTCTAACATGAACTCCACCCTCAAGCATGGAATGTGGTTCATCATTCATCCCTCTAACACACAGGGGGAGTTGAGATAAAAAGAAGGCTACACAAAACCACAGTGTGGAGCCCCAAAGAACATAAGTAGGAAAGTTGTGTGGAAATTGCAGCAAGGCACATTTCAGGTCAATTATCACAAAGAGGCAGAATCTAACAATAAGAGATGCTTAAAAAAGGAATGGTGGGGGGCTTCCGTGGTGGCGCAGTGGTTGAGAGTCCGCCTGCCCATGCAGGGGACACGGGTTCGTGCCCCGGTCCGGGAAGATCCCACATGCCGCGGAGCAGCTAGGCCCCTGAGCCATGGCCGCTGAGCCTGAGCGTCCAGAGCCTGTGCTCTGCAACGGGAGAGGCCACAACAGTGAGAGGTCCACGTACCGCAAAAAAAAAAAAAAAAAAAAAAAAAAGGAATGTGGGGCTTCCCTGGTGGCACAGTGGTTATGAATCCGCCTGCCAATGCAGTGGACACGGATTCGAGCCCTGGTCGGGGAAGATCCCACATGCTGTGGAGCAACTAAGCCCGTGCACCACAACTACTGAGCCTGCACTCTAAAGCCCACGAGCCACAACTACTGAAGTCCGTGCGCCTAGAGCCGTGCTCTGCAACAAGAGAAGCCACCGCAATGAGAAGCCCATGCACTGCAAGGAAGAGTAGCCCCCACTCACTGCAACTAGAGAAAGCCCACATGCAGCAATGAAGACCCAACTCAGCCAAGAATAAATAAATAGATAAATAAATAAATAAGGAATGGGGCATGCTCATACTTTGTGGGTGGGAGTGTAAATTAGTACAACTTCTAAATGGAGAGCCATTTGGAAACATCTATCAAGATTTAAAAAGGTACGTACTATCTGACCAGTAGGTTTACCCTCAGCAATTGTCCAACAGATAACTCACGCACATACAAAATGGCACCAATACAAGAATACTCACAAAGCATTGGTTTGAATAGTAAAAAGTCTGGAAACCACATAAAGATCCACAAATAAGAATTTTTGGATAAATAAATTATGGTACATTCATACAATGGAATCTATGCAGCAATTTAAAATATTAGCTTCAGAAGTGCTGATATGGTCTGCACAATATGGTCACCTATATTGTTAAATTAAAACAAAATAAAGATGCAGAACTGTGTGTGTTTACAATTCTATTATTTGTGTCAATTATATATACCACATATACAGAAAAAATATGGAAGGATAGATACCAAAATATTAACAATGTATATCTATGACACTGGGATTACAGGATACTGCTTTCTTCTTTTATAGCCTTTTGCATTTTTCTTTTTTACCATGATTATATGATACTTTTATAATAAAAAGATTAATCTATTTTCATTAAAAATTTTTATATATTTATAAGCATATAGACTATATTGGGGCTCAGGTAAGAGTGGTGGCCTCTGAGGAGAACTGGGCAGGGCAGGAGGGCAAGGATGGAGTTGCTGCTTTTCATATACCTAAGGGGTAGGTACTTTTGAATTTTGCATCACGTACCTGGTAACCTATTAAAAATCTTTTTTTTTTTTTTAAAGCACTGAGATGGCTCCAAGGGAGAGGAACCCTCCTCTCCAGAAATGTTCAGAAAGCCAAGCCTGTCAGGTCCTTACCAGGCTTGCTACAGAGGGGACTTAGACAAGCTGGTGAGGGGCCAGACCAGCTGACCCCAATATCCCTTCTGAATCTAGACAAGCTGGTGAGGGGCCAGACCAGCTGACCCCAATATCCATTCTGAATCTAAGTCTTTGTGATTGTTTCAATGAAGTGCAGGAAAGAAGGAAGCAAGTGAGAATACAGGTTAAAATTCATTCATAGATGTGTCGTTCAGGAAATATTCATTAGCGCCTTCTATTGGTCAGGTGCTCCGCTGGGCAAGACCAATGAGCAGGACCAGTGGTCCCTGCTTTCAGACTGCAGTGTACAGTGTACAGTTTACCCAAGATACAGTTCAAGGACACAAATCCCAGTCTGAGGCCTTTTCATGCCTCCCTCCTCTTCCAGAAAACCAAAGAAATTCTTGGACTGCTTCACCCCACCCACATTGGGCCTCTGATGGCTTCTTGTCCACACAAAGCCCTTTACTGCCTGGTGCTTGTGGTGCCTCCACAGGAAAGGTGATTTTAGTGGCTGGTTCTTTCCCATCTCTCAGGTATCAGCTTAAGTCAGTTCCTCAGAGAGGCCATCCTTTGCCCCCTGTAATTTCCTTTCAAAACACCTTGTTTACTTCCTCCACGGCACTCAGCACCACTGCAATTATTTTGTCTATTTGCTTATTGCCTACGTACTCAAAGAGACCGTCTCTATCTTCATCACTATTATATCTGTAGTGCCTATCACATGACCATACATAGGTAGGAACTCAGTAAAGGCTGGCTGAATTACAAACCAGTGTTGATTACACCTTCCACATAAACCTCCTCTGGGGCAACATCACAAACATCCCCAGCTGGAACAGCCAGCCTTTCACCCACAAGGCCATTTCACAGCCACTTATTTCACCTCCGCTTCAGCTTCACATCTGAGCTTTCAGAAACCACATCCTCAAAGGACACAAAAGCACCCATTTTCTCATCCCAGGGCAGTGTGAATTCAGAAGAAAGCACAGAGGTGGAAAGAGGGAGGCAGTTTAAAAACCAGAAGTGCAATTAAATGAAGAAGCAAAATGTCAAAAATAAATGGAAATTATCACTCTTCATAATGTACCCTTTGCTTAATGGATGACAAATTGTAGCAGTAATTCTCAACATTTAATGGTAAACTATCCCAAGATGGGAATCTGACGTGAAACAGTCATGGAAAGAAGATGTCCCTTTTGTTTCCAATTTTGTCACAAGTATTGTCACAGTGATGTGATTAAAATAAAACTTTGTGGATGAAGTAGCCCTTTTAAACAAGGAAGGAAAGAAACCTAAGACTCATAGCACTCATACTCCAGCTGCATCCTGGGAATCATGGTGCAGATCACCAGTGTATAAATTTTTTCTTGTGAGACCATTAGCTTAGAGATACTATGAGCAGTTACAAAATGGAGGCCCATCCAGGGAACAACAATTAGGACACAGTACATTTGAGATCAGCCGGTACTGTATATTCATGGCCTCTCCTCCACAGATCACGTCCAGCTGTAAAGAATATTGTATTCTCCACATGTCATTCCTTCTTGCCCCTAGAATGGGCTCTCCAATGGACAAGCAGGGACCCAGAAGACCCGTGTGGTTGGTCTCCTGAACACTGATGGGGGTGGAGCACAGAACTAAGCAGTGAAACAATGTTTAAGGCTGAGGGGGTGGCATGTGGTCCTTTCTTTGGTCAACTTTTTAGGTACTCTTGGGATTGGGCAGCAACCAATCTAAGTCTCCTGATTCTACTCTTTGCTCTCAACACTCTGGAAAATAAAAATTTATAACAACAATGACATTAATACCTATGATTTACTAAGTGCATTATTGTATATTTGTTGGAATTTTCATAGTAACACACCCCAATAGTAAATTTAGGAATTTATCCCTTCCCTATTGTGGGAAATAAGAGAACTGTCATTCAAAACGCCCTGGCCTAGTCAAGCAGCAGTCATGACCTAGGCTAGGCAGATTGGGCTCCATTGCTGAAACAGCAATTCTCAGACAGGAAAGCAAAAGGATTAAAATGTTTGGAGTTGACCAGACTTTCAGCTATCTCCTGATAATGCATCTTGTCCCTCCTAAGCTTAGCTTTTAGTTGATTTCCTGATTTTGTGAGCTACCCCATAACCTTCTAATGAAATCCTATGTTTGCTTGTGTATTAATTTCCTAGGGCTGACATAACAAAATACCACAAACTGGACATCTTAAAACAATAGAAAGTATTCTCTCATTGGAGAATTCTGGAGGCTAGAAGTCTGAAATTGGCGTGTTGGCAGGCTTCGTCCTTCTGGAAGCTCTGGGGGAAAGTCTGTTCCATGCCTCTCTCCAAATTTTTGGTGGTTGCTGGCAATCCTTGGCATTCCATGGCTTATAGATGCATTATTCTAATTTGTGCCTGTCTTCACATGGCCATCTTTTCTGTGTGTGCGTCCAAATTTCCCTCTTCTTACAAGAACACCAGCCACTGGCTTAGGGCCCACCCTAATCCACTATAACCTCTTTGTAACTTGACAACAATGCAAAGAACCTATTTCCAAATAAGGTCACATTCAGAGGCTCCAGGTGGACATGAATTTTGAGGGGACACTATTTAACCCAATATATAGCATGCAACCAAAAAAAACTCTGATCCAGTTATGTTCCAAGCCAGTGTTCTAGAGTGGGTTCTATGCATTATCTGCTTTAATCTTGACAATCTTTAAGGTGGGCGCCTTTATTTACCCCCATTTCAGAGCTGGAAAAATGAAGGCCCTGAGAATTTGTTCAAGGTCAAATGGCCAGTAAGAGGCAGAGTTAAGATTCAAGGCAAGGTCTATATCCAATACAAATGTGCTCTCCTAACCACTACATTATGTTCCAGGCTTTGCTCTACTTGGAAATGCACTGATACCCTCACCCCTCCAACCACGAACTATAAGCTATGAAAGGAAAATGGTCCACTCCCCAAACTGGGGCTAGGTCTCCACATCTCCACGTGGCTATTCTGCCTTCTCTGTACCACAGTACTGGGTGACAACCAAAGTCAGAGAATGTGGACAAGAACCAGGAAGAATCCTGAGTGATTCAGAGAACAGCTGCTATAATTGTCTGGTCAGAAGTACACATGGGTAGCTGTGGCAGGAAGAAATCTGCTGAGCTCTGGGTCAGATGGTCAAAGGGACAGCGATGGAGGGTAGTGTTTGGTGCTGGGCGGTCTCTTCTCTGTGAGGCCCAGGCAAACAGTGAAGGCTCAGGCTTGGATGATCAGAGCACCAAAAATTTTTTTAGAGTTTCTGCCTCAGCCAAGACTCAGCTGAATAAGGACGTGGATCAGGTAGCAGCTCAGAGCTCTCTGGTTGATCCATCTTGTGAGGCTTTAGGATAAATCCAGGTCTTGCCAGACCCTCTAAAGGGTGGGGGAGCCATATTCTTCAAAAATAGTGGATCCAGAGTCTGTTGAACTTAATAGACTGGCCCTCATCCATCAAAAAGGACAGTCCCCCACCCACCCCACCCCCACCCCCACCCCCCGGCAAAAAAAAAAAAAGATTCTGTGACCGAGTTACTCCCTAGGGCAAGAACATCAGGTCCTGGAAAAGGATACTGACATGTGGTACCAGAGATGGGTCAAAATGTCCTAAGGTAAAAATAGAATCAATGTGCTTTGAACTTCAAACCCAGTGGAAAATCATGCAGCTAGAGGGCAGTGTTGTTGGTACTTCTTTACATCTAAACCAGTGTCTGAAAAGATTTCAATCAACAAAGGGAGCTATTCAACCTAAATGTCCATCAACAGAAGAATGGATAAAGAAGATGTGGTACATATATACATTGGAATATTACTCAGCCATAATAAAAAGGAACGAAAATTGTGCAATTTGCAGAGACGTGCATAGACCTAGAGACTCAGAGTGAAGTCAGAAAAACAAATATATAACATCACTTATATGTGGAATCTAGAAAAACGATACAGATGAATTTAGTTGCAAAGCAGAAATAGAGACACAGACATAGAGAATGGACTTATGGATAAAAGGCGGGGAGGGGGGAAGGGATGAATTGGGAGACTGGGATTGACATATATACACTATTGATACTATGTATAAAATAGATAACTAGTGAGAACCTACTGTATAGCATGGGGAACTCTACTCAATGCCCTGCAGTGACCTAAACGGAAAGGAAATCCAGAAAAGAGGGGATACATGTACACGTATAGCTGATTCACTTTGCTGTACAGCAGAAACTAACACAACATTGTAAAACAACTATACTCCAATAAAACTTAATTAAAAAAAAACAAAGGGAGCATCTTTTTATGATTGGTCTTATTCAATGATTGGTCTTCCTCACTATTCTGTGAGGCAAGTGCTACACTTCCCTCACAGAAATACTAGAGATAAGCAAAAAGAAAAATTATTCATTAGCGTACCATCTGGAGACACTTGGTGTAAACATTTGTATTTATATCCTTCCAGATATTTTTCTAAATATTCCCCCAAATTAATGTCTAATGTACATGGTTTTACAATCTGATTCTTTAACTTAAAATTGTATCCCAACATTTTTCCATCTCAGGAAGTATTATTCTACAACACGACTTTTCATGGCTGTATAATTCATTGTATTGAAGCCCCCAGTGAACATTTAAGTTGTTCCAGATTGTTGCTACAATAACCAACACTGCAACATTTAATGATGCTGCTAAATCTTTGCACATGATTTATTTCCTTCGACTAAATGCCTAAAACTGTAATTACTGGGTCAAAAACTACATAACACTTGAGGTCCTTTTTATAGGTGTTACTAACCATTCACTGGGAAGCTTGTACCAATTTATACTCCATCAGCTGCAGATAAGGGAGCCCATTTTGTGTGTCTTTACATGCAATGGATTTTGTCATTTAAAAAAACCTTTGAAGTCATCACTTATTTTATAAAAACAGCCACATCCCTAAAAAGCAAGATCATTCCTGCCAAGGAGTGTACTTGAGTCACTAGAATATTAGTCTAGTTAGTCTGAAACCATTTAATTTCTGTCCTTGTGCCTGACGCAGCTTTTCTACCCACTGGTGTCTTAGGAAAGAAAATAGTAAAGGAGAACTTAAAGGAAGAGAAAAAACATACAAATTCTCCTATCTCTGCAGACACTGAAGAGGCCGGTGCTCCAGTCCCCACCAGTCTGGACAATCGTTGTGACTGTGGTCCTGCCACTGGCTCCCCGGACAGGCTGCTTCACCACAGCCTGGGCTGGTGCATGGCTCCTGGAGAGTCAAGGATGGTGATTAACTTGGAAACAAAGAAGATGGTTCAGAAGGATAATCATCAAGCCAAGACACAGTGATAAAGAGCTGGGACCCAGTGATGCCCAGTGGCTCTTATTTCATAGCCCAAGCTGACTTCACCATCTCCCTCCCTCCTCCTCCATCGTACCTTCTCTGATTTTTTGCCCCATTTCTATTAGTGGCATTATTATTCCAAGCTCTGTCCCTCAGACTCAATGTCAAGTCTACTTCCTCAGTGTTTCTCAGTGTTTAATAATAAATTCACAAATTTGGAACCAAGAGTGCTCAGTTCAAGCCCCAGCATGCCGCTTCCTGGAAGCCTGACCTTGGTTAAGTGGCTTAACCTCTGTTTTGTTTGTTCAAATTTAAGATGAAAAAACTACCTCACAGGGTTATTATGTGGACTGAAGGACAGGTAACTTGTTTATTGTGCACACAGCCTGTGTAACAATGTGACCCTGAGTGAGGCTGTATGCAAGGATTTTGAAACTTTGTTGAAAAGACAAAGGAATTGGACTGAATGGTACATCTAAATCTGGACGAGGCTACTGAAGTGGGACAGGTAGTATCATTTAAATGAATAACCCAGACTTCAGAATATATCTTGATATCAAACCACTATATGGTTGTCCTCGTGCAGCCACATAGTACAACTCTGGTTCGATTTTCCCTGAAGGGCATAGATATTCCACTCAGTCATTCTGAAATAGAAATACAGGCCCAGGGGGTGGGCTTCAAAAGTGAGGTGAGAAAAAAACTTCCTTCTCTTTCTGGGGCTGAAAGTTAGATTTGCCTGAATGCCTACCATGGGGATACCTGGAGTGAGTCCTATAGTGAAGGGTAAGCTGTTATGTAGCCTCATGGAAGGGGCATGTCAAGAGTGGGATAGAGGGGCCCGAGAATGAGAATGAGTCTCAGCCTGTACATAGTAGCAGTTATTCTGTTTGGGGCTACCCTTTTAGCAAGCTTCATTAAGAGTTTTGTACCTGGTCTTTGATGTGTTATGAGGAAATAAAGAGCTTGCCTCATACTTGAGAGAAAATAAAAAGACAGCAGTATTTCTTCCTGTAACAGCTGTTGTTACAGTAATAGTCACCAAAGTTCTGCACCTGGGACACCTGGGACACAAAACCTAGAGGCCAGAGTAGAATACTCCTGAGCATCCTTAAGGCAACACCCTGTGGGCATCTTGGAAACAGCTGTGGAGCCCTTTGAGAACCTCTGATTTGGGACATTAAATCCAATGGAATTTCAAGTTATCATAATATGGGGAGCTCTGTTCTTGTTATTAGGATCACATCTCTTTTTCATTCCACCAATACTACCCACACCCTCCCAAACCTGACAGCACATTGGCTTGTTAAAAAAACAAATTCCCAAGCCTCACCCCAGACCACTGTACAGGACTCCAGGGATGAGGTATAGAAATCAGTGTCCCTAATAAAGTTCCAAGGCAATGCCCACGTAGTCATCCTGATAACAGCCTGAAACCTGATACGGGTGGACTTGGAGACCACTGATGATCACTGCAATGGCTTCTGCATCTCCTACCAGGTAGGTGGCGATGTCAATGTAACAGAGATGGCAAGGAAAATAGAATAGGAGGTAAGGCAGAAGGGAAGAGGATGCTGGGAGCACAGCCAAGCTACAGTGCCAGTGAGACATGAGGGGCATCCCAGCCAACAGCTGGGAATGCTGCACAAGAGCTTGGAAGAGCGAGTAGAGTTGGGAGTGACCTATCCAGAAGTGTGAAAGTAGAGCTATGAAACATCCCCACCCTTTTATCCATTTGGCATTATAGACAATATGTAGGGTCTAACAAGCTTTTCAAGAACCTATCAAAGCGTTTGAGACCTGGAAAAAAGTATTGGCTACAAAATATAAAAACTGCAAAGTTGGGGCTTCCCTGGTGGCGCAGTGGTTGAGAGTCCGCCTGCCGATGCAGGGGACACGGGTTCGTGCCCCTGTCTGGGAAAATCCCACATGCCGCAGAGCGGCTGGGCCCGTGAGCCATGGCCGCTGAGCCTGTGCATCTGGAGCCTGTGCTCCGCAACGGGAGAGGCCACAACAGTGAGAGGCCCACATACCGCCAGAAAAAAAAAAAAAACTGCGAAGTTGAAATTAGTTAATGCTCAATTAAACACAAAAACCTAGCATGATACCTGTCACATGAATGTCCAATTTGGAATTCACACATATTTTATTACATTTGAAAACAAATTACAATTCTCTCATTTTGAAAAAACAAAAAACAAAAAAACCCAAGAATGAATGACTGCTGAGAAGCAGCAGCTAATCATAAATTAAATTACTCAAAGCCAAATAATTTCAAAAGCAAAATTATTAAAAGCCTTTCACTTAGTATACAGAAAAGAAAAAGGATATAACATAGGTATGGGTGCATGTTAATATATTTGCTATGATGTGGGCTAAAGCTTACTGCTATGGATTGAATTGTGTCTCCCCAAATTCATATGTTGAAGATCTAGCTCCCAATGTGACTGTATTTGGAGGTAGGGCTTCAAGGAGATAATTAAGGTTAAATAAAGAATAGGGGTAGGATCCTGGTCCAATAGGACTGCTGGCCTTATAATAAGGGAAAAGCCATGTAAACACTCAGAGAGAAGGCTGCAAACCAAGAAGAGTCCTCACCAGAACTGGACCATGATGGCACCCTGATTTTGGACTTCCAGCCTCCAGAACTGTGAGAAAATAAGTATCTCTTCCGTAAGCTACACTGTCTGTGGTATTTTTTTATGAAATTCTGGGCAGACTAAGACACCTATGAAGACTTCAGATTGGTCCTGAAGAAACTACCTCTGTACATATCTTCTCTCCTCTACTTCCATGTGAACTCCTTGAGGTCAGGGGGCACCTGCTGCTTCTCCCTGTATCCCCAGAATCCAGTGCACTCCTTGAAAACTAGTGGGTGCACAACAACTGTTGAATTGGATTAAACTCAATTCACACATCTCTTCCATTATATCTGAGTCCTCCTCAAATCTAGCTACAGATTATGTGACCTTAACCATGTTTCATTCTCTAGTAAAGGCACAACTCTCAGGTCTGAATTGATTACATAAAAACATCAAGAGTTTTTATTGAGAGTAGCCTAAAATCTTCTTGCATGCCTCCACATAACCCAGGGCATTTACCTCTCAATGTGATCCCTGCAAGTTGGGACTTCCATTATTACACTAAGAGTTTCCAGCAATTTTAGTAAAGGAGTTTCTTAGCGCTGAGCCCCTAGATTAGATTTTCCCCTGAAACGCACTTATAGCTTGGAGCCCTAGAAGAGAATTTTCTGCTTCTATCTCAGTATTATATGTGTAACACCTATTATGGCAAGGAAGCCTGTCCTCTAGCTATTGCAAATCAAATAACTAAGAGGGTAGCTTTTCCTTGGTGGGGGAAAAAAGGGGGTTTTTGTGTGTGTGTTTGCCTAATTTTGAACTCAAGAACTGTATTATTTTCTTTCCTTAATACTCTGAATCTTTGGTGATTTTTATATTAAAATGTTTGAATTGACATTCATTAGCTAAAACATTTCAGTTCAAGATTATAGCTCATGTGTCAAAATTAAAATAACAAGCACAGCTACCCTTCACTGAGTACCTGCTATGTGCCAGGCACTTAGTAGTTCCTTTAAGAACTGAATAATTATTCAGGGGCTGCTATAGGTGTCAGACTAAAGTAGCTATTGCAGCTTCCTACATAGCTTTTAGCTCTGTATATTACTCTAGATAGATAGAATCTTACACTACCAGTAATAAGAATGAGTTTGGAAGCAGTGGGTGAAGCTGATGGTCACAGTTTCTAAATCAGAGTAGCTATCCATTTGCCATCAAATTCAGCAACTTCTTCATTTAGTGTAAAGAGGACAGAGCTTCGATTCAGGCACACTAAAGTACAAATGTGGCTCAGCTGCATTCTAGTTGTTTGACCCTGTAAAATACAACTTGTCCCAGTCCTCAGCTCTGGTCTCCTCTTCCATAAAATTGGATTTAAACTATCGCGCCTCCATAGTCGCCCTGAGGATTAAACAAGATTATGTACTTGGCATATAGTAGGCATGCAGTTGATGGCAGCTACCGTTATTATTTAAATTAAGGATCTTGCACATACCCTAGGGCATCCTGAACACTTTTCTCAGAAACGAAGAGCAGAGGGAGGAGATTGGGGGCAGTTTCTCAGTTGTCATATGTGCTACCCAAATACCTTAAAATTCAATCAGGGTGACTGATCATCCCAGTTTGCCCTGGCCTAAGGGATTTTCCAGGATGGAAAACTTTCAGTGTTAAAATTAGAACAGTCCCAGACAAACCAAGAGGGTTGGTCACCATAAAGGAGAGAAGCAGAGAGAGGCTTCAACTGGTGGGAGACAGAGGACTCACTGCAGTCATTCTAGTTATCAGCTCCTACCAAACAACGGATGGGACACACAGCCTTCCCCTTTTTCAGCCTTACCCTAACCTTCACCTCTTCTAGCAGCTAAACACATTCCCCACTGCATGTTCCCACACACCTGGTGCTTCAGCCTGGGGGGGTTTCATGTCACCCTCTACTTTAATGAAACTTGCAGTACTAAGAGTTTGTTCTGCCTTCCACTGAGGCCTCCTTGATGAACCATTTCAAACTCTTAACTGAAGTCAAAACTCTTGAGTTTTGGTTTCAAAAGGGTGGAAATTAATGGCAGCCACCAGAAATAAAGTTTCACTTGGTCAGGGTGCAACATTTCCAGTTAAGAATAGAGACACCTTTCCATCCAAGCCAGCTCTTTTCTTTTCACCAGCCAAGCAAGGCCAGAAGGAAATAATCAGTTGCCTCCTTTTCAAGCACACATGGGAAATGACAGCAGCTTTCTTCCTGAGCCCAGTTTTCTTTTTCCTGGCTCCTTACAGGAGGATATTGATTTGATATTCCAACCAAAGAGCAAAAGCTGGGGGTAAAATCACCCTATTCCCTACCTCAAGCTGGAAATAAAATGTTGTGCATCTTCAGATGATATGAGTGAAAGCAACAGAGGTGAGTGTGTGTTGAGGAAGGAAATATCCTCAGGAAACTCAGAGAAGTAATTTCCAAACCAATTCATAGTTAATAGGTATTTTCTTGTCACTGGGGATATCCTTTTCCCTTCAACAATAAGCTGACTGATTCTAAACTTAGGTTCAATCCAAAATGAAACATCTAAAGAATGTTGCCTTGATATTCTGGAACCTGAGGTCATAGCAGTGTAACTGGCAGACATCTTATTTCTTTAAAGACAGGTACACAGTTAACTGTGGGCATGTCCGTCTTACTAACCTGAAGGGAGATACTGCTTAAGATATAGTGTAAGTTAAATAAAAAGAAAACTACCCTTTGGTGGAAAAATACCTTTGCTTTAAGAGATAACTCTAGCAAACATTTATCTAGCTAAGTGTCACCTGACCTTCCCTTAGGGGACTCAAAAGGCTACAGGTTTCCGCCATGCCTTGTAACTGAGAAGTAGTGGGGGCCTCTCATCATCCCCAGGGCTGCTGGTCCAATTCAGCAAGAGGGTATGAGTCCCACAAATAACCTGAAAACAGAGACAGAAAGAAAGGTCTTGCAGCACAGATATCGTGCTTGAGACCACCTAATAAAAGATGGTTTCCTAAAGTTTAAGCTACGCTAAGTTGTCCCAAGTCTCTAAGGATTTTTACAACTTCTAGAAATCTCCTACTCTTCCATGGACTTCATTGAGCATGCCGGCAAAGTGTTGCTACTTCTTCCCTACACAGCCCAAATGGAATCTGGTGAACAAAGCAGGGCTTGGCTGGTGATCGCCTCCCTACTGCTCTGAATCTTCAGGGTCTTAGGAGCCTCTGAAGTATGTCTCTAGAGCATGTCTTATAGAGGCACAGACACCAGAAACACTAGGAAAATGTTCCTAGAGAAATAAAATTAGAGAAAATTGCACATTGAGGGGAGGGGTCTGTAATAAAAATTCAATGTTATTTATACTAGAAAGACAACAGGCGGAAATTGCCAACTCTACTATATATTCTCATCAGACCCATAGAGAATGATTGTTTACGGTTCTGAACTTCAAAGCATTTACTTGAACAGGGTTGTCAGCAAAAGCCTATATAATACCACCCAAATCAAGATCCTTCAGATACAGCTTCATAATTGCCTTCACTCACTAGGTTCTGGACAACTCTCATTGTCTTCTTAAGGATGCATCCCACATGAAGGACAGCCATGTTTCTTCTGCTTACCACTCTATTCCAAGTGCTTAACACAGTGTTTGAAACACTGTTAATAAGCACTCAATAAGCTGTTGAATAAACGTGCTATATATGAAAATTCAAGTTTATAAGAATAACAGAAATTAAGTGATTACTAGCTTTGCAAAAAGATTTACAATAAGATTCCTCTGAAGAATGAGCAACCATTGCACATGTAAGCTGATTCCATATTTTAAAATTTCATTTGTGCCAACTTTTCTAATCAAACATCTATTGTATGAAGTGACCAATCCATATGCCACACAGCGCTTTCACCTAAAAATAAATGAAAAAGAGAAAGAAGAAAAAGAAATGTTCTTCTTTATAGAAGAATGACAACTATTTATGGAAAAGAAATGGTAACTGAAACCCAGTCCCCTGAAACAGAGTCCCCTGATGAGTTTATGATTAACCACTCTATCCAAAACTTTCTCTTTCTTGTCCAGCCCCTCTTCCCCTCAGGACTGAGTAGTATCAAAGAAAAGGGGAGGCTGAAGTCGAGCAGGGCCTTGGAGGGCCCTCTCAGGTACAAAAGTCCCTCCATGTTCCCTGTTTCTTATTTGTAGAAAATGGCTTTAGTCTCCTAGGCCTTCCCCCTAAGTTCTAAAGGGCTAAGACTAAGGCAATTACTAATTAGGGAAGTGATGGAATGCAAAAATAAAGGAAAAACAAATAGTTCAGCAATAAAACAGAGGCTGAGCTCCTCCTAAAGGGATATACACACAATCTGATGCATATCTTCGAGTTGTTCCGAAGAAACTAAGACCGCCAACCTGGTAGAAGATGGTGACGATCTGCTGACCATAAGCACAGAAACCTCAGACTAGCTGGAACCAGAAAGTTGATGATTAAGATTCCCAAAACATTAGCCTGTTACCTCACCACCAACCAATCAGAAGAAAGTCCAGGAGCTACAACCCTCACCCCAAATGTTGCCTTTAAAAACTCATACTTGAAAGCCATCAGGGAGTTACGGTCTTTTGAGCACAAGCTGCCTGCCCATTATCCTTGCTTGGCACCCCGCAAATAAATGCTGCACTTTCCTTCACCACAACCCAGGGTCAGTAGCTTGGCTTTGCTGTGCATCAGGTAAGCAAACCCAAGTCTGGTTTGGTAATAATTTTCGCATTAGAAAATCACCATTTTGCACAGTTTCCAACATAATTTATTCAGGAAAGGATCGGGGGTAATAAAACCATTAGGTAAAAAATTGGGAACAGGACATTTGCAAGGTGCTAAAACATCCTCTACAGATTTCTAATTGTAAAAGAAATAACGGATCTTAACTCTGGAGAAATACTCAAAATGTATTTTTACAATGGAAAGTCCTGAGAGTGTTTTTTTTAAATGTATCTTTACAACAAAAACTCTGAAAGTGATTAAAAATATGTATCTTTATAATGGAAAGTTCTGCAAGTGATCAAAACGTATCTTTAAAAGGAAGAGTTTGAGAAATTATCAAATTTAGCATCACTAAGAGTGGGACAAACTGATATTACGTATCTCTTGATATGGTACAACAGGAAGTAATGTTTAACCTAAATCTCTTTGTCTGTAGACCATGCTGTCCAACAGAAATAAAATGCGAGTCACATATGCAATTTAAAATTTTCCAGAAGCTACTTTTTAAAAAGTAAAAAGAAACCGATGAAATTAACTTTAATATATTTTATTTAATCCAATTTATTCAAAATATTATTTCAGCATGTAATCAACATAAAATTGAGGTATTTTACGTTCTCTTTGTCATAATAAGTCTTTATTCTACGCTTTTACAGCACACGTCAGTGCAGACTACTCACATTTCAAGTCCTCTACAGACACATTTGGTTAAGTGGCTAAATTATTGGACAGCACAGCTCTAGACCTAATTCCAGTATAAGGAAAACAAGGGATACAACAAATCACCACTTAGTCCTCCAAAGTGAAAATGCAGTTAACTGCTCCTTTGTCACATCCCTTAAGCCCTTAGGAGTAAGGACCGTGTCCTATCCTGTTTGTTTTTCATGTGTGTGTGTGTGGGGGGGGGGTGTTCCCTACCTTACAATCAATTAAGCTTTAAGGAGAGCAGTGAGCAGTTAGAAAACTTAATTGATGCTGTAAGTCTTGGGTGGCATCTAAGTAGTTTCTAATACAGATGTGAAGTTATGTCCAAAGATATTAAGAAGAGAAAATAGCATAACAAAGTATCAGCTAACACTGAGAACTTACCTGAGCCAGGCACATAAGTATCTAGCAAACAGTCATCAGAATGACTAAGTGAATGAATTTTTCAAGTGAAAAACAGAAAGACAAAACTACTACAAACTATAAAAGACATGAAGGAACATATCATCTCATTCCCACCTAAAAATTTGCAGTGACTCTCTAGGTAATTAAATCAACTTCGAATTTCTGCCTGGAATCCAAGAATTGTTATAATAAGGCCCAATTTACTTACCTGTTTCCAATTTCTCTCTCATTCCTCCAAGATAAACATTCCATTCCCAGCATTATCTCCCAAACAAGCCATGCATTTGCTTTCACCTCCTAGCCCTTATCCACACCTGGTTCTAAAAGCTTGGAATGCGGCCCTGCTCTCCTAGCTGCTGCTCCAATCCTAATCATCCTTCACGGCACACCTCATCTGTGAAGTCTTATCTGACTCAAGTCCATAGAAACTTCTCCCTCTTCTGACCTAACAGCCCTGACATCGCTGGCCTTGGTCAAATACATTCTTGTTTCCCATGCATGCATTCCTTGTTTAATAAGTATGCTGCAATGGGCTGGAGCTATGGAAGCCAGGGCTCTAACACATCTCTGCCACTGATGTATAGGATTTGGACAGGTCACTTGTCCTCTCTAGACCTGTTTCTTCATGTGGCCTCTTTGCTACCCCTTCAGCACACCAGCTACACGCCCCTGCCTCAGAGCTTTTACACCTGCTGTACCCTCTGCCTAATATGCTTTTTTACCCAGATTATCTGCTAACAAAACTATATATGCATTTACCCTTGGACCTACAAGCCAACTTCCATAAATTTAAGATACACTTCCACAAATACAAAACCACATATCCACAAAGTTACTCACCATATAATTCTATACAGGTTCTATAAAATATCAGAAACTTAGAAACACCTAAATGCCCATCCATAGGAAACTAATTGAATGAGTTATGGTACACCTTTACAAAAGTATAACACAGAGGAGAGAAGAGGAGGGACAGAAGGGGGCAAGGGAGGAAAAGGAGAAGGACAAAGAAAGAGATCTCCATGACCTAAAGTAAAAAAATAAATACATATATTTATCAAAAAATAAATTTAACTTAAAAAAGCAAGGTATAAAATAATTATCTATAACATCTACTTTTTACATGAGAAAGGAGGAAGTAAAGTACATATAAATAAATATTTGCTTATTTTTAGAAAGAGACACAGGAAAGATAATCTAGAAACTAGTGAAATGGTTAGCTATAGAACATGGGAATGTGGTGCCAGAGAGTAAAAATTCTCTGAATGGATGTAGTTTTGACTTTCAAACAGTGTAAGTACTTTACTTTTTCAAAAAATAAATAAAAAGGGAAAAAAACCCATAAAATTGAGTAAGAGAAACAAATGACTTTATATTAAAACCACAAATGAAAAGGAATTCATTCAAGTAACATTTAAACACAGTGCTTTGACTATTTCCCTTAGTGAGAAACACCTTAAGGACACAAAGAACTGCAAATTTGTTTTTCAAAAAATATATATTGAACTCTACTTAGTAAATTTGTTGTTCATAGTAGCACTGCATTGGCAAGTCTGAAATTATTAACAGAGCAAATCAGTAAATATACTGAGGTTCTTGGGAACCAGAATTTTCACTGTGTGAGAAGAAAGATACAAATATTTTCAGGGAAAATGCAAGAAAGAATTGTGGTATTAGATAAAATTATGATTTTTATATATACATATTTCTTAGCTCTGCCTGTTGGAAAAGCCTAAAAAAACCCCATAACTTAGTAGCAATGAGCACACAAAACACCCACATCTTGCTTTCTTAATACCATTCTCCATTAAAATGAAGCAGAGGTCCTTGGAGAAAAAACTGATTCCTGTTCTGGGGACAGGAAAATACAAGGTGAATAGGAAACTGCTTGTGCCATTAAGCAAAGAAATGTTCCAAGACTGATGGGGAGATAGCAAAAGCACACAGGAACTAGCTTGAACGGGGCTCCCACTGGATAACTCCAGAAAATCTGAGCAGTCAAAGTATAACAATGGTAACAGATTATAGCATATATGAAAAAAAGAACCCATCAGTCCATAGTGGTTTGTAAAGAATGGTGAAAGGCAAAAAATGGAAGCAAAGGGGAAACCTCTTCTTTACAGAAGAATGATACCTAATACATGTAGAAGAAATGATAAAATTAAGAACTCACCCTATTACAACTACCCATGTAGTTACTGGCAGAAAGATGATCGATGAATGCTACCATTTCCTGAAAGTTTGCTGGTAAACAGGATATTCACATAAATTTTAAAATATCACCTTACAGGCTACTTACTAATCACAAAAGAGAAAGGTTGCTTTTTCAATGGAGAAATCTGAAGATACTACTTTAACCAAGTGATCAAACTTAGTATCATCAGTAATGGGAACACACCAACAATATATGAACCTGACAATCATCAATACATGATGCAGTGGGAAGTATCACCCTGTAGTAGTCTTGCCAAGATTTTAAAATCTGAATCCAACCATGAGAAAACAGACAAATCCGGATTGTGAGGCAAACTTACTAGCAACTGGCATGGAGTCATCAAAAATGTTACTGTGATGAAAGACTGAAAAAGCAAAGCTGAGAAACTGTTCTAGTGTGAAGGAGATCAAGAGACATGACCACAAAATGTAATGCTTAATCTCTGAATAGACCCTGAAAAAAAAAACCTAATATTATTGCTAAACTACACTGGGCATATAAAATATATGCCCAATGTTACATTTCTTTCGCAAGATATATATATATATATATATATATATATAATACAAGATAATGTCCTAGTTCTTAGGGGTTATATGCTAAAGTATTGAAAGGTAAATTGTCATGGTGTTTGCAACTTACTGTTAAATGGTTCAAAATTTTTAAAAACTATATTCTAAATGCAAGGCGGTATCGTGGATAGGATCTTGTAATAGCAAAAAGACATTAGCGGAAAAACTAGTGGGACTTCCCTGGTGGCGCAGTGGTTAAGAATCTGCCTGCCAATGCAGGGGACACGGATTCTATCCCTGGTCTGGGAAGATCTCACACACCACAGAGCAACTAAGCCCATGCACCACAGCTACTGAAGCCCGCGCCCTAGAGCCCGCGTGTCGCAACTACTGAAGCCTGTGCGCCTAGAGCCCACACTCTGCAGCAAGAGAAGCCACTGCAATGAGAAGCCCGCGCACCGCAACAAAGAGTAGCCCCCACCAGCTGCAACTAGAGAAAGCCTGTGTGCAGCAACGAAGATCCAACACAGCCAAAGATAAATAAAAATTTATAAAAATACAGGCATATTAAAAAAAACTGGTGAAATCCTAATGAAGCCTTTAGTTAATGGCAGCGTACCAGTATTAATTAGTTTTGACAACTGAACCAAGGTTACATAAAATAATAACATTAGGGGAAACTGAGTGAAGGGTGTACCAGAACTCTCCATACATTAGATGCAACTTTTCTATAAAGCTAAACTATTCCAAAATAAAAAGTGCATTTTAAAAAATGTATGTTTAAAGAGAGAGAAAGCAAATGGAGCAAAATGTTAATAACTGGTAAATCTCAGTTGACAGGTATATGGATGTTTACTAGCCAATTATTTTAACTTTTCTGTAGGTTTAAAATTTGTCAAAATGTGAAGAGAAAATAAAGTGACAGAAGGTTAAAAGCAAAAGAATGGAAAAAGATATTCTACATGAACACTAACCAAAAGAAGACTGATGTTACTATACTAATGCTAGACAAAGTAGCCTTTAGGAAAAAATAAAGGAAAACTTCCTAATTAGAAAAGTTCAATTTACCAGAAAGACAGCAGAATCTAAATTTATATGCACCTAATCACACAGCATCAAAATTTATAAAACAAAAATTGTCTGAACTAGAAGGAGAAATATGTATATCCAGGGTCATGAGAGATTTCAGTACGTCTCCAAAACAAAGAGTACACCAAGAAAACAAAACGGTAGGATACAGATTTGAACAATTCAATCTGCAAGTATGACCTAATGCACGTATGTAGAGTTCCACAACTGCAGAATAAACATTCTTTAAAAGCTCACATGGAACATGTATAAAGAATGTTCATACACTGGGCGATAAGCTTGTCTTTACGGGAGGAGGCGTAAGGCAGGCTTCCAAGGTGCTGGCATTGTGATATTCCTTGACAGGGTGGTGATTACATAGGTTTTTGCTTTGTTGATAAATTCTGTTTCGTAGTTCATTTTTTGTATGTATTTTATATATTGTGTGTATATTATATATTTCTTATTGTTGTTCAGTTTATGTGCATTACATTTTACAACTTAAAAAGAGTTAGAATCCTTTAGGAAGGTAGCCATCTCCCATAAAACAATAAGCCCAATGCAGCTTATTTTTCCTTCAGCATTTCAACTAGTTGCTGTTTTTTGTTTCACACCTGATGAAGTAATAGGCTTGTGCTTAGAGGCTTCCTTATACAAAACTTACGTATCTTTAAACATAAAAAATATATTCAGCCCAGCAAGACATTTATTCTTAAGAGAGACACATAGGAATTGAGACTGAGGGAACAGAGAATCCATGAATCCCAGCTCACACTTAATCCAAGGAAGTATAGGTTCATAGGCTCATTTAATAAAATAGGCACAATCACTTACAATAGTAAAATTATTTTCCTTTCACCTTTCTTTTTTTTGGCCAAGCTCATTTCATTTAATTTGCCTAAGTTAAACATTAAGTAGGCTTTAGGCCCCAGGAAGGATTACTTTGATGTTGGGAATAACTAAGGCTATGCAGACTGAGGGAGCAGAAAAGAATCTAATGGAGGGAAAACAAAACAGCTGCCCCAGAAGAACCAAACAAATATGACATGATTATGGCCCATAGTAATCTTAATATAACCTTTATATCTTAATCCTGATATAGTAGTAGTAGTAACAGAAGAAGGAGTATTCAGTAACGTTTACTGAAGGCTCATCATCATCACCAATAACATTTCTAAAGGTCTACCACCTGCCAGGCACCACGCTCTATATAAGATTTTCCTCGATTGTTTCATCTAAACATCTCACAGTAAGCCCAGAAAGTAGGTAAATTACTAGTTCCATTTTACAGATGAAGAAATAGGCTGAGTAACTGGCCAAAACCACCCAAGTAGCAAGTGTAAGAAATGGAAATCTAACATAGCTAGCCTGAATTCAGAGAATGTAACCTTATCCACTCTGCTATACAGCCTGTTCCTAGCAGGTAAACAATGATTTGCACTTAATGATCTCTAAGGAATATTTCAGTTCTAACGTTCTAGGATTTGCTTTAATGATTCTATAATAGAGCATTCAACTAGGCCCAGTAATCTCAAACTGTATAAAGCAAAATAAGGAAGCTCCATAAAATCTCTTTACATGACCTGAAAAGTTAGAATTCAGGTTCCTTAGGATTATCAGAGTTGGACTTTCCCCATATTAAACCCTTCAAGAAATAGAAATGTTTTTCTTGTCTGTCAATCAATACCTAATATTTTTTCCTCATATGAAAACAAATGGCACAGACAATATCAAATGACATTCCAGAAAGAATAAGAGAATTTGCAATGCTGTTGGCTTGATCCTTTTTGTTTTGTTTTTTGTTTTATTTATTTATTTTTGGCTGCATTAGGTCTTCGTTGCTGGGTGCGGGCTTTCTCTCTAGTTGCGGCAAGCAGGGGCTACTCTTTGTTGCAGTGCTGCTCAGGCTTCTCGCTGCAGTGGCTTCTCTTTATTGTGGAGCACAGGCTCTAGGCACATGGGCTTCAGCAGTTGTGGGACATGGGCTCAGTAGCTGTGGCGCACAGGTTTAGTTGCTCCGTGGCATGTGGGATCTTCCCAGACCAGAGTTCGAACCCGTGTCCCCTGCATTGGCAGGCGGATTCTTAATCACTGTGCCACCAGGGAAGTCCCCATTGGCTTCATCTTTAAACACAATTGGACTCAAGACAAATCTGATAGATGCAGATTTCTGGGGGAAATCCTAAATCCTAAAATTTCACCTAAATTTAGTGAAAATCAAATAAACTGTTTATAAACTATTGATATTAGCCTTGAAAAAATATTATTGGTGGTTAATTGAATATATTAAAGCTAAAAAAAATTCTTATAAACATAAGACCTATTTGTTCTTTATACAAAATACTGAGTGATCATAATCAAGTCAAAATATTCTCATTTGTTCTTTTAAAATCATCATGAGAGTTCTTTTTAAAAAGCAAAACTAGCTGCCTAATTTACTCTTTTAGAAGAAAAACAGCTAACTCCACAATGGATATAATATGAAAAGTTGTTAGATGCTCCTTAGCCTCATAAATAATATGAAGTATACCTCATACAAGAAGCATACTGACACTTTTGTAATAATCTGAAATACTAGAAGCTTCTGGGAAATGGAAATAATTTGTTAAAAAACAAAGTATGGTACAACTACTTCTCTTCGAGGCCTCAATAAGGAAAAAAAATTTATTAGGTCCAGCAATCCAAGAAAACTTGGTGTATTTACAAGTACATGCAGAATTTGATGGTTAGAAATGAAATCTATTTAGGTCCAGCCTAAGATTCTCATAGCCCATCTATAGGCACAATCATAGTAGTAATATCCCCAGAAACCAGGATAAATCTCCAATGTGCCTGAATTTAATGAACCAGATAGATCATTGTATCACCAATATCTGCCCATAGCCCATTTTCAGTAAGATGAATTTTCTTGCTCGTGAGGTCCACGTGGAAAACAGCATGCTCAGAAATGGGGGTCTTCTCAGCGTGCTCTTTTCCCAGGACGGGAACTCGCCGAGGCCCCAACAGTGGATCATCAAATCTCATCAGTTTCACTTTGGAAAGGTCTACAGCAAAAGAAAGTATCAATATGAACATTTAATTACAGTCACTGACTCAAACCCATGCCTGAGCCTGATAATTCACACTGGTTGTTATATCTAAAACAATATTTTCATCAGATTACTAAGTAGGACCCGATGTCAGAAAGCAAAGCTGAATCTAACAAATCTTCATCTTCTGTCAACTTTTACCCAGATCAAAGACCAGCAGAGATTCTGGATAACACATCTCCTGAATTACAAACCAAGGGGAGGGACTGATTATATTTTTGAGTATTATCCTATATGGTCTCTCAAATCACTTTTAATACACTTCAGTTAACCATTTTTCAGAATATTAAAAAGCCTAAAACTTATTTATCTTGCTTGTCTTGCTTCCTGGAATACTTAAAAGTTCAAGAATTGTGGCTTTTGGGGAAAGATAATTTTGGAAAAAGAATTACTACTCTAAGAAATAGCATTACCAGTTTCTTGTTTTGCTCAAAGGATGACAGTGTATTAACAAGCTAATGAGAGACAAGGAAAGAAGGGGAATGGCTGGGGGAAAGGGCGCAGGTTTTAGAATTTTGAGCTTTTGGATGAGTTCCAACCCTCCCTTGCTTGAGATTTTCCTGATCTGCTCTTATGCAAGCTGATAAGATGGCTCCTGGTAAAGACAGCACTTGTCCCTTGAACAAATTTATGATCCAACAATCCTGCCAACAACTGAGCCCAAAAGAAATTTATTTATTTCAGCAATTCTGAGACTTTTCAACATCAAATGGTTTTATTTTATATGGTAGAAAAACACCATAAATGACTACAAATGCTGATTCTGGATTTACAGCTCATTCTAAGTGTAGCATGGCTAGTTTATACTTAACCTGATCCACAGAAACTGAAGATATTTTCTGAATTACTTCCCACCCCTTTCTAAAGTAGATTGCTGGGTGGTATGGGCTACACTCCCTCATGTTGCCTTGAGAGTATGAAACTTAGCATGAGAGGGATAAGATTTAAAAAAAGATAAAAGGAAACATTAATGCAGCTGGCGGCTATGCCAGGAGTACAGGTTATCCAGGCATTCTATTCTCCTTGGGAAACAAAGACTAAAGGACTACAAGTTTAGGGTAGGGATCCTGGGGCTTATGGAGCAATTATCTGCAACTACCATGAAGGCAAACCCTGCCTAAGAGTCTTTGTAGAGTCTCTGCAGAGGCCATACAATCTATCCCCATATACAGCACAAGCCCTGAAAATTAAAATGGGAAAGGAGCACTTACAGTCTTCATGACAGCCATGGTCTTATTTGGGGGGAAGAACACAATTCATTTTAACAGCTACTGCAATTCAACATGTACATCAGCGATAGCAAATTATTTTCTTATGGAAGTAGTGACAAGTCCTACCGGCAGATTTTATGCACAAAGCCTTTTACTGCAGATCTGCCTCTGTCTCTCTCTCTCACTCTCTCTGAAACAGACCTCCGTCATCATTCCAAGCAATGCTGAATCAAACTATTTCAAAGAAGCCTTAATACCCAACCAGGCTTCTAAGTGACAAAACACATCTGCTCTGATGTTTCACCATGTAGTTATTACTGCCAATAAAATTACTGGTGCTTTCTTAGTGGTTTTACTATCTTTTCTTATCCCAGACCTCTCTTATCATTGAAAATGTTGAAATTTAAGTCTGCAACTAAACAAGATTTAAGGCACTTAAAGATGAGAGTGATTGAGAGTCCCTAGGGACTGATAATGTGAAATGGAGCTTTTCACCTCCAAATTATTAGTTCATATGTGGCATGGGTGGTAAGTGATTTAAAGTCATTATCGTCAAATAGTTGCTCCATGGCCTTTGTGGACTGAATGACGATTTTAGCTAGTGCCTCCTGGACCTAGATCATAATCACCCTCAATACAATTGGCACTAATTGGATGACTTGCTGGCTATCACAGCAGACAGGCTGAGAAATATGTTATTGAATTTCACTCCTTTCCCATCTCATATACTCAATATACTCAGTCCCCTTAGATATCAAAGTGTTCTGAGGGCTTCTGGAAAAGTCTTAAGTTTAGAGCTCTTCTGTAGATACTTGGAGGAATATCAATTGCAAACTCCCCCTAATATTTCTATTTTCCAAATTCACAGTAGCCACTAATACCAAACTTAAAGCACTTCATGATAATATTATTCACAGCTAGAATGACAAAGGATGTAAGAATTATGCCAGAGGCTCAGTGAGAAAAGACGAGCTAAAGAAAACACATCAGTACAGTTCTAAAGAACCTAGTCAGTGCTGCATCTGAGTGTTATTTAAAAGGGAGTCAGGTTTAACATTATATTATATAATACAATTTCCAATACAGGAATAAAACCTCTTATGCACTATAACCTCATAATAATCCTATCCAGCATGTCCACACAAATATCTGTTTTCTTTAGAAGCCACCATATTGTTCTTCAAAGTTAAGAGTTCTTCCTATTACAAAAATTTCTCATGACTGAATATATGCAATATAAAACAGCCAAAAGGAAGGCCACAAAACGGCTTCCTATATGTTCACACTTCAAAATTTTCAAGTTCTGCTTTTTGTGGCCTATAAGTTCTAAGGATGGCATTATCATTCTACAGTACCTGGTTTATTGAAGGAACACGCTAAATGTCTACAACAAAATGGATGAACCTTGAAAACATCTTGCTAAGTGAAATAAGACATACAAAAGAACAATATTGTATGATTCCACTATACAGGTACCTAGAACAGTCAAATACACAGAGTAGAAGAGTAGTTACCAGCGACTACAGGGAGGAATAACGGGGAGTTATTATTCAATGGGTACAGAGTTTCAGTTTGGGATGATGAAAAAGTTCTAGAAATGGATAGTGTGATGGCTGCACATCAGTGTGAATGTACTTAATGCTACCGAACTGTACACTTAAACAATGACTAAAACGGTCAATTTTATGTTATGTATATTTTACCACAATTTTTTTAAATGTCTGCAAACAAAAATATTCCTAGTCCTAACATATTGCTGGTACACAGTGAAAAAAGTATCAGTGTTTCCCTCATGCTAGTACACACTTTCCCTTCACCCTCACAGGTGTAATTCTCAAGGCCCTATCAAACAATGTTTTCTCCATAAAATCATCTCTGATCACCACAGCTGGAAATAATCTCACCTTTTTCTGTGTGTAAATTTTACTATGTCTCTCTTACTGTACTCAGCAGTTTCTCCTTAGATTATGATTATGTACTTCAATAGCTTAGTCCCCTACTCCTTCACTAGATGCAGCCTCCTAATGAACAGTACTTTGTGGACTCCCCAAAGCCCCTAGTACCTACAAAGGAGTCTCTGCATACACACTTGTCTCTACACACACTACACATGATATTCTCTCAAGAAATGACAACAGAAGGTACACGAATGACTTCAAGAGAACAAAAAATACATGGTAGAATGAATTCCAAAGGGCTATTTTAAGTCTTCTATGTAAATGGAGTGTTGTCACCCTGAATATAATTCCATAAATTGGTCACTGTATAGGATTTGTAAATCTTTTCAGAAAATTTTATACTGATGGTATTTGGCCCAATCAACTCTTGATTGCCATAAGAAGAGAAGAGAGAGATTATGCAAAATAGGGAATCTCAACATTAATTTGTCTTCATAATTTGGAAGAAAAATAATACAGAAACAAACTAATTCCCTTCGCGCTCTTCTCAGCGTAAGACCAGCTGAGTAATTAAAAAAAGAAGCTATACAATCCCACTACTGGGCATATACCCTGAGAAAACCATAACTCAAAAAGAGTCATGTACCACAATGTTCACTACAGCACTATTTTCAACAGCCGGGACATGGAAGCAACCTAAGTGTCCATTGACAGATGAGTGGATAAAGAAGATGTGGCACATATATACAATGGAATATTACTCAGCCATAAAAAGAAACGAAATTGAGTTATTTGTAGTGAGGTGGATGGACCTAGAGTCTGTCACACAAAGTAAGTCAGAAAGGGAAAAACAAATACCGTATGCTAACACATATATATGGAATCTAAAAAAAAAAAAAAAACAGGTCTGATGAGCCTAAGGGCAGGAGAGGAGTAAAGATGCAGACTAGAGAATGGACTTAGGACAAGGGGAAGGGGAAGGGGAAGCTGGGACGAAGTGAGAGAGTAACACTGACATATATACACTACCAAATGTAAAATGGATAGCTAGTGGGAAGCAGCTGCATAGCACAGGGAGATCAGCTCGGTGCTTTGTGGCCACCTAGAGGGGTGGGATAAGGAGGGTGGGAGGGAGATGCAAGAGGGAGGAGATATGGGGATATATGCATATGTATAGCTGATTCACTTTGTCATACCACAGAAACTAACACAACACTGTAAAGCAATTATACTCCAATAAAGATGTTAAAAAAAAAAAAGCTATAAGTTGTTATATCAAATCTAATCATAGGAGATCTAGACTTAATCTTGCTAAGAAATTAAGATTATTTACATATTTTACCCGGAGGCACACTGTCTGAAAGAAAGAATATGAGCTTTGGAGTCAAATATATCTAAGTTTGAATTCCAGCTCCAGGATTTACTAGCTGTATGAACTTTGCAAGTTATTTAGCCTTTCTAACCTCCATTTCATCGTCTGCAAAAGGGGACTAATACCCTAAATGCTACAGGGTTGTAAAAGGATTAAATGGCCAATACACGGCAGACACTCCATAACTTTAACTCTGTTTCTCTTCCTTCCCCAGGAACAGATTCAGTCAAGCAGGTTAGTTTGGAATTAAGGGAATATGTTCCTTCATTCTGAATACTTCTGAGCGTTGGAAACTGCTTATTACAATTTTAAAGCTAGATGGAATCCTGGAAAAATATCTAATCCAGGGTCCTCATTTCACTAAAAGAGAAATCAGTTTAGAGCTTAAGTGACATGGCCAAGCCACCAAGCTACCAAGTCACAATGTCCCAAAAGAAAATATAGGTGTCCTGATTCTGGGTCCAACACTCTTCCACAACATTACATGACTGTCCCTAAGCAGGACAGTTACTTTTCTTTCCCCCCTCTGCTTAGAACTCATCAAATCCACAAGCTACTGCCAAATGTGCACTTCAAGGAAACCATTTACCTTTGATTCCTCGGTCCACCTTCATTAAACGCCGGATTATAGAATCACGGTTATCTCCTTGCCTGATTTCAATTTTGGTTGAGAAGTGGCCATTGAATGGCTGAGAATTCACTAGGGAAACTGATACACCAGGCTAAGAAAATAAAGAGAAAATGACTGTTATAAGAAATCAAACTTGAATACTGCTGAGGGAGAAGGAATCTCTGCTAGATTTTTAATGCCCAATGAAAGACAGATTTAATTCTGGTATTCTAAAATCAAGACCAAGGGATACTCAAATATAAAAGAAAAAATGTACAAAAGCTCATGCTTATAACCAAATGCCTAGGTAAAAATGACTATGAGTATACATATCAATACTGATGATGGATAAAAACAATAATTCTATTTTCTCTTCTAAAACTACCACCATTTATTGAATTCCTACTATGTACCAGACACTGTACGAAGCACTTTATAGACATTATTCCTGTATCCTGAAAGGCAGTTCCTTAAGACCCTTTTTCACAGATGAAAAGCTGAGAACCAGAAAGATTAACGAAGTAGCCCAAGGTCACATAGCTAGTAAGAGGCAGAGCCTCACCTTTACTGAGAATAAACTCATTTCTATGACATACTAACTCCCACATAATATAAATGATATAGTTAAAGAACTTGCTCATTATTTTAAGTGGAAAAAGTCAACTGAGCCTTATGAAACTTAAATACATAGTAGCTTAATGGAATGCTTGAAAAAAGCTTGAAATAAACATATTTGTATGGGGAAAACTATTTCATGTACCTATATTCATGGCCCAAATGACTGTACTTTTAAAAGCCACCATATCTTAATGTAACGAGACTATTTATAATCTGATGATAAATTTAGGAGGTCTGCATGATCATGATTACTTCATTCTTTCAAAATAGACTTCTTCTGCTTGCTGCATTTTCAATTAAATGTGGTAAAAGTGGCAGGATATATGTAAGTCCTCTGTTTATCAAGAAAAGTAGGGCATTTTATGGACTCTCACAATGGCACTCCAGTGAACTTTACCAAATGCTGCCATTCTGCATGGATTCTTTAAGAGTTAATAAATAAAATCTCCCCAAACTTCAAAACCTATTTATCTTCACCAGTAATGGTCAAAAAATAAGAAATTAAAAAAGCATTTCCAGTATAATGGGAAATGATGCATCAATCTGTTTTATGCCAGAAACCAAAAGTCTTGAATACCATTACTAAACCAAAACTCATCTGAAATATGAAAGCTCCTTTTCACTGTTTAAAAAAGTTTCACATTTCAATGTCCACTATCTTTTTTTTTAAGTCAGGTTTTGAAAACCATATTCTTATTTTTAAAATCACAATCAACATCTGATGCTACCTGTGATAGTAGAGTAAGGAAAAGTGAGGGTTGCATTAACCAGGGAATTAGAGGACCTCAAATCCAGACCCACTACTAACCAACTAAGTGGCCTAAGCCAAGCTAATCATTTAACTTCTCTGGACCTCACTTCTTTCCATCGTTAAAATGATGGTTTTAGATGTAAAGCTCTCTAAGGTCTCTTCTAGCTCTAAAATGCAACGATTCAGTGAGATTCTTTCAACTTACTTCTGTTCTAAAAACATTAAGTGGTTTCCCAGGACAGCAATCTTCCCTGACTTTATCTTCTGCTTCAGAGGCAAACTTGACTTCTATGTGTTCTAGCTAAGTAGAGGGGAAAGATGGAAGTCATTAGTATCACTTAATATGATTGGAATTAGTCATCACCTCATTTCACCAAAGAGCAAAACCAAGTTCTCCACTTATCATAAAATGGCCTGTGCAGTTTTATTATTTTCCATATAAACATTATATGAAACCTATCATCAAGTATTTAACACTCATGTTAGATGCCTCATAGTATGTTATTTACAGAGTCATGTTTACCATCTTCTATCAGGAAATCTGGCATCTACCTGCTGCCTAAGAGAAAACAAAAATCAGTATAAAAGGCTTTCACTCAAATAAATGGAAAAACTCAGAAATGTAGCAAATTGCATATACCTGAATACAAGATGACCCTAAATAAAGTGTTCCCATTGTCCCAGTGTAAATATCCAAGAAGTTTTTTGACCTCCATGAGTATATATGAACATTTAGAAATATACATAAAATAGATGTCTACTAATACTTTATTAACACATTTATAATTACATGACATAAAATGCTTATTTAGAAATGCGTATTTCTTCCATTCCTGTATTTCATAAAACAATTTTATTCAAACTCTAAACCTGCATTTTTTTATTTATTAGTCTTTTCATTATTACTAGAACCACTTTTTGAATCCTCTAACACAATTTCCTATAGAAAATTATCTTTCCTTCTGCCTAAGGTGAATGAGAGACAGCATTTTTAGAATCTATATATTAAATTGTCACTGGGGCAGGAAGATGGAATGGGGAGAAACTCAGATATGTAAAAGCTACTGGTAATGTTCTAGTTCCTGAGTTGGGCAGTAGATTCATGGATGGTGATTATATTACTAATCAAGAAAAAAAAACGGGGCCAAACATGGACCACTGATAATATATAATGAATCAAGGATTCTAATTAATCCAAATCTGTGATTCTGAGGTCTTAAAGGGAGGGGGGGGAGAAAAGCAATCCAGAATACCCCATAATATGAGAGATTTTGAAAGCATTTGAATATAAGGCCTCTCCTCATTTCTTTTTACGGATAATTTTGAGAGGAAATCCAGGCATATACAGTTAGTATTTTAGGAATAGAATAACTGATAAGTGAAATAAGAGAACAGATCATTTCCTCTTCCTGTAACTTCTATACCACCCATTCTCTTTCCCCCCAAAATATATTTGGCAAAGGTACTAAACATAGAAGATGAAATTTATAAAAAGGTTTATTATAAAACTAAAGAACTGGATAATCCCAGGCCCCTCTTACCTCAAGGGAATTGGTCAGATAGACTATATTCTCCATGAGCACTGCCTGTTCGTCAAATTCTAATTGCAAATCCAGAACACGAGGTCCCATCTTCTCCAGATTTTCCTAGCAGCCAAAATGGTTTTGAAAAACAAAATCACATTAAGAATATGATGAAAAGAACATATTTCTCCCAAAGCAATCAGTCTCTCAAGTGATAATATCTTCAAATTTGAACAGTTAAAGGAAAGGCCTTGGACTCATGGCTTCCCTTATCTATGTTTGCTCGCTAATGAAATTACTCGCTGAGAGTAATTATCATTTAAAGTATGATAAGATTAAGACAGCACTGAAAAGACTAGAAGGACAAGGTTTTCAGATTTATAAAAGAAATATGATTTCATCATTGTTAATTTACCCTGACTTTACTTTATATGCAAACCCAAAGAACTCACTTTGACAAGGAATCAAACAAATGTCTTAAAATACCCCTTCAGGTAACAAATAAAATAAATTAAATGTTTCCAAGATACCACATCTGTAAAGCTATTTCAAGAAACAGTGAATTAATAATAACCAAACATTCCTATAAATTTAAAAAATTTTTTAAAAATCAGATTATATGGTTACTCAGATAATCCTACGGCATATAAAAAACCATTTTATTCTTAATTTTAACATTAAATATCAATATTTGCTGCTCAAGATGTAACCTTCAAGACCTAAGTTCATATGCACAAATACAGCTAACTGCCTAGAACATGTTTCACTTACATGAAAGTGACCTGACATGATTCTTAATATTCACTACCTTCATTTACCATCCAAGTTGTTTCTTTTCCCATGAGGTGCTAGAAAACCCTTTTCTTATTCCCAGATTTATTAAACACTTTTCAAAGTTTCAAACCACTAATTTGCTTCATAATACCAAGTAATACCAATATTACTGAAAAAATATTTTACTACTCAAAAACTCTAACACTGGTTTTTCAAAAAGCCAACCTTTGAATCTAACATCATTTAAAATCAGTTTCACTGGATTCTATAAAGCATGTCACCAAAATTAATTGCCTCTGCAACCAACAATGGGATATTTTGTTGATTTCCCCATATTGACAATGGATCTGACATTATGACCAACGGCACTAGCTGGGAACCAATGAATTATGAGCATACCAGCAAATATAACTTATTTTTGTAGGTCAAGCCATGATTTTAAATTATTTCTGAAACTTCAAATACCATAAGGCTCAGATAGTTGACTCTGGTTCTAGGAGAATTAAAAGGCTTTCCTAAGAACACAATCTATTCCAATACAAGACAAGCTAAGAGTTTTGGTCTCTTATCAGGCAGGTATCTGTAGCCCACAAGATTCAATAATTAATCTAAAGTATAAGAATAACTATTACATGCTTAGCAGGCTGGAAGACACTGATATACATTTTCTTAAAAATGTACTGAGCCTACTTTTTGACAGGTAGTACTAAAATGTATTATGTGTATTAATTCATTTACTCCTCACAGCACTCCTAAAAGGTAGGTTCTATTAATTTCCTATTTTATAGATGAAAAACATTGTGGCCCACAGAATTTAAGTGATTTGTCTAAGTCCTCCAAACTAAAAAGTGACAGAAAACAGGATCTGGGCCAAGATTTGTCTGCCCCCAGAGTCTGAGATCTTAAGCAATATACAGTCTTCTTTCTGTTTCTCTTTGTCAGGAAATCCACCAGATCAGTTATATATATGAAAAAGACTAAGAGTTTAACCCAAAGATTCTCAATGGGGGAGCTATGGTGGGGGACTGATTTTGCTACCAGGAGATATTTGGCAATGTATGGAGGCATTTTTGGTTGTCATAACTTGAGTAGGGGAGGGAGAAATTCTACTGGCATCCAGTGGATAGAAGCCAAGGACACTGCTAAACACCCTATAGTGCACAGGACAGCCTCCCACAACCAAGAACTATCCAGCCTAAAATACACATAGAGCCATTGTTGAGAAACCCTGATCTAACCACTATAAACAACGTTTATCCCGTTAAGCTAAACCTATACAAATGTAGAATCTTGTTCCAGTAATAGGATCTAGTAAAAATACCCCAATGTAAGCCAAAAGACTATGCTTCCTCCTTAAAGTGAAAAGAAGGGAAGGTAGAATATGAAGAGAATCATTTAGTGCAGTAATTCTCAACCAATTTTTCTTCCACAATACATATTTTTCACACATTCAGCAATTCCACAGGTAAATCCCAAATCTGATCACTCATTTCCACAACCACTGATTGAAAAGTGCTATTTTAGCAGATTTCTTGGGAGAGACTGTGCCCAAAGTGTTCCTCTTACTTCTACTATCCTATCTAACCATTACCCATGTGGTCACAGCTGCACAAGGTCCACAGCTTACCTTAATCATGGCGACAAATGGCATCACTTTCTTCATGTATTTCTTCAATTCTGGCAAATTGACTAGTTCACTAGCAATGACCTTGTTATCAGGCAATTTTCCACTGTTGGTCTAAAAAAAGAGTGGGAGACGAATGTGAAGAAAAATATTTTAAAGATAATATAGGATAGTAGATGTAGCCAGACATGAAATGGTGGCCTCTACCAATCTGCTAGAGAGCAGCACAAGAGGGTGCAGCCTCTAGCATCACGGGGAAGTGAAAGGTAAATGAATAATACAGAAAGGAGTCTCCTCTTTCCTCTAAATTCAAAGGACACATGTTTTTTCGGGTAAAGGAGAAGAGCATGTGCATGATGCTGAAATATTTAATTTTCCCTTACACTAATGATACCTCTAGGATTGTAACATTAGATCTTATCTAGTGATAAAATGGTCTTATAAAAATCCTATTTGTCTTCAAACTTCTCAAAGCATTTCATTAGTCATATCAAAATGAAAACTATACAACTATCATATAAGATGTATTATAATGTCTGCTTTTGAACACACTGCCTTATAAATTGTTACCACAAATGTGAAAAAAGAATCTCTAGCTATCAACCTGTTAAAAATAATATAATTTCTATCTACCAAAAATAAATATCTATATCATAAGCATTAATATGCACACAGTCCCAAATGAGCTGCCTGAATTCAAATTCACTCCTGTGAACATCAATAGAGGAGAAATAAAGTAAGCGGCCTTTCCAGACTTTTGGGTGACCTATTTTCTCCTTATTTTTTTTTTTTTTTTATTTTCTCCTTATTGTAAAAGAATCACACCAAAGCCAAGGGTTGGGAATAAATCTAAAAGAAAAGTAACATACAGTAAGATTTCCAATAATCTATTTACTTTCAATTCTAACCTTTACTAGAGTACATAGGAAAAAATATTTTCTCCACTTGCCAATACGTTGCTTTGAAATACATAAGAAAAAGGAGAGGGTGGAACACACTCTTTTTTCCTTATGTCACCAAAAAGGTGCCATACTGAACATAAGAACATTCTTCTTGATTATAAACTGACATTCTTTTAGTTCTTTTGGATGAAAACAAATGAAAATTTTAAAGGAAGCTGGTCATTCCAAATAATGCCAATAGATGATGTTGATTTCAAACTATGTAATCTAGTCAATAAATATAAGTAAAAATATAACTTCTAAAAGAACAGTGGTGATTAATTTTTTAATATCTGGGACATTACATACCATATTCGGTTCTTCTGCTTCCTTGAAAATGCTGGTATGAATATATATGCCACTGACGCAAAATTTCATTTTTCTAACTACCAAAGTAGCTTTTACTCTTTTACTTACCATAAGTCAAAACTCTGCAAGCAGATTCTAAAAGCTACACTCCATTTCTATCAAACGCAATCAAAGGAAGAGGTAGTTCTCCATAAAAACAGGTTCACATATTGTAGAATACAAAAATACTTGCTCTTCTCTTTCCATTAAATCTTACAAATATAAAAGTTCTTCTGAGTATTTCTTGGTTAACCATGAAAAGTACTGAGACAAAATTCCAATAAAGGTCTAGAAAATCAAAGCTAAGGATTTTTCCTTTATATTACCACTTTATGCTTTGGCCATAATCCCTATTTGGTCTCTCTCTTTCTTTCTCTTTTTAAAGTGCGCCTTAATGGTTTCCGTCCACCAATAACTGTTGCTTATAACCTGAGCAAAAATTCTACAACATATACTTTGTTTCCATATTTTGAATGTGAAAGGAAAAAGGAAGGTGAATTTTTTTCTCTAAGAAAACCTAGAACTAAGTTTAAATATTGAGTTCCCTTTAAATACAACTATCATATTTAATAGCTATTTACCTGACAATCAAAAACACAACATCAAACTCTCCATTTCTATGGGTAATTATCAAATTGGACATTTTCTTTTAAATTACTCAAGAGCCAAGCTTCAAATTTTTTCAAACATAATAATGTTAAGGCTTCATGAATGCCAGTGTTCAAGGCACAACAAATCCAAAAGGCAAACTCAGTCCTTTTGCTTCATAATTTTAACCACACATATGAAAAAGTCCCACACCTTTTGATTACATACAACTAGATCTAGTATTTTTCTATGAAAGTTTCAGAAATGATGAAAAACAGCTTTTCCCTCGGCATCCATTTAAGAGCCACCAAGGATAACAAATGGCACTCCATGCGTAAAGGTAATTAAACAAAGCTGCCTGTCTTTCTTCCCCTAGACATTGCCAACATCCTAAAAACAAAAACAGCATAGGCAGAACACGACACTGCTGGGGTGAGGTGGGGGGGGAGTCTATTGAGAACGTCACCTCAAAGTGATGACGCAGAACTGACAGGGTGATATGTTGCCAAGACGGATAGTTCTTCGCCACATAGATGGTGCAATGTGAAGGTTTCTGAGGGAGCTGCTTGTCAGTCTTCTACAGGGCAGAAAAAACAAAAAAAACATTTAATCACTTTCATATACACCAAAAATGAAAGAACCCTCTCCCAGTATATAGCACTACTGCCTTTAACATTAAAAACTATGCATACAATAGAACTGCATTAGAAATGAAAATAGCCCTACATTAGCAATGAAAATGGCCCTAAGGAAAGTTGTCTTTATTTTCATTACTATTAAATGTTATTTGACCAATAACTTTTAAGGAATGACATTAAAAAAAAAAAGACTTCACCTTCCCTTTAGCTGGTATCATATAGTTCTTGAGTCGCAATCTAAGGTCGTGTGCTACTTCCATGAGATACTGTGAGGAGCGTATCAAGCTTTCATCCACAGGACCTGCCAGAGGCCATGAAGCATTCATAACTGAGTCGGGCTTTAAAAAAAAAAAAGGTTCAGTGAGATTAGACAACACAACTATTTTATGATTCTTGGTTACAGTTTCATACCAAGACATGGTGTGTAACTGTGTGCTCAAAGTTCAAACCTGACTACACATAACACGCGTCCACAGACCCTGATCTAATGTTCCCTAGAATTCAAGCTGTGAAGTCTGACTCTACATTCTTAATTAGCATCCATTTGTACAAGCATATTGATACCCACACACATATGCTCACTTTCAAAGAAAATTATGTAATGCTAATTTGCCTAAATTTAATCTTTGTTATATAAATTATGCATACTCTCAGTTTTTATCCTACTAATACATCCAGTACTGAAAGTATGGCTATTTGGAATATATATCATGAGCACATTTTTGCATTGTTCACACACTGAAAAATACAAAAGAGCTTGGCTAATAACGCTGGAAAGGAGTTATTAAACCAGCCAATCTGTTTATCTGTAAGCCTGGGAGAAATAAATTTATCTTCACAGTAAGAATGCTAATATAAAATCCCTGAATATGCAGCCCTATATATGCCAGGAATTTTACATAAAACAAGAATATTTATGCAAGTATATACTTCTATCTTTGTTTATAAGCAGCTCATAACAGTTATTTACATCTTTCTCAATATTTTCACCTTTCTAAACAAACAGTTGAGAAAACAGTATTAGTTATACATGTATTCAAATACATTATAACATTTCCTAATAAGAATTAGGTGATAAACAACACACACAAAGTCACATTATTAAAATATATACAATAAAAATAAATAAATTTTTTAAAAATTAAAAAAAAGGGGGGGGGCCTCCCTGGTGGCGCAGTGGTTAAGAATCCACCTGCCAATGCAGAGGACACAGGTTTGAGCCCTGGTCTGGGAAGACCCCACATGCCACGGAGCAACTAAGCCTGTGTGCCACAACTACTGAGCCTGTGAGCCACAACTACTGAGCCCATGTGCCACTACTGAAGCCCGCGTGCCCAGAGCCCGTGCTCTGCAACGAGACAAGCCACCGCAATGAGAAGCCCACACACCGTAATGAAGGGTAGCCCCCGCTCGCCGCAACTAGAGAAAGCCCATGCACAGCAACGAAGACCCAACACAGCCAAAAATAAATAAATAAAATAAATATATTTTTAAAAAATTTTTAATAAAATAAGATAAAATATATACACCGTGTGTGTATAAATTAAGGCATATATACCCAACGTAGCTTCAATTTAAGCTGCTGTAATAATTATGAGATAATGAACCCAATATTATTCTTGAAATACTCATTTTCAGTCTTTCTCTCTTAAGTAACATTATTATCCCAACATTTATTTAATGAGGCCAAAATCAAAACCACCCAGAACATCTTAAATGCATAAAGCTACCTTTCCCAGGAGTGTCCAGATGTGCTCACACAAATGAGGACAGAATGGAGCCAAGAGAAGTGTCTGAACTTCAATAAACCGGAACACGAGGTCTCGGTGCATCCCTTCTATGGCCAATTCACGGTACTTATCTTTCGCAGCCTACAAAATTTGGAGTTATTTACCATTTCTCTCCCCCACTTCTTTAAAATAAAATTATAGGAAAAAAAACTCAGTATCTCTATTTTAATGCATTTTTAAGTATTTAGTCTTTTAAAATTCCATAATAAACTTTAGTAAAGGTTTTACTTTATTTTTAACAACCTGAAAATAAATGTGTATCAATCCTTAGGTTAAAAACAATAAATTGTTTAAATTTATACATCTTTGATAATCTTTGCTATTAAGCATTTCTTTTTAAGCACTTCTTAGCCATTTAGGGTTCTTTGGGGGGCGCTGTTTGTTCATGTCCTTTGGTAATTGTTCTTTGGACCATTAGTTATTTTTTTGATGGGCTTGTCAAAATCCTGAAATACAGACTGTAAATAATTTTCCAGTTAACTGTGTATTTTTAAGATGATTTCAGTTATGATTTTCTTATCTATGTTGGCAAATTCATCAGAACTTTTTTGGTTATTCCTTTCTTTTGTTTTTATGATTAGGAAATCTTTTTTCAATTCTAAAATCAAATAAATGTTCACTTAGCCCTGTATTTCAGATAAAAAAAACTAAATCAATCCTAACAAAAGGATAATGCAGTTTTATACTGATTCTCAAGAAAATCTGAAAAAGACATTTTGCAATGGACATAAAAGATGAACAATTTAAACTGTGTACTAAGGGTGAATGCTCAGTAGCATGTATTAATAGCATCAAAAAGGCTGTAAATATGACACACTGCTATGCTCAGCACTTATCCTTATTTAATCACATCTCTGAAAACCAAGTTACATAAATCCCAATGGGATATTTTACAAAACTGACTGAGGAAAGCTACATTTTTACTTTAAGCACTTGAACTGCCAAACTTGAGGATATGCTGACACCTTGTGGAAAATCTCAGAAAATGTTTGCTTTCAAACTAATAGCAATTAGTTACAATTATGCCTTTGTTGTTCATCAACTTTAAAATGTTTTCCTGGAAAACGTGTCTAATTTTTAGATTTAACCTCTTTATTAACCCACAGCTCAACTAGGAATAGAATTACTTACATTAAAGAGACATAATACAAAAAGTACCCAAGAAAACTATTTAAAATCACAATGTATTGAATATTTTACAAATTTTCAGTCTCCACTTAAGATGAGTTATAATGCTACAGCAGGAGGAGAAAAAACAAGAAATACATCATATTGACACTGACGTATTTTATAGCTACGAAAAGAATAGCCTACCTGAAACTCAAAAAACCCTGTTTTCAAAGCTTCTTTAAACATCATCTTTTCATAGTTTTGATCTGTTTTTATAATGCCTGCATTCATTTCACTATTGAATAGGAAAAAAAAGGTAATTGAGTTTAAAGGCAAGTACATATATATAGGTATAAAAAACTTCCACACATACTAATAAACATTAAAATGAGAACAATGCATGAAACATTTAAGACTGCTCAACCACAAAACCATCTTTGTACTCCTCAAAACTGACCACTGCAGCCTCACACTGTCTATCCACTCTTGAGTATTGTTGTAACACTACTTGGGGCTCCTGTTTATGACAACACAGTTAACCACATGCTTGTTTAAAAATTCCTTGATGGTCACCCTGATACCAAAACCAGACAAAGATACTACAAAAAAAGAAAATTACAGATTAATATCACTGATGAATATAGATGCAAAATTCCTCAACAAAATACTAGCAAACACAATCCAACAACACATTAAAAGGATCATACACTATGATCAAGTGGGATTTATCCCAGGGATGCAAGGATTCTTCAATATACGCAAATCAATGTGATACACCATATTAACAAACTGAAGAAGAAAAACCATATGATCATGTCAATAGATGCAGAAAAAGCTTTTGACAAAATTCAACACCCGTTTATGGCAAAAAAACTCCAGAAAGTGGCCACAGAGGGAACCTACCTCAACATAATAAAGGCCACATATGACAAACCCACAGTCAACATCATTCTCAATGGTGAAAAACTGAAAGCATTTCCTCTAAGATCAGGAACAAGAAGACAAGGATGTCCACTCTCACCACTATTATTCAACATAGTTTTGGAAGCCCTAGCCACGGCAATCAGAGAAGAAAAAGGAATACAAATTGGAAAAGAAGAAGTAAAACTGTCACTGCTTGCAGATGACATGATACTATACATAGAGAATCCTAAAGATGCCACCAGAAAACTACTAGAGCTAATCAATGAATCTGGTAAAGTTGCAGGATACAAAATTAATGCACAGAAATCTCTTGCATTCCTATACACTAATGATGAAAAATCAGAAAGAGAAATTAAGGAAACGCTCCCATTTACCAGTGCAACAAAAACAATACAATACCTAGGAATAAACCTACCTAGGGAGACAAAAGACCTGTATGCAGAAAACTGTAAGACACTGATGAAAGAAATTAAAGAGGATACCAACTGATGGAGAGATAGACCACGTTCTTGAACTGGAGGAATCAATACTGTGAAAATGACTATACTAGCCAAAGCAATCTACAGATTCAATGCAATCTCTACCAAATTACCAAAGGCATTTTTTACAGAACTAAAACAAAAAATATTAAAATTTGTATGGAGACACAAAAGGCCCAGAATAGCCAAAGCAGTCTTGAGGGAAATAAACAGAGCTGGAGGAATCAGACTCCCTGACTTCAGACTATACTACAAAGCTACAGTAATCAAGACAATACGGTACTGGCACAAAAACAGAAACATAGATCAATGGAACAAGATAGAAAGCCCAGAGATAAACCCACACACCTATGGTCAACTAATCTATGACAAAGGAGGCAAGGATATACAATGGAGAAAAGACAGTCTCTTCAATAAGTGGTGTTGGGAAAACTGGACAGCTGCATGTAAAAGAATGAAATTAGAACACTCCCTAACAACACACACACAAATAAACTCAAAATGCATTAGAGACCTAAATGTAAGACTGGACACTACAAAACTCTTAGAGGAAAACATAGGCAGAACACTCTTTGACATAAATCACAGCAAGATCTTTTCTGATCCACCTCCTAGAGTAATGGAAATAAAAACAAAAATAAACAAATGGGACCTAATGAAACTTCAAAGCTTTTGCACAGCAAAGCAAACCATAAAGAAGACAAAAAGACAACCCTCAGGATGGGAGAAAATATTTGCAAACGAATCAATATACAAAGGATTAATCTCCAAAATATACAAACAGCTCATACAGCTCAATATTAAAAAAACAAACAACCCAATCCAAAAATGGGCAGAAGACCTAAATAGACATTTCTCCAAAGAAGACATACAGATGGCCAAGAAGCACATGAAAAGCTGCTCAACATCACTAATGATTAGAGAAAAGCAAATCAAAAGTACAATGAGGTATCACCTCACACCAGTCAGAATGGGCATCATCAGAAAATCTACAAACAACAAATGCTGGAGAGGGTGTGGAGAAAAGGGAACCGTCTTGCACTGTTGGTGGGAATGTAAATTGATACAGCCACTATGGAGAACAGTATGGAGGTTCCTTAAAAAACTAAAAATAGAATTAGCATATGATCCAGCAATCCCACTACTGGGCATATACCCAAAGAAAACCATAATTCAAAAACACACATGCACCCCAATATGTATTGCAGCACTATTTACAATAGCCAGGTCATGGAAGCAACCTAAATGCCCATCGACAGACGAATGGATAAAGAAGTTGTGGTACATATATACAATGGAATATTACTCAGCCATAAAAAGGAACGAAATTGGGTCATTTGTTGAGACGTGAATGGATCTAGAGACTGTCATACAGAGTGAAGTTAAGTCAGAAAGAGAAAAATAAATATCGTATATTAACACATATATGTGGAGCCTAGAAAAATGGTACAGATGAACCAGTTTGCAGGGCAGAAGTTGAGACACAGATGTAGAGAACAAATGTATGGACACCAAGGAGGAAAGTGGCGGGGATGGGGTGGTGGTGTGCTGACCTGGGAGATTGGGATTGACATGTATACACTGATGTGTATAAAATTGATGACTATTAAGAACCTGCTATATAAAAAAATAAATAAAATAAAATTTAAAAAACAAACAAAAAAATTCCTTGATGGAAACTTTATTAAGAAGCCCAAAATGCAACATGAAAATAGCTTTACTAAGGCTGTAGTCAGGTTTAATTGTTGCATTTTAAACAACTGACATTGGATTAAATATATATTCCTTACACTACCTCAGGCCCTTCATAATTTGGCCTAATATGGCCCCAACTTGTTTGATCTCCTACTTCTGCCCTCCACATACTGTACACTTCAAATAAATACCATACTCTTTCCATGGCTTTCTCCTCTCCTTCAAAAATTAGGTTTACTTTTCAAGAAACCCAGAACTCACATGCCATCTCCTCTAATTTCCCTCTATCCCTACTATTGCACTTATAATTGGTTGGGTAAGTGTTTTTCTCTCCTGCTAGACTACAATGAAGGATCAAGTCTTATTCATCTTTGTAATACCAGTGCTTCGGATGTTTCTGATACAAAAAGACTGATAAATGTTTTTTGAAGGAAAAATGAAAAGACAATTCTTTTCCTTTAACCTGCTTTTCCTTTAACCATTCCACCCTCCTCTAATGCAAGACAGCATGGTAAAATGGTCATGAGAATGGGCTTTGGAGACAGAAACAAATTCATATCCCAAGTCTGAAATTACCAGCTTTGAGACATTTAATGAAATACTTAATTTTTCTAAGCTTCAATTTCTTTAACTATAAAATAGAGCTAATAATATCTTTATCATATAAAATTGCTAGAAGGCTAAAATCAGATAATGGATGCAAAGTAATTAGCATAGTACCTGGCACAAGTAAGCTTTCAGTGAATAGTAGTTATTATTAACATCTAATTTATTTAATGAGGAAAAAAAAGAAAACTTAAAAATACAGCAGGACTAAGCAACTCTAAAGTACAAAGTGGTTGAGGTCCATAGATTACCTGGCGAAAACTCTATCATTGAAGGTGTTGGCAGGACCACTTCTTAGGCTATCCCAGTTGGCAACCATTTCTTTCACCCATTCCACCCAGGTGTACAGACGGAGAATACCTGCATCTGCCATGGTTTCCACAAAGTTAGCATCTTCAACAGTGTCACCAGCATCAGCTAGAGCCAAGCGCATTCCTGGAAGAAGAAAAAAAAAATCAATCGATGATTTAAAAATGAGGTTACTGCATATCAACTACGTATCCAGTTGAGTACACTGCCAAGCCTACATATAAATTAAGAAATAACAAACGCTTTAAAGGACTGCATATATCAACAGCAAAAATAAAGATCACCAAAAGTAGAATCCATAATGATGTTGCTAAAATATTTGAATTTTCTCTATTGATTTGCATACACTTAGCATCAATATGTGTTTCTTCTCAGGCATGTTGAGTTAATGAGATAAAGTGATCTTTAATGAGGCAGAGGGAAAAAATGCTAAACTGGGGAAAGATATCCCTATCAACATCTCAGCCTCATTTATAGGTAGCAAAATATTATTGTATTTTAATGCATTAAGAACACACAGAAGTGGGCTCCCCTGGTGGCGCAGTGGCTGAGAGTCCACCTGCCGATGCAGGGGACACGGGTTCGTGCCCCAGACCAGGAAGATCCCACATGCCGCAGAGCGGCTGGGCCTGTGAGCCATGGCTGCTGAGCCTGCGCGTCCGGAGCCTGTGCTCCGCAACAGGAGAGGCCACAACAGTGAGAGGCCTGCGTACCACACACAAAAAAAAAGAACACACAGAAGTGCCTTATGTGCAAAAATACAGATTTTCTTAGTCCTAAAAGCAGATTCTTCCAACTTTCCTACAAACGAAATACGACTTTTCAACCAAAATCTTCCATTCTAAAATATTGAAAAAATCATCAATAAGAGTCTAAGTAAATTACAGGACATCCTTACAATGGAAGACTATATTGCTGTAAAAGAGTGAGGTAACTCTTGTGTATCAACATGAAGTGATCTCAAATATGAACTAAGTGAAGAAGGCAAATTTCAAAACAGTATGTAGGGTATATGCTACCATCTGCGCCTTAAAGGAGGAGATGAGAATATGTAACATCAAGTTATGTATGCATTAAACATCTTTTACAATACACAAGAAGCTGAACACATTTTTTTAACTTTTTATATTGAAATAATTTTACAGTTACAGAAAAGATGCCAAAGATGAGAATAAACATATACCATTTACCAGACTCTCTTAATGTTAACAGCTTACATAACCAGTTTCAAAAGCAGGAAGTTAACATTAGTATGATACTATTAACTGAACTACAGACTTTATTCAAATTTCACCAGTGCTTCCTCTCATATCCTTCTCTGTTCTAGGATCCAATCCAGAATCCCACCTTGCATTTGACTGTCGTATCTCCTTGGTCTCTTCAAATCTGTGACAGTTTCTCAGTCTGTCCTGGACCTTGACTTCTGATGAACAGTAGTCAGGTATTTAATAGAATTTCTCCCAACTTGGGTTTGTCTGATGTTTTCTCATGATTAAACTGATGTTATGAACCTCTGGCAAGAATATCACAAAAGTGATGCTGTGTGCCTTTCTCAGTGCATCATTATCAGGGAGGTAGGTAATGAGGAAAAAAAAGAAAACTTAAAAATACACCAGGACTAAGCAACTCTAAAGTGCAAACCTTCCTCACTTGGTCAGGTAGACTGCCTGCCAAGTTTCTCCACTGTAAAGTTACTGTTTTTCCCTTTGTGATTAAGAAATATCTTGGGAGAGATACTCTGAGAATATGCAAATAATCTTTTTTTTTTTTTAACTTTCACCCATTCATTTTGGCAACCACTGATGGATCTTGTCTGTGACAATATTACTATGATGTTTGTCTAATGGTGATTTTATATTTCACTCGGTCCTTCTACTTTATTACTTGGAATTCTTCTGAAAGGAAGAACAGTCCCTACTCCACTTATTTATTTATTCAATTATTACTATACATTCATATGGATTCACAAATATTTAATTTATTCACTGGGTTATAATTCAATACAATCATTATTTACTTTGTTTCCTAAACTGCTCTAGCGTGGACAATTGGGAGCCCCATCAGGTTGGCTCCTGTGCCCTTTCAAACTGTCTCCATCCTTTTTTAAACATTTCCTTACTTTCTGGCATCATAAAATGTTCCATGCTCATCTTGTATGTTCCCTACTCCAGCCCTCAAATCAACCCTTCTCCTAGGAACCCTAGTTCCTTTTATTGGAGAATGGTATTTGGAAACCAAGATCTGAATGCCAGGTGTGTCATTACCCATGGGCTCTCTCAGCAGAAAGAACTAGGAAAATAAATGCATGTATACTAACCCACACATAAATCTATGTTTATTTTTATATCTGTCTGTATGTAAAATAAAACCTGTGAGTTCATACTGATGTTGCCAATTCCAATCCAACACCACAGGGTTCATTCTAGCATTTCCTCTTGACCTATTTATAGCTTCTGACAATGAGCTCTCATCTATAATATATTTATTTGTTAAATCCCAGTAAACCCATAAAAGTTTCAGAATTGCTAATCTACACCTCTTTAAAAGAAAATAACTACAGTATTTCTGCACAGTTCTTTTTGCCTTACTGTGTTCAGTCAAAATACTGTTTTTCTAAGTAACTTAGGTTTGTTCTTCCCCATCCCCTTCAGTGCACTCTCAAACTATAGTAGCCATGATCAGCAAATGATCAGCCATGATGACCAAAGACTGGATTACATAAGAAATGACTGGTTCTTTCAGGTTAGACAGTGCATTTCTTCTCTTGACAAAGTAACAGTTAAATGGAAGAGTAATGAGGCCAGAGAAAACATATTTTTTGAAGAAATGAATGCTTCTAGGTTCAAGTCACTTATATGTATACCAAATATGGAGGAAATACTTTGAAAAAGGTTCCTACATACTTAAGATCTCTACAAACCAACTATTTTTTTTTCTTTAAGATTTTTTTTTTTTTGATGTGGACCATTTTTAAAGTCTTTATTGAATTTTTACAATGTTGCTTCTCTTCTATGTTTTGGTTTTTTGGCCGCAAGGCATGTGGGATCTTAGCTCCCCAACCAGGGATCGAACCCACACCCCCTGCATTGGAAGGCGAAGTCCTAACCACTGGACCTCCAGGGAAGTCCCCCTACAAACCAACTCTTTAATCTTAGAAGTAGCATGAAATTAGGAACAAACCAGGTAGCACTTACAGTGAGTTTCCTTTGAAAGAAGACTAATAATCTTAGCTTAAATCTGTTCCTAAACAGATCAGATCAGCAATTCTTATGTTTTAAAAATTACGTTCCTGGGCTTCCCTGGTGGCGCAGGGGTTGAGAGCCCGCCTGCCGATGCAGGGGACACGGGTTCGTGCCCCGGTCCGGGAAGATCCCACATGCCGCGGAGCAGCTGGGCCCGTGAGCCATGGCCGCTGGGCCTGCGCGTCCGGAGCCTGTGCTCCGCAACGGGAGAGGCCACAACCGTGAGAGGCCCGCGTACTGCAAAAAAAAAAAAAAAAAAAAGAAAAAAAATAAAAAATAAAAAAATAAAAATTACGTTCCTGTACACAGAGAAAACATGAATATTTTAAAGTATTGGTAAAAGCGAAAGAGAAAAGCAATGCAATTGAAACAACAATGCTAACTTGCCTTCTGTAAACTGAGGGGAACTGGGCACTATGCAACAGCAATAACAAAAAAGCATACTCACCATCGGCTGAATATTTGTCAAGCGCTTGGGTCAAAGTGAGGAAGTTGCCTGTGGATTTTGACATCTGAAAGAGAAAGTCAATGATCAGGCATTAGTAAGAGTATATATAAATAAAATAAACCAAATCAGCCACATCAAATTAAATGGGTTGGCCACAATCAGATAAAAACCAAAAGGATCAGAAGCATGGAAAGGAAAAGATACCTTATACTAACTTTACAGAGGAGAAAACTGAAGTGACTTGTCTGAGTCACTAATCTAGTCAGTGACAAAGCTAGGACAGCATCTCCAGTCTGATACTCAGTCCACGGCTCTTTCCATTAACCAATACTGTCCCTTAGGAATTGGTTTACACACATGGATGATTCTACTATAACTCTGGAATACTTCAGCTGGTCATAAAGAAGAGCTTTAGGGCTTCCCTGGTGGTGCAGTGGTTAAGAATCCACCTGCCAATGCAGGGGATATAGGTTCGAGCCCTGGTCCAGGAAGATTCCCACATGCCGCAGAGCAACTAAGCCCGTGTGCCACAACTACGGAGCCCGCGCACCTAGAGCCCGTACTCCACAACAAGAGAAGCCACTGCAATGAGAAGCTTGCGCCTCAACCAAGAGTTGCTGCAACTAGAGAAAGCCCCACTTGCTATAACTAGAGAAAGTCCGCGCACAGCAACGAAGACCAAACGCAGCCAAAATAAATAAATGAAAGAAAAATTAAAAAAAAAAAAACACAGAAGAGCTTTATAGCAATTAGAGTCATTCAGTAATGAATGGACAAGCTCATGAGGTCAAAATTAGGGTTTTAGGGAACCTCCTGTCATTAGGGTCACAACTGGCTACTCAAGCTGTGCTCTGCCTGAAGGCAGCACAACTAAGAAGGAACTGTGCCCAGCCTAGCAATCTTTACTATTTAAAAAATGTTTATGTTTTTGTAACTTTGCTGATACCAAAGAGAGGTGGTCATTCTATCAATTTTCTACTATATGGCAGTAAAATATTTTGTTCTAATAAAATGAGTATAATGTACATATAGCACAACAATGTGGAGACCAAAGGAAATGTCATGTTATAACAGGATTCCTATTTATATACTCACATATACATACACCCATATACACACATACATATAAATACATATATGGTTCACTTTGACCTACAAAGAACAAATGAGTTTGATAATCAAAAGTCCTTGTTGGGGCTCCCCTGGTGGCACAGTGGTTGAGAGTCTGCCTGCTGATGCAGGAGACATGGGTTCGTGCCCCGGTCCGGGAAAATCCCACATGCCGTGGAGCGGCTGGGTCTGTGAGCCATGGCCGCTGAGCCTGCACGTCCGGAGCCTGTGCTCCGCAACGGGAGAGGCCACAACAGTGAGAGGCCCGAAGTCCTTGTTGATTTAACAAAATCTATAAAATAGCTATTTTTCATCCTAATGTACAGATTACCTTACATGAACTTTTTTATTCCCTTTCAATATTAGGACACTGGTAAAAAATAACATCTCATTTTGCAATTCATATCATCTGCTATGTTTAAATCTATAACTATTTTCATTATGACATACCTATAGCAATGAATATTCTTTTACCATTAATATTCCATCAGATGTAGCAAGATTCACTGGTTGGAACAAATCCAACTTGTTGAAATTGTTATTAATGAGAAATAAATAATATTGTAAGAGAAACAAATAATATTGTAACTTAATTTTTTTTGCTTAGTTGAGGAAGGGTGCCCCTTTCTAATGTACACAAAAGCATCATGGGGCAAACAAGGGCTTGTCAAGAGGTTGGCATAGCTCCTGGTGAGGATATTGAATAATTAGGTGAAGTCTTATGTAGCATAAAAAAAATCATATATTGAATATATTAGTAGTGGTAATGAAAAAGGGAAGTTGCAGTAGTATGGGGAGAGAGATACCATCTGGAAAGAAGCATTAAATGACATTTTAAAATCCTATAAACTCCAAAATTCTATTATTCTAATTTAGTGGCCAGTCACAGTATAAAGCAAAAACCACCAAATTATTTTCTCAACTTAATGAGAAAGATATTGTTGGGTCACAATGCTAGGATCTTTACATTTCCTGTCCCTTTCTCTCTCTCCTCCCGTAAAAATTTGTGTCACCCTTTGCCACTCTAATACAAATGTTATAATAGGGAAGTTTTCCCCATCCCGCCTCTCAATTAATACTATCTACTCCACCCACTCAATTTTAAAATAAACTTCTCATTTACGCTGGTAGTCCTAAACATTTTAAATGGAAGATATTTAACTCTCTGATTTTCACATTCTTTATTTCTTTAAAAAGTACAACATCCTAAATCTGAAAAACTTTTTGTAGCATTTTAACCTTTCAAGAGGCAATGAGCCTTACCTTCTCAGAGTTGAGGAGGAGATGTCCATTTGCTCTCACAGCTACAGGCCATTTATCACTTGACAGGAAAATGTTTAAAGATAGAAAATAAAACTTAAAGATTATGGTTTAGGCTTAAAAATTTGAGGTAAATGCTAAAAGATTCATAAAAGATTGCTAAGGCAAATGTGCAGGGATATTAATTGAGTCCTGTTCATAACAGGAAACCAATGAAAACAAGGAAAGTAGCCATTAGTAAAGGACTGGTTATATTGATATAAACTATGGTACAGGAATACAATGAAATACTACGTAACTATTTTTAAAATACAGGCACAGCTATATATATAAAAATAAAAAGATCTTAGAAATATACTATTACAAGGAAAAAACAGACAGAATACTGTCTATAATGTGGCATCTTTGTATAAATTAAAAAATAAACAAGTATAGATATCTGCTGCTGGTATATGCATACATACATTTTCCAGAAGAAATCACAAGAAAGCAGTAGCAGTGATGAGCTTTGGGAAATAGGCTAATATAGGGAAAAGGGTGAAAGTTCACTTTTAACTTTGTACCTTTATGAGCTGTTTGAATTTTCAAACTATGTACATATCATTCATTCATTCTAACAATGAGATCATGTAGAGGGTAATGTTAAGAGCAAGAGTTCTGGAGCCAGACTGCTGGGTTCTGCATCCTGGTTCTGCCATTGCTGGGTAACTCTGGGTGAGTCATTTTGAGCTCTCTATGCCTCACGAAGGTTCCTTGTCCGTAAAAACGAGGATATTACAGACCTTCCCCGAAAAGTTGTAGTGAAAACTACACGAGTTACTAAAAGTGATTAGAAGAGTGTCTGACAAAAGCACTTGAAGCTACTACTTATCTTTAATTTTTAAAACCCTAATACATGTCCAAAACTTGATGCAAGGGGATAAATATTCAACTATACTACTAACAAGTACTTCTGAGACACCTGATATCTCCAAAAACACATTTTAACCAATAGAGAAAAATAACTGGATGACAAGAACCACATCGTATTTATTTTATTCCTCTCCTTCAAAATCTCCCTTTTATTCTTGAGAAAGAAAATGTAATCTCATTCTAAATGCAATCTCATCCTAAATACAAAAAGTCCCATGAGATTGCTTTGGTTTTACAAAATAAAATTTGAACAGTGGAAGGGGTTTGTTTCTTCAGCTACTTGAGGACAGGAGGAAAAGGCACAGAGACATGTCTAGATCAAGAGGGAAGATGATAGAAGGATTACTCTTGAGCACATGGTATTAAAAAACGCATCTTTGACCCAGATTCTAGTCAGAACATCACTACTTAATGCTGGAACCTTGGGGCTCTCAGCTCTAAAGGGATGTTTCCTTCCCATTCTAATGTCCTAGGCTCTGTCTGAAATCGCCTTTATTCCAGCATCTTACAGGTCAAATGAGTCATGTAACAGGTCAAGGGAATTACTGACAGAGTACCTGAAATGTGACATGCTTTGGTGGCCCAAGGTAGGTATGAAGATTTCTGGATATAACAGATAGGAGGAGGTGTGCTTTCTCCTTCAGTACATTTAATATAAGAAAAAGAATGTAACTGTTAAATCTAACTATACCCCCCCCAATAACATCTATATATTTGAAGCCAAAAGGCACCCTTGTCAATAATCAATAAATTTAGTCTGCATCTTTTTTAGCACTCACCTTTCTTCTGGCCACATAGCCACATGATTATAAAGGAAATATGAAAGATGATTTGGAATAAGATCCTTGCCAGAGGCTCGAAGATCCACAGGATACCAGAACTCAAATTCCTGCTTTAACTGATCTAATTTTTCCTTTGGAATCTGAGTTTTAGGAAATGGAGCCTCCTTGAAGAAAACATAATCCCAAACTTCCTTGGTCATCTGCTGTGGTCTGTATTAAAATAAAAGAAACAAACAAACAACAACAACAATATATATATATATAATTTCTTTGAAAGAATCAGCATTCTAATCCAACCATGAAGTAGAAAATACTTTCTTAATGTTTTACAGTAACAAATGAGGACAACAGACTCCCATAAGAATGAAGAATGGATAACAGAGAAGGGGCTATTTATTACTTTCTTTCTCAGTTCAATGCAAAAAAAGCAAAAACATCATGACAAAATTCCACTAAATGAATTCTTATAAAAACTAATTATTAGAAAGAATTTTCTGGCTTCCCTGGTGGCGCAGTGGTTAAGAGTCCGCCTGCCAAAGCAGGGGACACGGGTTTGAGCCCTGGTCCAGGAAGATCCCACGTGCCACAGAACAACTAAGCCCGTGAGCCACAACTACTGAACCTGTGCTCTAGAGCCCGTGAGCCACAACTACTGAAGCCCGTGCGCCTAGAGCCCATGCTCCGCAAAAAGAGAAGCCACCGCAATGAGAAGCCTGCGCAATGCAATGAAGAGCAGCTCCCGCTCACCACAACTAGAGAAAGCCCAAGTGCAGCAACAAAGACCCAACACAGCCAAAAATAAATAAAAATAAAATAAATTTTTTAAAAAAAAGAAAGAATTTTCAATACATAAATCAAAAGATCACCTCATGCTAACAAATTACATTCCTTCCCCTTATCCATTTACCAACCTGATGCCCAGTGGAGACTCTGTCTGTCCACGCAAGTTACCTCCCTGCAACAGATGTGCAACTGTGTAAAATGCCATGTAAATAGTGGAGTCAGAGAGTGATTCAATCAGCCACTGCTCATCCCACGGCAGACGAGTACCTGTGAGATAAAAAGAAGATAATTAATGCATGAGGAACCTAAGAGACACTTCATCTACAAAATTCACATTTTTAAGAGCAGGTCTATAGCACTGACAAAGCTACTTATTTAGGTTCTTAAATTTACTTGAATAATTAATATAAATAAACCAGTAAATTAAAAAAACAAAATGGTTGAAGCACTAGAAACTTTCTATTAAAAAAAAACTGCATCATAAAACCTATATGGGGGCTTCCCTGGTGGCGCAGTGGTTGAGAGTCCGCCTGCCGATGCAGGGGACACAGGTTCGTGCCCTGGTCTGGGAAGATCCCACATGCCGCGGAGCGGCTGGGCCCGTGAGCCATGGCCGCTGAGCCTGCGAGTCCGGAGCCTGTGCTCCACAACGGGAGAGGCCACAATAGTGAGAGGCCCGCGTACCGCAGAAAAAAAAAAAAAAAAAAAAAAGCTACATGGGCATTAGATACTTCTACCACCAGGTAGATGGTAAGGGACCACATCCTAGTTTCCTTCACCCTCTAACCAAAACCTCTCACTTCCAATTCAGAAACACACTGGAAGACAAGAAAAAAAGGTGAAGTTTTAATTTGCTGTGTAACTGGCAAAGTCATTCAAACAGAAAATTTTGAAGTTTGCTTACCTAAGCCGTAAGTTCTTGAGCAAGCATGCTCTTGCAGCCAATCTAAGGTAGCTTCAAAATTCCTCCTGGTCTCCTCACAGAACCTGGAGAGAGTAGAAGATAAAGTATCTCTCTTCACCTTCATTGTCTTCCATGTTTCTCATCTCCTTCCCTATCACTTTCTCCCATCTTACGTTTCCAGGTTCTTCAAGCACTGGGATGTCTGTTTTTTCCAGTTCTCTTCTCCATAATCCAAGTACCTGGGGGTGGACGAATTGATTAAAAAAAAGAAATCAAGGATAAGCAAAGTGACAGGAGGAAATTTCTTCTTGCTATAAGAAAAACTAACCACTGGTCACACAGGGCCACGACGCATTCATCTGAAGACCTGGACATAACTTGTTTCTCTGGTTCCATGTAAATATATGCATCTCCCTAAACGAAAGTAAATAAAAATATATCAGATATTATGTCAAGGCAATCTCTACTCCTCAAGGAAAAGAAAAGTAACATTTTAGAAAAAAAAAAATGCTCTACCACCCATAACCAAAACCCCAGGTTTTCATTATGTCTTCCCTCTTCCCAGGGTAGAAGTTATCTGCTTTTCTTTCTGTATAACACTTGCTTCTGAAAAGGCATGCACCTTCATCAAATGGATCACCTTCTCTAGGTACAGCTTAATCCTTTTCAGAGTGAAAGATGTTTAACAGTTTCTAATGCTATGGTTTGAAGGTTAGGCTGCCTATGGCAGCCTTTTATTCTTGTTAAAATATAAAGAGGAGGATATGGGGAGGGGAAAGGGTGAGCTGTGACAAAGCGAGAGAGAGGCATGGACATATATACACTACCAAACATAAGGTAGATAGCTAGTGGGAAGCAGCCACATAGCACAGGGAGGTCAGCTCGGTACTTTGTGACCGCCTGGAGGGGTGGGAAGGGAGGGTGGGAGGGATGGAGATGCAAGAGATATGGGAACATATGTATATGTATAACTGATTCACTTTGTTATAAAGCAGAAACTATCACACCATTGTCAAGCAATTATACCCCAATAAAGATGTTAAAAAAAAATATATATATATAAAGAAAATAGATGCACAGAACCACTGCCTTTAAAAAAAAAGAGATGCACGAAAATTAAACACAGAAAATACTTTTACTAAAGATTTATAGCATCATGAAAAATTCCCACTAGAAAACTGACCGTAAATTTTACTTTTAGAAAAAAATGCAAATATCTTTTAATGTATTATAATCCCAAACTTACTAAGCTAGGATAATTTTTAAAAATAAAATTCAGCATTATTATTCAAAAAATGATTCATTGCTCTGTGTTCTTAATGCAAGTTCTTCACACTGAACTTAAATAGGTAGGACTTTGGTTTAAAGATGGTAAATTAAAAACAATTAACTCTGCTCCCTCTCAAAATTCTAACAAAATAACAAAGAGGCTTTTTTTGTCTTAATGGTATGAAGCTACAAAGACAACAAGAATGGGAGAAGAAATAATATCAACCAAATTTTGGAAACTAAAAAGCAGAATGAGTGACAATTGTATTAGCAGATCAAAGGAAGCTAGCTGAATCCTAAGCCGACAGAAGAGAAGGCTGAAAAGCAATTCAGTTTGCATTACAGAACCTCCAAAAAGACTCAGGATTTGTGGCACAAGATAGTTCTGGAAGAGGAGGTAACATGAGACTGGAAACAGGGGGACTAACTGAAGTCTTTTCAAGAAATTAGAACCCCAGACACCCTAATCCCACACCATGCAGACAGGCAACTGCCCCTTCCTATGCCAGCAGAACAGTGAAGGTTTACTCTCTGGAGAGGACAAAAGAGAGTCAACCAGAGGACGAAGTTGAGGGTATGGGTATCATAGTGAAAAAGAGGGATTAAGTGAAAGTCAGCACACTGGGTGTTGGAACCCAACCTAGTAATCTTCCACCATTTAGCTCCCAGAATGCTCAGTTAGTTTAGACCCTTTAAACCAGAAACTGAAGAATCTTCTGAGGGGACTCTAACAAACCAAGAAGTCCTAATTAACATCAAGGCTAACATCAGGGTCTCCCTAAGGTCCAAATGGACCTTCCAGATCTCTCCCAGTGAAGCCCAGAGACCAGCCCTACCCATATCCAAAAAGGTTCCAATCATCTTTTTGTACCCACTCTTAAATATCAATAGTCTTCCTCAGATTAATAAGAGATTAAAGTTTCATACCCCTGAAACAAGAATAGCGGCATCCTATAAAAAAAGGATCAGATAACAAGAATAAGCTCTTAAACTGGCTCTGAGTTGGTAAATGCTGAAGCTGGGTAAAAGGTACACAAGAATTCATTATACTACTCCATTTTTTCATAAATTTGAAATTTTCCACACAAAGAAAAAAATTTTAATGAATTCTTAGAAACATTTATTTATACACACACACACACAAGCACACAAGTAGCAGACATAAAAAACACAGAAGGGCTTCCCTGGTGGCACAGTGGTTGAGAGTCCACCTATCGATGCAGGGGACACGGGTTTGTGCCCCGGTCCAGGAAGATCCCACATGCCGCGGAGTGGCTGGGCCCGTGAGCCATGGCCGCTGAGCCTCCGCGTCCGGAGCCTGTGCTCCGCAATGGGAGAGGCCACAACAGTGAGAGGCCCGCGTACCGCAAAAAAAAAAAAAAACAGTAAACGAACGAACAAAAACTCATAGGAAGAAAAAGGTGAGGGACTCCCCCAGATAGAAGAGCAAAAGAACTTTCAGAGTCTAAGAGATCCAATATCTGAATAATAAGAATTCAGAGAGCAAAAATAAAGAATGGAAAGGGATAAAATAATTAAACAAAAAAGTCAAGAAATTTTCCCAAAATTGGAGAACATAAGTTTCCAGATTGAAGGAGCCCAGCATACAGCCAGAAGAATGAATGAAAACTGACCTACACCAAAATAAATCTTCATGAAATTTCAAAATACTGGAAGAAAAGAGAAGATTCTATAAGCTTTGGCATGGTGGGGGGCAGTGCAGGGAACAGTGGAGACACAGGTCACTTATAAAAGATCCATTATTACCAGAATGGTTTTGGACTTCTCAACAGCATCACTGAACCAGAACACCATGGGTAATGGCCTTCAAATTTTTAAGGGAAAATTATTTCCAACCCAGAATCCTACACTCAGGCATTCAAGTATGAGGACAGAATAAAGATACTTCAGACATGGAAGCTCACAAAAATTTACCTTCCAGGCACTGTTTTTCAGGAACACTACTAGAGGCAGAGCATCACCAAAACAAGAAAGTAAATAAGAAAGAAGAAGCCATGGGAGCAAGGAAACAGCAGATCCAACTCAAGAGAAGCAAAGGAAATCCTAAGTAATGGTGGAGGAACATCCCAGATGACATCTGTGCACACCTACAGTAAGCAAACGGTGTGGATAATTACAACACGCCAGAAGGCTCTAGGAGAACTTTCTCTAAGATGTAAACAACAGCATACTCATGTGTCTGAAGGTACTGAGAGGAGAAATAAACAGTTGGGACAGAGTTTGGGGATGAAGTATTGATAACTGTATTTAAAAGTAAGAAAAGTGGGGGGAAAAAAGGGCAGTTATTAACTCTAGGGAAAACCAAAAGCTAGGGAAGAGAAGTTCTCATTGTATACTACATTATGGATCAGCCACGTCTCAAAAACGTACACACTGACTACTGCTCTAACATAAATTATAACATACCTATACTAGGAAGATGGGGGGTGGAGAAGTGTATACAAATGCGAGGTTAGAGAGGAAGCCACAGGTTGGAGAAGAGTTAAATCTTGATCTTCCACAGTAGGAAGTCTATGGCTGATGGCTAAAATTGAAAAATTTTTAAATTACACTACAAGTATTTAGATTAGAGATCTATAAGAGAGGCAGAGGTCAATACTAAAAGAAATAACTAAAAGAGATGCAAGTAAGCCTGTCCAAGGAAGAGAAATTTAAGAGAATGTGGAAGGATGGAGAGGAAATTGCTGCTTTTTTTATTTTAATAAGACTTACAGATCATTGTCTCTCTGTATTATGGGTATACACAACTGTCAAAGATAAAAATTCAATTTCAAAAGTTAAGTAACTCAACAGAAAACAGTTACAACAAAAATGAAGAGGGGAAAAAGGATTAAAGTATAAAGTACTACATAAAGAACTATCAACTACCAGTACCTCGAATAGTTACTGCCAGGAAGCATCACTAAAATTCTCTGTGCGTGATTTGTACATGCCAACTTTAGAACACTATATTCATCAACATTACAGGTGGGATGTTCAAGTTAAATGAATTGCTAAATAGGTCTCCAGTTTTATATATAAATAAAATTATATCTTTAATATAGCTCCAGGTTCTACTACAGAACTCACTGCTAAGTAACACTGTAAAGTCTATTAACTGAAAGCTCTTCTCCTAACACAGCCTTCAGAGGATAGCCTATTACATACAGTGTCAATCATCTTGTTTTTAATAGTCTTCTTTACATCTTGGACCTTCTGTCCCTTAAATCCATCCACCAACATTACCTAAAAGGATGAGAAGTAGGGAAAAAGCACATACAATTAAAATTTGCTTTGGGTGCCCCCCCTAGAACTTTCCCTAACTAAATTTACTTGCACACACAACCAAAATATTTTTAGTGCGAAATTTATCACATTTAGAACCATAAATTTTTATTTTGGCACAGCTTGGACAGCTAATATTTACAACACACTTGTTTTTCTTTCAGTATAACTAGGATAAGTATTATGAACACGATTAGAAAGAAATGCTCACTTCCTTCCCACTTCTCAGGTTTCCATGTGAAGAGAATTCCTCTACCCTAACTCACATCATTCCTGAAGGCTTTAGGAGAAGGAACTGAGCAAATGCAGCTCGGCCCCACTTAGGTTTCTCTTTACAACTCTGCCTGTTGCCAGCAAGCATTCTCCTTTGCTTGCCCATGTGATAAACTTGGCTCTTAGAGGAAGGCCTACTGTTTTTCAACTCTGCCTTTTACGTAGCGGGGAGACTTAATTCTAGGGCAAAGTAATGACTTGCCCATTGCTGTCACAGAGCAAAGCCACAATCCCCTTCCAGCTGTTACTCTGACCTCCATCTATCTGACTCCTGTTGACTCTCTCAAATACTTTTTTTTTTTTTTTTTTTTTGCCATTGGGCCCTCAGCAATGAGAGTGCAGAGTCCTAACCACTGGACCACCAGGGCATTCTTAATAGTTTCTATCTTAAGTGGAAAAGACACATGTTCTTTTTTCTGCCCCAGTTCTCTAACGTACCAAGATGCTTCATATCTACTTAATTCATCATTATGAAATTATAGTTATAGATCATTATGGCACAGGGGTTAAAAGCACAAATCTTAGAGCCAAGATGCCTAGTTTGAGTCCCAGTTCTGCCTCTGCCTGGCTATCTGGCTGATCTTAGGTAAATTACTTAATCTCTTAGTGCCTCAATTTCCTCACCTATAAATTGGGAATAAGTGCCACTTCACAAGGTTATTTTGAGATATAAGTAAGTTAATATATAAATGCTCTATAAGTGTTGGCTTTTACTGTCATCCAAAACGTGTAAGTTACTTTTAAAAAGGACATACAACCAATTCTTGGTTATCCAGAGAGATGAAAGTAAAGGTAAAAATAAAGAACATTCTCACTTACAGCCTTAAAAATCTTCATTTCAACCTCAAGTCACTAGCAACTTGACTTGAGTTTTTACTTTCTCTAGCCTCATCTTCTTTCCATGGAAATGTAAGTCATGTTAACATATGCACAATTGAGGAGAAAAGAGAGGTTCACAACTTGTCTGTTGTGCTAACATGGCATGGAATAGGCATTAACAAGTAAATTAATGAACTGAATGAAACTGCTTATTTAAAATATGAACTCCACAATTAAGAGAGCAAAAGAAGGGACCAGGTATGGTCCATGCAATAAACTTTTGGAATTTATTGTAAAATAATATGAACTAACTTTATCTTCTCAAGAAATTCACTCAGAGATTAGAGGGCACAAAAATGGAATTTCCGTAAATACTATTGGACCAAAATAGATTTAAAAAATAAATTTGGAAATAGAAGAACACAATCTTATAGTAATCCTTTCTCAAAACAGGATAGAGCTTAAACAATATTGAATTTTTCTATAGTTTTTTTCTAAACCACTAAGAAGAAAATCACAGAGCATGGAGTAAGTAAATCAAATAAAAATGATAACAAAATTATTACTTACACCATCATAAAAGCCTCTTAGGTATAATTTCTCCTTTGCTTCTGCAAGTTTTTCTCGGTCATTCTGGCTCTGAACTTTCAACTCATCACACATGGTTACAGCAGAAAGCTGTCCACAACCTGGAATTTCAATGACTGGCACCTGCAAAAAAGAGCAATGTCAGAACTTATTCACATTGAATAAACACGAAAACAGCCCTAAAGGCATAGTCCTTTTGCCTCTACTGTCCAATGAAGTCACTTCAGATCTTATATATCACTAGGGCAGTGTCACACATTAGGGACTAACATCCAGATGTGAATGTGTCTTCCTACTCTCCATAGGAACCCCCCGAATTCTCTGCACCAACCCCCGCACTGTCCCTCCCTCACTAGATACACAACTTCCCCAGCTCTCAACCCCACACTGGCACATAATTAACTAAATAATGTTGAAACTAGCAAAACGCTGTAAACAACTAAATTTATGGATGGTCTTATTTCTGGTTTATATTAAGTCTTCTGGATTCTTCATGAAATTATTCACTAGTAATTTTTTTTTTCTTCTGCAGATACTAATATGAAAACATAAACATTCATGAGTAATATGGCAAAATTTTGTCTTTAGAAGCCTGGAAATTGGCTACACTAGAAAATAAGCTACTATAAAATTGGTAATGCTAAAAGGCTATTTGTTTGTTTCAGAATTACAGGTGCCAGGTGCTAAGAAAATGCCTATTGCTGGTTTTTCTTTTGCTCTTATCCACCACAGCAGGTATCATGTTAAAGCAAACAAACTCTTAAACTCCCTCTTATTTCATACTCTACCAATTATGTAATTCTGTGACAAGTAAAGTGCTAGCTGCTCTTTGTTCTCTAATAAAGAAATGGATATTAATATTCTGAACCATCTATGTACTCACAGGCTCAAATGGCAAGACCATGTCATCTCTAATTCCATATTTTGCTCGTAAAGCCTACAAAAAAATTGGAAGTTAATATTAATGATCAATAGTTCACTGGTGCAATAAGTCCCCTACATACGAACGAGTTCCGTTCCCAGAGCACATTCATAAGTCCAATTTGTTCATAAGTCCAATTTGCTCGTAAGTCCAACAAAGTTACCCTAGGTACCCAACTAACACAATCAGCTATATAGTACTGTACTGTAACAGGTTTATAATACTTTTCACACAAATAATACATACAAGACGAACAAACACAAAAAATAAAGAAAATATTTTTAATCTTACAGTACAGTACCTTGAAAAGTATATTACAATAGTACTGTACAACAGCTGGCATACAGGGGCTGGCATCAAGTGAACAGGCAAGAAGAGTTACTGACTGGAGGAGGGACAGGAGGTGGGAGATGGTAGAGCTGAAGGATCATCAGCAACAGGACACGGAAGGCAAGCTGCAAGTTCACTCATGCCTAACATGGATGGCACAGGTTCTGGTTCCTTGTTGGAACCAGATGCACATTCGCAGCTTTCAAAGTTCACAACCTGAAGGTTCATATGTAGGGGACTTACTGTATAATCATTAAGAGAAGCACCCTCCAAACATTTTAAAACTATTTTTGTTCTTCCCTCCACAGAGAGCAATTTTTTAATTTTACAAAATATCTCAAGAAAGGACATATGATTTTAAAAAACTAAACAGTTTAAGTTAGAGTGAATGACTTAAATGATGAAACTGTACAGCCAAAATCAAAAATGCACACACACACACAAACACACACACACACACACACCACTTAAAATGAGGTTCATATTCCAGGTTGCAATGAAAATGTGAATATCAGAAAATTTTTCTCAAACCTTTTTTCAAAAGTTTTACGAAATCCATCACATCAGCAGGTTAAAAAAGAATAATCACACAATCGTATCAACAGATGAAAAAAAGTATTTGGCCAAATCCAATACCTATTCAAGATAAAAACTCTCGGTAAACTAGAATAGAAGCAGATTTTCTCAACTTGGTAAAGACTATGTATAAAAAACCTACAGCTAGGGAATTCCCTGGCGGTCCAATGGTTAGGACTCCGCGCTTTCAATGCCAGGGGGCAGGGTTCAATCCCTGGTCGGGGAACTAAGATCCCACAAGCCACGCAGCGTGGCCAAAGAAAAAAACAAACAAACAAAAAATAAATCAACCTACAGCTAAAATCATACTTGATGATTTTCAAAAAATTCAAAGCTTTCCCACTAAGATCAGACACAATACATATCCCCTCTCACTACTCCTTTTCAACATCATACTGAATGCTCTTGGCAATTAAGTAAGGCAAGAAAAGAAAAGGTATACAGACTGCGAAGGAAGACAAAACTGTCACTGTTTGCAGATAGCATGATCATCTATGTAGAAAATCCAAAAGAATCAACAAAAAAAAGTCCTAGAACTAACAGGCAATTATAGAAAGGTTGCAGGATACACGGCTAAAACACAAAATTCAATGGTGTTCCTATATACCAACAATTAACAAGTGGAACTTGAAATTAAAAACACAATACCATTTACATTAGTAACCCCCCAAATTAAATACAGTTGCCCCTTCAACAACATGGGGGTTAGTGGTGCCAGCTACCCCAAGCAGTCAAAAATCTGCATATATCTTTACAGTCAGACCACTGTATCCGTGGTTCCACATCTGCAAATTCAATCAACAACAGATCACCTGGTACTGTAGTACATATTTATTGAAAAAAGACTTATAAATGGACCTGCCCAGTTCAAACCTGTGTTGTTCAATTGCACTTAGGTACAAAACTAACAATGTAAATGTAAGATATGAGGAAAACTACAAAACTCTGATGAACAGCATCAAAGAAGAACTGAATAAATGGAGAGATATTCCATGTTCAAGGATTAGAAGACATAATGTTGTCAAGATGTCAGTTCTTTTCAACTTAACCAACAGATTCAATACACTCTCAATCAAAATTCTAGCCAGTTACTTTACGGATATCAACAAACTGATTCCAAAGTTTACGTGGAGAGGAATAAGCCCCAGGATAGCCAACTCAATATAAAAGAAGAATAAAGTTAGAAGACTGACACTGTCTGACTTCAAGACTTACTTATAGTAAAGTTATAATAACCAAGATAGTGTGGTGCTGGCAAAAGAACAGACAGATAGATCAATGGAACATAACAGAGAGCCCAGAAAGAGACCCTCATAAATACAGTCAACTGATCTTTGACAAAGGAGCAAAGGCAATACAATGGAGCAAAGACAGTCTCTTCAACAAATGTTACTGGAACAACTGGACATCCACAAGCAAAAAAATGAATTTAGACACAGACCTGACACTCAACACAAAAATTAACTCAAAACAGATCATGGACCTAGATGTAAAACACAAAACTATAAAACTCCTAGAAGATAACAAAGGAAAAAACCTAAATGTCCACGCATATGGTGATGCCTTTTTAGATACAACACCAAAGACATAATCTATGAAAGAAATCATTGATAAGCTGGACTTCATTACAATTAAAAAGTTCTTCTCTGCAAAAGACAACATCAAGAAAATTGAAAGACAAACCACACACTGAGGAAAAATATTTTCAAAAAACACATCTGATAAAGGACTCTTAAATATACAAAGAACTCTTAAAACTCAACAATAAGAAAACAAACAACCTGATTTAAAAAATAAGGCTTCCGGGAGCAGGCTCTGGGGAAGGGGTGGCAGGCACCATGTTGGGCCCTGAAGGTGGTGAGGAGAAGCCCCTGAAGCACGCCAAGAAGCAAGCCAAGGAGATAGACAAGGAAGATAAGGCATTCAAGCAGAAACAGAAGGAGGAGCAGAAGAAACTCAAGGAGCTAAAAGCGAAGGCCACAGGGAAAGGCCCCCCCTGGCCACAGGTGTTATTAAAAAATCTGGCAAAAAGTAAGCTGTTCCTTGTGTTTGAGGCAATGATGATCCTAATTCCATTCCTGTTTAAACATCTGGACTCCCTGCCATAGTATCTGTTGCCACTTATAGCTAGAATGAAGTGTTGTCTTGGAACCCATTGTACATTTAAGAATAAACTTTTGTTAAAAAAAAATCATACAGTGGCTCATCTTGTCTTTAGTTCTTCTCAGCCATTTCTACCTTAGCTATGAGACCTGCATAAACCCAGCCCAGAAGCCTGCCAAAATGTGTTCTTAAGTCTTGGTTCTATCCTGAATTCTGTACCACCTGTAATTAAAACAACTCATTTGAAAAAAATAAATAAATAAGCCAAAGACCTTAACAGACAAATCTCACCAAAGAAGATACACAGATGGCAAACAAGCATATGAAAAAACACTCCACAACATCTGCCATCAAGAAAATGCAAAATAAAACAATGAGATATGACTACACACCAATTACAATGGCCAAAATCTGGAAAACTGACAATACCAAATGCTGACAGGGATGTGGAACAACAGGAACTCTCATACATTGCTGGTAAGAATGCAAAATGGTACAGCCACTTTGGAAGACAGTTTGGTGGTTTCTTACAAAATTACACATACTTTTACCATATGATACAGCAATCGCACTCCTTGGTATTTACACAAAAGAGTTCTCTATACAATATCCTGCACACGGATGTTTACAGCAGCTTTACTCATAACCGCCAACACTTGTTAGCAACCAAGATGTTCTTCATCAGAGGAATGAATAAATGTACATCCAGACAACAGAATATTATTAGTGCTAAAAAGAAATATGCTATCAAGCTATGAAAAGACATGAGAAACCTTAAATACATATTGCTAATTGAAAGAAAATCTAAGAAGGCTACATACTGTATGATTCCAACTATATGACTTTCTGGAAAGGTAAAACTATGGTGACAATTAAAAAGATCAGTGGGGGGCTTCCCTGGTGGCACAGTGGTTGAGAGTCCGCCTGCCAACGCAGGGGACACGGGTTCGTGCCTCAGTCTGGAAGGATTCCACATGCCGCGGAGCGGCTGGGCCCGTGAGCCATGGCCGCTGAGCCTGTGCATCCGGAGCCTGTGCTCCGCAACGGGAGGGGCCACAATGGTGAGAGGCCCGTGTATCGCAAAAAAAAAAAAAAAAAAGATCAGTGGGGACTTCCCTGGTGGTCCAGTGGTTAAGACTCCACACTCCCAACGCAGGGGGCCAGGGTTTGATCCCTGGTCAGGGAACTAGATCCCACATGCTGCAACGAAGATCACACGTGTCCTAACTAAGACCCGGAGGGAGGGAAGAGGGAGGGAGGGAGGGAGGGAAGGAGGGAGGGAGGGAGGGGGAGGGAGGAAGGGAGGAAGGGAGGAAGGGAGGAAGGGAGGAAGGGAGGAAGGGAGGAAGGGAGGAAGGGAGGAAGGAAGGGAGGGAGGGATCAGTGGTTGCCAGGGGTGGGAGGGAGGAGAGACGAACAAAAAGAGCACAGAGGATTTTTTTTTTTTTTTTTTTTTTTTGCAGTACGCAGGCCTCTCACTGTTGTGGCCTCTCCCGTTGTGGAGCACAGGCTCCGGACGCGCAGGCTCAGCGGCCATGGCTCACGGGCCTAGCCGCTCCGCAGCATGTGGGATCTTCCCAGACCGGGGCACGAACCCATGACCCCTGCATCAGCAGGCGGACTCTCAACCACTGAGCCACCAGGGAAGCCCGAGCACAGAGGACTTTTAAGGCAGTGAAAATCCTGTGTATTATAATGATGGACACATGTCATTATACATTCGTCCAAATCCACAGAATGTACAACACCAAGAGTGAACCCTAAGGTAAACTACGGACTTTGGGTGATTATGATGTGTCAATGTAGGTTCATCTTCAGTAAAAAAAAAAAAAAAAAATGTACCACTCTGGTGAGTGATACTAATGGGGGAGGCTATGCAGGCATTGAAGCAGGGGGTATATGGGAAATCTCTGTACCCTCCTCTTGATTTTTATTATGAACCTAAAACTGCTCTAAAAAAATAAGTCTTAAAGATTCTATGGGGACTTCCCTGGCGGTCCAGTGGTTAAGACTCCACGCTTACACTGCAGCGGGGCGTGGGTTCCATCCTTGGTCAGGGAACTAAGATCCCACATGCCACACAGCACAGCCAAAAAAAAAAAAGATTCCATAAATTTTACATCGATATTTAAAATTCAAATCATAGAAAAACATATAAATATCAAGAAACAGGTTAAAGGTAGCATTTCAAAGATACATGCATAGCTTTTTAGCCTAATCCAATAATTAGTTCAGTGGTACCTAACCAATGAGATGATGAAGAGGAAATAGGAACATGAAACACAGATACTCACTTGCTTTTTCTTCAAGTCTCTGAAGGCAGCAAAATCATCAGGGGAGTCAGAAGGAACACTTGTGACCACACCAGTACCTTATAAAAGAAACTGTAGAATTAACTAATATAACAAGAATGTGTTTCGCAAAGAATTTCTAGAAAGAAATAAACTCTTTACCTTTATCCTCCTTGATGGTGAGCATTGGGAGAACATAGATCACCTTATAGGATGTTAAAGGCGCAGAAAGTGACGCACCAAGAATATCCTATGTAAGAAAAAGATCAGCATAAAACAGAAGTAACTTATTCTAATCATTAAAATTTAAAACAATGTTAACATTTTAAGCCCTGAGAAGCTAATAATCAACAACACTCATTCTTTTATACCTACTAGACTAAAAATAATTGAAAATAATTATAATACCCAAATATTGCAAGGTTGTGAGGAAATTAGTACACTTATACATTGCTTGAGGAAAACAATATAGGAATCCAACTTGGACCCAGCAATCCAATCCTAGGAATTTACCTCACAGGAAAAAGAATTATTTTTTCTTTGAGAATCTCCCCAATGCTGTGTTAACTACGTTAGCAAAACCTGGAAACTAAAACTTTAAATGATAAAAAAATCACTTAATAAAATATGAAACATCAACAAGATAGAATATTGTATCTCTATTTTAAATGATAATTAGGAAGACAAACTGAACTAAAAAGATGTATCTTAAAAGAAAAAATCAGAAGGTCGGATAATATTGGACCCATATTCTCATATATCAACAAAAAGCTTGCGGGGCTTCCCCGGCAGTCCAGTGGTTAAGACTCCACGCTTCCAATGCAGGGAGCTCAGGTTCAATCCCTGGTCAGGGAACTAAGACCCCACATGCCGCTCGGCACAGCCAAAAAAACAAAACAAAACAAAACAAAACACACAAACAGCTTGCAGCTGCTTGTTTACCTAAGGAATGCACTTTTCAATTCCATATAGTTCCCACCCTTCCACTTTATTCATATACATAAGCTGCTTACGGAATTTACAGTCATATAGGATAAAGGCTAAATATCATAATAGCCTTAAAGGTTGAAAGCTATTTTTAAATTTATACCACCCATTTTCCTCATTCCAGAATCTGTTCAAATTAACATGGAAAAAAGCTGCATTTAAGAACAGGAAAAAAATGGTGTCATTAATACTGTTCCTAAAAACTTCTCAGACAGAACTCTAACATCAGGAACTAATAAGATGTAACAGCACTGCTTATAACAGAAGAAACAATTCAACTACCCATTATAGAGAATCATTAAACAATTTGTGGCACGGCCAAACAATAGAATGCTGTGTAACAGTAAAAAATAAGAACAAAGGGAATTCCTTGGAGGTCCAGTGGTTAGGACTCTGTGCTTTCATGCCAAGGGCCCAGGTTCAATTCCTGGTCAGGGAACTAAGATCCCTTAAGCTGCATGGCACAACCCAAAAGAAAAGAGAGAACAAGAAAGATGTTTACCTACTGATAAAATAATTACCAAGTTATAGTTAAGTAAAAAAGAAAGTAAAACACAGACAATGTGATAAAATACATTGCCATTTGTGTGTAAAAAAGAGGGCAAAAGTATATATATATACGTATTTGCTTGTATACACATGAAATACTTCTGGAAGGATACACAAGACAGTGATTTTCTTGACTGCCTATGGAAGGGAGAATTGAGTGACTGGGACTATTTTGTGTAGCTTTTTGTCTTTTTTTTTTTTTTTTTTTTTGCTGCTCTGCATAGCTTGCGGGATCTTAGTTCCCCAACCAGGGATTGAACCTGTGCCCTCGTCAGTGAAACCATGGAGTCCTAACCACTGGACTGCCAGGGAATTCCCTCTTTTCGTCTTGAATTTTGAGTCTTATGAATATTTAGTAATCTAGTCAAAAAATAAGTTTACAAAATAAGTAAGAAATAAACTCTCCAATTCAAAAGGAGAATTGAGATGGTATTCTACTCATCCTTTTCTTTTAAAAGATTATTTATTAAGATACCAACGATCAGCATTTACCAAAGGGAATAAAACACACTCAAAAATACCGATAAGTAAATAAACTCTAAGGATAAGAGCTATGTAACCATCTAGATTTAGTTAAGGTCAACCAAGACTTCCTTTTCAGAAAAAAAGCGGCTGCAATTCCGCTCCAGGAATGCAGGTAATCATATTAAAAAAGTAATATAGTGTCTACCACAGCTATTAAATCTCTCGGGGAGGACTGTCTGTATTTTCCAACCAGATAGTTACTGAGTTGCAATGTAAGATTCAAAAATACTATTTTACTGATATGGTCACACAATGAACACGCCACAGCAATAAAAAAAAAAACAAAAACTACTCCTACACACAACATGGAAAAAGTATAGTCTGTACTTTTTTGTGTTTAGCTTCTTTTAGCCAAAGAAGCTAAACACAAAAAAGTACAGACTATACAATTCCACTGTGTAAAGTTCAAGAAGAGCAACTAATCTTTGGTGACTGAAGTCATGGCAGCAGTCACCTCTGCAGGAGCAGGCTGAGCAGTGACATGAAATGGACATGACAGCACCTTCTGCCATGCTGGAACTGTTCTATACCTTGATTTGGGTGGTGCTTACATGACTGTATACACATTTGAAAACACACCAAAAATATACACATTTATGACTTAACACATTCGACTGTAACGCATACCTCAATTAAAAGGTTTTTTAAAATGTTTTCTCAAGCTTCATTTTTGACATTTTCCTCTAAATTCATGCACTAAAATAAAGTCTGCTACCCAACTTACCTCTCCCATTAACTCTTTAACAACAGGCACCACTCCGTTGTCCTTGGTAAAGCCCTGGTATGACATATTCCTTGCGGCTCTTTGGGTGCAGATGAATATATCTCCATTCACTGTCTCAAATCCAATGTACTTCATATGAGGGCAAACCCAACAGTTTGTCTGTCCAAACATGGTCTCAGGTCTGAGAGTAGCAGCTACCAAGAAGATATTTTTCCCTTTCAAGCCACTAAGAAGAAAAAATATACATTTATGCAAAAAACATTATGGATTCCATCACAACTATCTGATATTTCAAAAAGATGAAGCAACAATTCTTCTACCTATTAAGGTAGGTAGCAAACCTACCTTAATTTGGATGGGTATGGCTCAAGCACTTTCAACTTGATTAAAGTATATTCCTGAGGTCCAACACCCTAAACAAAATAAAACAAAAATTCAAGGGAGAAAGAAAGGCTTGGATTACACCTACTAGTCTGTGTGAGAGATCTGATTCAAATTTCTAAGATGGGTTCCTGCATTGTTAGAATAATTCTTTCTTCCAATGAAGAGACTGCCAGTGGTGTGCTGACCACATGGAAGCCTAATGTGTAAAAATGACTTGAAGACCACCGTCCCACCCCACACCAGACCAAAACCGATCAAGGAGGCCCAGACTGTACTAAGTAAGATTTGCTAAGAGCTCCCTTGAGAGGGAAGAACAGAAGGAAAAAAAAAATGAAGTGACTTGGATTAATCAGCCAAAATAGTGTTTGCCAAAATGGGAGTTAGAAGATACAACCAACATCAATCCTACAGAGCAGTCATCACAGACATACACTGGACCAGGGGTCAGATGATGTGCATTCAAAACCTAGCTTGGGCCCTCACTTATGGCTTGACCCAAGGAGTCACAATCACTCTGAGCCTTCATTTCCTCATCTGTAAAATAACTGTGCTGTGCCTCATACAGGACTGTCCTGAGGAAAACCTAAGATAATGATAGGAAAATGCTGTGAAAAACTATGATGTACTATTGAAATTTAGGATACTGCTACCACTGACTATATTAAAACTTAGCATAGTAAACTGGGCCTCTGAAGGCCCTCAAATCTTTCAAAATTTTGATTAACGCTCATTTCTGTCAAATAAGTTACATCATAATTGAAGGCTGATTTTGAAAGGTAGTTGCTAGACTACAAATGTGTTCAAAGGTGGTAACAAAGAATGACACACTCATAGAGACTGCAAAGTTCAGATCCTGGCATTGCTGCTGATTTACTGTGCCAAGGCTTTAGGCAAATGACTTACCCTTACTTCATTCAAGTATTACAAGGAATAACGTCACTAATGTGTCCTACAGGAATGTAGAATGAACTGATGTCATGCATGGCTGGAAGTACTTTGGAAATAAGTAAGTAGGCATGTGACCAAAGCAAGTATAAATGGAATCTGTGTACATCAGTTAACCACGTATCTCATTACCTTTCCTCATGCTCTCCTTTTAGGGCAGTGCACTCTCCAAGCAGTTCTTCTCAAACATTAGCAGGCATATGAATCACACTGAGAGCACATTAAGACAGGTTCCTAGGCCCCATCCCCAGAGCTTCTGATTCAGCAATTTGGGGGTGAGGTTCAAGAATCTGCTTTTCTAGGATTTCCCTGGCAGTCCAGTGGTTAGGATTCTGCGCTTTCTCTACCAAGTGCCTGGGTTCGATCCCTGGTCGGGGAATCCCACAAGCCAGGCACAGCAGCCAAAGAAACAAAACAAAAACAAAAAACAGACGAACAAACAAAAATGTGCTTTTCTAACACAAGCTGATGTAGCTGAACCTAGTGCTACTCTTGGAGTAGCAAGGTCCTTGACAAGATACAGGTACCTATGATGACATTCTGCCTCTGGCTTAACAGCCACAAGAGTATCATGACTATACACCTCAGCACTGAAATAAAGTGATTTTTAGATTTCTAATCTATTTCTTAAACTCTATGCCCACATTAAGAATTATTACAATAGGGACTTCCCTGGTGGCACAGTGGTTAAGAATCCGCCAGCCAATGAAGGGGACACAGGTTCAAGCCCTGCTCCAGGAAGATCCCACATGCCGCAGAGCAACTAAGCCCATGTGCCACAACTACTGAACCCGCGTGTCAAACTACTGAAGCCTGAGCGCCTAGAGCTGGCACACCTAGGGCCCATGCTCCGCAACAAAGAGAAGCCATCGCAATGAGAAGCCTGAACACCACAACAAAGAGTAGCATCCACTCGCCGCAATTAGAGAAAAGCCCACATGCAGCAACGAATACCCAACACAGCCAAAAATAATCAAACAAGTAAATTTATTAAAAAAAAGAATTATTACAATAGCTACTCTATGGCACAAATAATTACCTCTCCAGTTTGTCTGTCATGATCCATACAAGGCTGTCCATCTTTTGGAGAATAAATGGTATACCTAAAAAATAAATAAGTGACAAATATTATTATAACGTACAAGTTTTATCCTAACATATTTGCCAGTGTTGCACCTAACCATCACAATATTTCTTCTAACTAAAACTTCTAACTGAGCAAATGTCTACATCATTTTTATGCTTTTATGGCGAGTTCTACTGCCAACATAGTTATTTAATGAAAGCTTTCTGCCTTCATCAAAGGTAATACCACTGAAAAATATCTACTGATCTTGGCTTTATGGTATGAAACAGAAGACTGTAAAATATAAATTTGCCTTTAAAATGAAAATAGCATAAGGCAGACAGCAGAAGAAGAAGTACAGTCCTGCAGCCTGTGGAACAAAAACCATATTCACAGAAAGACAGACAAGATGAAAAGGCAGAGGGCTATGTACCAGATGAAGGAACAAGATAAAACCCCAGAAAAACAACTAAATGAAGTGGAGATAGGCAACCTTCCAGAAAGAGAATTCAGAAAAATGACAGTGAAGATGATCCAGGACCTCGGAAAAAGAATGGAGGCAAAGATCGAGACGATGCAAGAAATGTTTAAAAAAGACCTAGAAGAATTAAAGAACAAACAAACAGAGATGAACAATACAATAAATGAAATGAAAACTACACTAGAAGGAATCAACAGCAGAATAACTGAGGCAAAACGGATAAGTGACCTGGAAGACAGAATGGTGGAATTCACTATTGCGGAACAGAATAAAGAAAAAAGAATGAAAAGAAATGAAGACAGCCTAAGAGACCCTGAGATAACATTAAACACAACAACATTCGCATTATAGGGATCCCAGAAGGAGAAGAGAGAGAGAAAGGACCTGAGAAAATACTGGAAGAGATTACAGTCAAAAACTTCCCTAACGTGGGTAAGGAAAGAGCCACCCAAGTCCAGGAAGCGCAGAAAGTCCCATATAGGATAAACCCAAGGAGAAACACACCGAGACACACAGTAATCACACTGGCAAAAAATAAAGACAAAGAAAAATGATTGAAAGCAGCAAGAGAAAAACAAAAAATAACATACAAGGGAACTCCCATAAGGTTAACAACTGATTTCTCAGCAGAAACTCTACAAGCCAGAAGGAAGTGGCATGATATACTTAAAGTGATAAAAGGGAAGAACCTACAACCAAGATTACTCTCCCCTGCAAGGATCTCATTCAGATTCTATGCAGAAATCAAAAGCTTTACAGACAAGCAAAAGCTAAGAGAATTCAGCACCACCAAACCAGCTCTACAAACAATGCTAAAAGAACTTCACTAAGTGGGAAACACAAAAGAAAAGGACCAACAAAAACAAACCCAAAATAATTAAGAAAATGGTCAGAGGAACATACATATTGATAATTACCTTAAACATGAATGGATTAAATGCTCCAACCAAAAGACACAGGCATAGAGGGAACCTACCTCAACATAATAAAGGCCATATACGACAAACCCACAGCCAACATCATTCTCAATGGTGAAAAACTGAAAGCATTTCCTCTAAGATCAGACGAGACAAGGATGTCCATTCTCACCACTATTATTCAACATAGTTTGGGAAGCCCTAGCCACGGCAATCAGAGAAGAAAAAGAAATAAAAGGAATACAAATTGGAAAAGAAGAAGTAAAACTGTCATTGTTTGCAGATGACATGACACTATACATAGAGAATCCTAAAGATGCCACCAGAAAACGACTAGAGCTAATCAATGAATTTGGTAAAGTTGCAGGATACAAAATTAATACACAGAAATCTCTTGCATTCCTATATACTAATGATGAAAAATCTGAAAGAGAAATTAAGGAAACGCTCCCATTTACCATTGCAACAAAAAGAATACAATACCTAGGAATAAACCTACCTACGGAGACAAAAGACCTGTATGCAGAAAACTATAAGATACTGATGAAAGAAATTAAAGAGGATACCAACTGATGGAGAGATAGACCATGTTCTTGGGTTGGATGAATCAATATTGTGAAAATGACTCTACTACCCAAAGCAATCTACAGATTCAATGCAATCCCTATTAAATTACCAATGGCATTTTTTACAGAACTAGAACAAAAAAACCTTAAAATTTGTATGGAGACACAAAAGACCCCGAGTAGCCAAAGCAGTCTTTAGGGAAATAAACGGAGCTGGAAGAATCAGACCCCCGACTTCAGACTATACTACAAAGCTACAGTAATCAAGACAATATGGTACTGGCACAAAAACAGAAACACAGATCAATGAAACAAGATAGAAAGCCCAGAGATAAACCCACGCGCCTATGGTCAACTAATCTCTGACAAAGGAGGCAAGGATATACAATGGAGAAAAGACAGTCTCTTCAATAAGTGATGCTGGGAAAACTGGACAGTTACATGTAAAAGAATGAAATTAGAACACTCCCTAACACCATATACAAAAATAAACTCAAAATGGATTCGAGACCTAAATGTAAGACTGGACACTACAAAACTCTTAGAGGAAAACATAGGCAGAACACTCTTTGACATAAATCACAGCAAGATCTTTTCTGATCCACCTCCTAGAGTAATGGAAATAAAAACAAAAATAAACAAATGGGACCTAATGAAACTTCAAAGCTTTTGCACAGCAAAGCAAACCATAAACAAGACGAAAAGACAACCCTCAGGATGGGAGAAAATATTTGCAAACGAATCAATGAACAAAGGATTAATCTCCAAAATATATAAACAGCTCATGCAGCTCAATATTAAAGAAACAAACAACCCAATCCAAAAGTGGGTAGAAGACCTAAATAGACATTTCTCCAAAGAAGACATACAGATGGCGAAGAAGCACATGAAAAGCTGCTCAACATCACTAATTATTAGAAAAATGCAAATCAAAACTACAGTGAGGTATCACCTCACATCAGTCAGAATGGGCATCATCAGAAAATCTACAAACAACAAATGCTGGAGAGGGTGTGGAGAAAAGAGAACCCTCTTGCACTGTTGGTGGGAATGTAAATTGATACAGCCACTATGGAGAACAGTAATGGAGCTTCCTTAAAAAACTAAAAATAGAATTACCATATGATCCAGCAATCCCACTACTGGGCATATACCCAGAGAAAACCATAATTCAAAAAAATGCATGCACCCCAATGTTCAGTGCAGCACTATTTACAATAGCCAGGTCATGGAAGTAACCTAAATGCCCATTGACAGACGAATGGATAAAGAAGTTGTGGTACATATATACAATGGAGTATTACTCAGCCATAAAGAGGAATGAAATTGGTTCATTTGTTGAGACGTGGATGGATCTAGAGACGGTCATACAGAGTGAAGTTAAGTCAGAAAGAAAAACAAATATCGTATATTAATGCATGTATGTGGAACCTAGAAAAATGGTACAGATGAACCAGTTTGCAGGGCAGAAGTTGAGACAGAGATATAGAGAACAAATGTATGGACACCAAGGGGGGAAAGCCGCTAGGGGGGTGGGGATGGTGGTGTGCTGAATTGGGCGATTGGGATTGACATGTATACACTGATGTGTATAAAATGGATGACTACTAAGAACCTGCTGTATAAAAAAATTAAATAAAATTAAAAAATTTTTTAAAAATCGCAAATAGCTTTTAATGAATCCACATAATCAAGGAAGAACTTTATAGAAGATTTTATAGAGCAAAAAGATAAACTAAAACACAAATAAAATTATTTTTCTACTTGGCTAGAATACTTAAAAGAATCTTTAGTGAGAACGTAAGAGAGAATCTTCAGTGAGACCCCTATTCTCCCTGGTTCTATTTGTCACAAACACTAAGCAGCTCAGAGAAACTGAGACACCAGCCAAACAAAAAGGAATTCACAGGAAGCAAGAGAACAAAAAGAGAAATTATAAAAAGAGAAAAGATAATGGAAAAAAGTAAGCTCTGGGGTACACTGAATTATAATGCAGGAATTACATGATTTTTACTTTATTATACTGAAGGACAACAAACTCACCGCTTCCCAAATTTAATTTTGCTTCTTTCTCTTAATGTTAAAAACTGCCACCTGACAAATGAGTCATAGTAAGGATTAACATCAGTGGTGATGAAGGAACGACGCCAGTCTACCTACAGAAGGAGAAAGGAAAAGGTAATTTTTGAGAAATTTATATGGTCTCTATGAACAGGAATTCCCATGAATCAATTATTTACTCTTCTACTCCTTATTTTCCAACTTAAAATTATATCAAAAATATCAAAGGAAACCAAAAAATTTCAAGTTCCACCTATTAAATATATAATACGTCATAATTATGTTAATTTGTGCTTAATATGTAAGTTTTTAAACACACACATTTACCTATTAAACATATAGGAATTATAATAAATTAAGAAGGAGCATTTACATAACACCTTTATGTATCCCTCAATATTCAAGCTACACTTGGGCTTCTTCTTATCTTTTTTTTTTTTTTTTTAATTTTATTGAAGTATAGTTGATTTACAATGTTGTGGGCTTCATATTATTTGAATAGAATTCCTTTCTACTAATTGTTAATATATGTATATACATTCCAAAACAACAAATATTGAAGTACTTCATTGCTTACATTGAGGCCCATGTGGTTCTAATCTGACAATAACAGTACTGAGTCATTACTGGAATATACTATTCTAAATTAAGAGGTAGTCCAAATCTCATTCAATCACACAAATATAATGTATTTTTCATATTTCCTTAAACTCTGGGGGTGATGGGCATACCTTCAAACCCATTCTCTTCAGATCCTGAACAGCCAGTGGTGGGAAATAGTCAAGCCAATATTCTGCTTCAGAAAATTTAACTACCTCTTCATCAGACAGACCAAGGGATTTCATAATGTCCCACTGGTATTTAGAAGATCCAGCTTTAGCAGTAGCTTTACTCTGAAAATAACAGCAAAACCAAACTCCATCAAAGAATAACTAACAACTGGTTAACAAATTCCAGGACCACAGTAATTTTAAGTGAATAATCCTATTTGGTAGTTTTTTTAAATCTAAAACAATACTGTTGACATGTCAGAATAGTGCGGGATCTGGATGTACTGTTCTGTTTGCCAAACCATATAGTCTGATACCTGGATTCTGACACCAAAGATAACTACCAATACAGAGGTGGAACCATAAAAAGTTATCATCACAAAGATAAGATCTTAGCACCAAACCTTCTCTATTTCCTTTTTTCAAATACCACATGCACCTTTTTTAGTTATGAATAAGCTGCTAACAAGAGTTTCCTCCTTTTCCAATATTTACCAATATCAAAAAGGTAACCACATGCCAGGGACTGGAGGTAGGCAAAAAGGCTGAATTATAAAAAGGTAGGACAAGGAATCCGGGGGCTGAGGAAACTGTTCTGTATAGTACTGTGGTGGTAGAAACATGACTCCATGCACTTGTCAAACCAACACAACGATACACTGCGAAGAGTGAGAGAGAGATGGAGGAAAGGAGGGAGGGAGGGAAGAAGGGAGGGAGGGAGGGAGAGAGAGGAAGGAAGAAAGGAAGGGAAGGAAGATGGGAGGGAGGGAGGGAGGGAGGAAGAGAGGAAAGGAAAGGAAAGGAAAGGAAAGGAAGGAAGGAAGGAAGGAAGGAAGGAAGGAAGAGTTTACATTAATTAAAAAAAACATTTAAAAAATATAAAGAAATTTTTTATAATGTATAAAGAAATAAATACAGACACGTACATATAAGTGGGTTAGTAGACATACATATATTTCCTTGCTCCTTCTACTGAGAGGACCTAGAAACAATGAGCATAACTAGCACTCAGAACTTAGTTTCTAAATACCATATTTCAATAAAAGGAAAGAGGACTCCTTGGAAAAGTGGTTGACTCTGGGGTTAAAACAGGGAAAATACAAAATGAGCCTGGAGCATCTTGTGGCACCTGAATGTATAGAAGTGCTCAAAAAGAAAAAAAAAAGAAAAGAAAAGAAAAGAGAAAGAAAGAAATAGAAAAGAGAAAAAAAGATGGGGGCATGTCAAATGGACACAGGAGCCCACTAAAAGATTCCCCCAATGGCCATTGCTAGAACAATCTGAGCAATAACAATAACTCAAAAAAACCCAATAGGATTAGATTATAACCCAAAGAATAAATATGCATGAATCCACACTGATATAAAAAAGAAATTAATAGATAAGTAAATGAGGGAGAAAGAACAACATTTCCTTTCAGAAGAATTCCAGATAATAAATATAGAAGGAATGAGGGAAACTGAAAATCACCATTAGAACAAAATATGCAGCAATAACCACTGTAGGGAAGATCCAATGATGAATGCTAAAATTAGTGAGCAAATATATAAAAAGAAACAAGATATTGGGACTTCCCTGGTGATCCAGTGGGTAAGACTCCACACTCCCAGCACAGGGGGCCCGGGTTCGATCCCTGGTCAGGGAACTAGATCCTGCGTGCATGCCACAGCTAAGAGTTTGCATGTCACAACTAAGAGTCCACATGCCACAACTAAGAAGCCCGCATGCCACAACTAAGAAGTCCGCATACCACACACAACTAAAAGATCCTGCATGCCACAACGAAGATCCCAAGTGCCACAACTAACACCCAATGCAGCCAAAATAAATAAAAATCTTTAAAATATAAAGTATACAATGCAATGGTTTAAAAACAAAAAAAGAAACAAGGTATTATTTCCATAGCCTCAAAGTATCTCTCTCAAAACATACATGAATTACAAAGGGAAAAATAAAATCTTCACAGGAGAAAGACCTAACAGACACCACCCAAACCAAATAATCAAGGTTAACAGCACCAGTAATAAGATATATCAATATCTTATACTCCCTCATATGATGCACTGAAGACACATCACCTCTCAATCTACTCATGAGAAAGCATTAGACAAACCCAAAATGAGGGACATTCTATAAGTTATCTGACCAGTACTCTTCAAAAGTGCCAAGATCATGGAAGACAGAAGAAGAGACATGAGAAGGAAATGCAAAATGGGATTTTGGACTGGATCTTGGAACAGAATAAGGATATTAAGGAAAAACTGTTAAATCCAAATGAAGTATGTAGTTTCTTAAACAGTATTGTTCAATGTTGGTTTCTTAGTTTTGAGAACTGTACCATGGTTATATAAGATGTAACTGGGTTAAGATTCTAAGAGAACCCTGTACAATCCTGTAATTCTTCTGTAAGTCTAAAATTATGTCAAAATAAAGTAAAAAGGGGAAAAAAAGGCAATCAAAAAGTGAGAAAGATAATTCTGCTTTATTACTTTTTAAAAATTACTGAGTATTTTTTATGTGTCAGGTACTATGCTAGTACTGGGAATGTACATATAAATCAGACAAATATAAATATAAAACTTCAACCAAAATAAGTATGATCAAACCACCAAACCTTTTTTCCTTTAGCTTTATCCTTAATTATTATATCTTCTGTTTTAATACTGATTTCTTCTTCCTCTTCCTCATCTGGAAAATCAGGGGGGCAACCATAAAGCTCTATTTCTCTTTTCAATTTATCAGCACATGCCTACAAAAAAACACATTAGAGATGGTAAAGTTAAAAATTCAAGGTGGAAACAATTTGAGTTTTGTTGTTTCTATGGCCAACTAAAACTGACTCTGGGGCTTCCCTGGTGGTGCAGTGGTTAAGAATCCGCCTGCCAGTGCAAGGGACACGGGTTTGAGCCCTGGTCCGGAAAGATCCCACATGCCGCGGAGCAACTAAGCCCCTGTGCCACAACTACTGAGCCTGCACTCTAGAGCCCTCGTGTCACAACTACTAAAGCCTGCATGCCCACAACTACTGAAGCCCACGTGCCTAGAGCCCGTGCTCCATAACAAGAAAAGTCACTGCAATGAGAAGCCTGAGCACCGCAATGAAGAGCAGCCCCCGCTCGCCACAACTAGAGAAAGCTCGCGCACAGCAATGAAGACCCAACACAGCCAAAAATAAATAAATAAATAAATAAGTTTATTTAAAAGAAAAACCTGACTCTGAAATTTAGGTAGATAGGACAGACATTAAGTTAGAATACAAATACTGAAAGATGAAGGGATTTATCCAAGGTTATAAAGCTAGTAAGCTGCAGAATTACAAAATGAACCTGCACTTTCAATCCCAGCTCTTTTCAGCTGTACCATGAGTCCACTGTCACAAACAAAGATGACACCAAGTAGACAGTGTTAAAGTTATGAGAAAAATACAAATATAGAACTGTGAATTTCAAAAAAGGGAGGGGAGGGCTTCCCTGGTGGCGCAGTGGTTGGGAGTCCGCCTGCCGATGCAGGGGATGCGGGTTCGTGCCCTGGTCCGGGAAGATCCCACATGCCGCGGAGCGGCCAGGCCCGTGAGCCATGGCCGCTGAGCCTGCGCGTCCGGAGCCCGTGCTCCGCAACGGGAGAGGCCACAACAGTGAGAGGCCCGTGTACCGCAAAAAAAAAAAAAAAAAAAAAAAGGGAGGGGACATGTCTATGAAGAATTTCAGCTAACAAGAATGAGACAACTAGAAAGTCATCATTTTACAACCACAAATTCAATAACTGAAAGACAAAGATAATGAAAGGATGCTAAAACCACTGAGTTACTGGGTAACGAAATATTCAGAGGCTCTTAAGGTATCATCCCACAGATTAGTTTTTAATTAGAAAAGAGAAAAGTTACCTTTAGAATGAGGAAATCTGGCAGTTATTAACTTAATATCACTAAAATGACACAAGTTGCCATTATATGACTTTTGATGTGATACAGTGGGAAGTTCCAACCTCATCAATGTAGTACTGGTGATAACCAAATGCAAAGTGTGATCCACAAAATAAAAAGGAAAAAACCACCAGAAAGGATACATCAATGCTCAATTTCGTGGAGTGGATAATGGGACTATGACAATGTAGAAGAATGCCCTTGTTCTCAACAGATACAAGCTGAAGTGTTTAGGGGTGACACGTCATGATGTCTGCCAACTTACTTTCAATGAATTCATAGAAAAAGGGAGAAGAAAGTGTGCATGTATTGTATGTTGAGAGACAGAACTAGAGCCACTGTGGCAAATGTTAATACTTGGTAACTGTAAGTGAAGGGTACATGGGTGCTCACTGCATTATCGTTTTACCTTTCCTATAGGTTGGACATTTTTCAAAATAAAAGACTGGAGAATAAAAAGAAATGAGATATATTTCCCAAGTCCCAAGGATTTAGGGAATCCTTTCAACTGTAGTTTTCTTGCCCATCATTTATTGAAAATTATTTTTATTATGAATTTATGACAAATTTAAGACACTTGCAAAAATGACCAAAATATGATAGAATTGTTTATTATTTTATGCCAACAGCCTATATATGCCATGAATGCACAAAACACTGCCCATTTTACTTGTTAGTAGTTATCATCTAATTCTAAAACAGAAATATGAATACATAAGGAATCAAAAGATATCAGCATTACTTAGAAATCACTTAGACCTTAATGTGTGCCCTTAAAGCACTTCTCCAAATGTTTTCTAAAAATTAAATTTCATGATAATAAATTCAGTTCACTTCAAAAAACACTCTAATGTAATACAGAAGTACATATTGGAAAATCCTATTTCAAGCTCTTGAATTGGAGGTTTAACTTAAGCTTAATTTGCTCTAAGCTAAAAAGAGTACAAAGGAATCCCAAAAGCAATCTTACCTTAACAGGCATTCCAGTACAGTGTAAACCAAAGGGAAATAGACAAGTTTTTCCTTTCAATCTCTGGTACCCTACTGCAAACTATAGAAAAAAAATTCAATTTAAACTACAAATTTAAATGCTAGACGAATACAAAATTCTGACTTTTCACAAAGATCATGAGTTTTCCTCTTCACATCTTCCTTTAGAATACCAGTTAGATTTTATAGTCATTCCAAAGTTATCCTTTTTTTTCTGTCTTTTCACCAACCTAGAAATTACTTATGAACATGTATACATACCTATAGACCCCTGCACACACACACATACAGCATGTGAAAATAGAAAAATTAAATTACTTTAACATAAAAACCATGCTTAAAATTAAGGAATTCTAAGTTCCCTTAACAGGAAATAAATTCTATAGATGCTATTTTCTTTAAAATAGTATTTATTAAAGACCCTCCCATCCCATTATATTAAACATAGAGGAAGCTTTACCTCACATTTGGATAAAGAAAATGTATGTCCCAAGTGAAGGCGCCCATTCATATATGGATATGGGAAGGTTACAAAGTACTTGTCCTTGCTGCAAAACAATCGTAAAAAAGAAAGTACAAAAAAGAAAATGTTAAATTCCTTTTACAATGAAGGGTGGGGTCATGGGGACACTTACTATAAATAACTTGTTTAAATTTAGTTATTTAACAGACATTGAAAATTAAATTTGTAAATCCAGAAATTAAAAGCTCTCTAAAATTGAAACTTGTTTTTGATTTAGAAAAACTAAGGTATTTATAGGTGGCTATTAAAGAACTAAATATCCTTGTAGCAAATATTGGAGGTTTAACTTAAGCTAAAATACTGAGTTCAAAATGATATACTAAAAAAAAAAAATTAATAGGGAGACTGAATTAATTTACTGTTTTACTGATTAAACGAGATATGCTTTCATTAGATATATAGAAAGCAATTCAAAGCCTCTCAGGTAAAATAAAACATCCTCAAAATTACACGATATGTGGTAAATTCCCTTAAAAAGCACCTTTTTAAAGCTGCTTAATGTATTATGTTATACTCCTTTTTTCTATGAATCAAGTGTATATAACAGACATATGTAAGTTATAAAGCACACCTGTGCTTCATAAGTGACCACCTGTAAACACACCATCCAACTTATGAACTCACTGAAGCTACCCGTGTGCTACTCCCCACCCTCCCACCAGACAGAACCATTATCTTGAAATTTACTTTTGTCATTCCTTTGTTTTTGAATAGTTTGCACATAAGTCTATGCCTTTAAACAATACATCATTTAGTTTCACTCGTGAGCTTTTTTCATTCAGTGTTATATTTCTAAGTTTCTTCAGTTCATTTTCTTTCACTGAGCAAAAGCACTTTCTAATTCACTTTTGATTACTTTATATTACCTTAGATTTGACCAAAGTTCTAGAACCAAACAGAAACTTCAAATTATAGTTTAAAGTATAACACCAGAGACTTTGTATTAGAGCAAATTCTTTTCCTCTCTTTAAAAAAAAAAAAATTCCATTAGAGTGTAGCTTAGTAGCAAGGATAGACTTTGGAATCAGAAAGTCCTGATAAGAAGTCCAAGCCCTGTCAATTCCTAGCCATGCAACCTTAAGCTGGTTACTTAACCTCTCTGTGTTTCAGTATACTCATCAATAAAACAAAAATTAAAATATTGGTAACCTTAAAGCGTTACTAAGAACATTAAATGAGAATATGCATGTTAAAAAATGGCCTATTTCCTATTGCCTTGGCATATTGAACAATACCTGTTCAATATTAGCTATTATTGCTATTGTTGTCAGTGCATTTCCTCAACTCTAAGAAGCACATTTTTCTACAGTCCAACGTATCTGAAATTGTGACGCATCTTATAATTGATGCATATATTTACTGTGGTACTGTGTTGCAGCAGTTACTTTGTTTTTCCCCAATATCATATCATTATCTACGGTCTGTCTTCTAATAAACAATTCTTAACATCAAGGCAATACAGATTTATAAAATAAGATCTTTAAATACAGAAATCCTTCAAAATTTATAATCTGTGCCTCTGGAGATAATTATCACTATAATATGAATCTCTGTAACAGAATGACTTGCTATTATCAGTCAGCAAAGATAAAACTTCAAAACATTTTCCTTTGTCTAACTATGAAAAATATTAGTTTTTAAAAAAACCTTTACGTAGGAAAAAATCCTTTAAGATTCCATAGGAAAGAGGATGCTAATTTGAAATAGAGAAAGTGGAAGTTACCTCCTGTTTCAGACATTGTAAATACAATCTGCCTTATTCCTTCCACAGAGCAGTCTCTGCAGCCAATGGTTCTGGAAACACAAGGTGTAGAGTTTCACAAACTATTACTCACCTAGTCTGTTTCTCTAAATTAGATGCATTGACCTCAAACACTTTCTTGGCATCCCATTTTTCTTGGACTTCTTTCTCAATCTTCTTCAAGAAGTCCACTTTGGTTGTTCTTTTTCTTTCCTATTGGACACAAAAGAGATAGAATAATACACTCTATATTTCAGCAGACTTGCTTTAAAAAGAGAAAAAAAAATTTGGGTTCACACAGAACTGAGCTGTTTACTGAGAGATTAATTTTTCCATGGTTATCTTTAAATTTAAATGAGTAAGACTAAAAATTAGGGCTATCATGACCTGATAGGGTTATCCACTTCAGACGTCAAAGGGATGACTAAAGAATTACTTAAATACATAAAAAAGCTGTGAAATACTTGTTTTTAATTAGATACTACAATATAACACCGTTGTCAAATGTTCCTATTTAGTTAAAATAGATGAATACTTAGAAAAGCATAGGATGGTGCAGTGCCTGCTTGCCCAGCTGCAATTATGCCCACCAAAGGAGGATGGTGAGGCCTAATGGGTAGAGGCTGAGAGAGGATTAGTCATCTGCGTGTTCTTTTTTTCAAGGAAGCTGATGAAGAACTTCTCTCCAAAATGGTTAACAGGCTATTAATATGAAATTAAAATGAAACAGAACGGCAAACATGCCTCCAGCATATTGGATCTACCTGGCAACATTCCCATCATCCTTTATGCCACCCTTGGATGAAAATAAAAGGAAAAAACATACGTGATCACTCTAACTCTGAAAAAGAAAAAGGATTAGAACTTCCCTCTCAGTATGTGACTCTGTGAAAAAGAATCAGCTACTAAAAGCACGTGTGCTACAGCCGAGGTGGAACATGGGACTTATGTAACTGGCAACTGGGAAAGCTGGATACCAATGGACCATACACAATCTAATTCTGTTTTGAAAACTTAATATTAGTTTCTAGAATTTTATTTTCTTGTACGAAATTATCTGAACCGAAATTAGATTTTCTTCCCCTTCTTACACACTAACATTTCCAGATTCTGCAGCATTTTCAATCGAGAAAATACCCTGGTTCTACTTATACTGAATACCTTTACAACCTACAGGGCAAGTGACCTTGCCATGTCATGTCATGTCTCCCTCTGTCCTTCCACCCAACTATTTAAAACATGCTTTCTACTCATATCACAGATATACTGGATTTTTAGACAGCTATTTTTAAAAATGGTTACACAAATTTGAAGTACTATGCAAACGGGACTTCTGTGCAATTAAAAAAACCCTAAACTTACCACTATTTCTTCAATAACTATCTTAAATATACCTTGTGTATTATGTAATAAAAATAAGAGTACTAAAATTGGGTAAGATTCAGTACAAATCTACCATAGAGTTGTCAACTCTGTTTTACTATTTTCAGTTTTATATTTTTTTTCTTTCTTTCTTTCTTTCTTTTTTTTTGGCCATGCTATACGGCTTGTGGGATCTTAGTTCCCTGACCAGGGATTGAACTCCAGCCTTCCCCACTGAAATTGCAGAGTCCTAACCACTGGACCGCCAGGGAATTCCTTTAGTTTTCTTTATTTTAAATCAAAGGATTTGATTAGTAAATCAAGTTTACTATTCCTTTTTATTTTTTTAAGCAAGTTTAAGATAGAAGAGGACAAGCAACAGAAAGATGAAATGTCAGCTTACAAGGGGAGGTGCAATGATGGATTAAAAGAACCCTGCCACAAAGGCAGAGAGGAAATAAGAAAGAATTCCACATTTGAAAAGTCATGGACATAAGTTTCTCTAGTACCAAAGGAAAATAAAAATGACAAGTAAATTTTTTATTTCTATAAATCCTGACCAGATCGTAATTGCTGTGAGTAGAACTTATATCAAAACACAAATCTGATCAAGTCAATTCCTCTTCAGAGGTTCTCTACTGCTCTCTGGATAAAGTCCATACTCTTAAACCTGGCACGCAAGGCCCTTCTTATCTCATCTTTGCCAGGCCCCTCCCTCTTCCCTCTCACCACCACTCCAGGCCTATTAAGCCACCTGCACTTTCCCAAGTGTGCCAAGCTCCCTCTCTCCCCTCTGGGCCTTTGTTTAAGCTATTCTCCCCGCCCTCATACCCCACCAATCTCTTTGCCTGGCTACCTCATCCTTCAGGTCCCAGCTGATCACCTGCCTTGATTCCCCAAGAGTGTATCAGGTACCATTCTTAATATGTTCCTACCTACCAGTATTACCTCTATGATAGCACTAATCACGCAGTATCAGTATCAGTCTATCTTCCCCATAGGACTATAAGTTTGTTCACAGTGGGGACTGTGCCTCATTTCTCATCATATCCTCAATGTCTAAGCTTGTAGCAGCTCTCAAATATGTGTTGAACATTTAAAGATTTAAAAAGAGAAATGAGTAACACTGCCAGCTTTTGCATACCATGGCCATAACAAAATAACCTAAGACTAAGAACTGGGTTGCATATTTGAGTCAAGTTGCTAAGCAATTTGGACTCTTTCCCAAGAATTTCCATAAAACTAAATGTGGCTGCATAAGGAATTTCCTTTTCCAAGAAAGAATAAGGCCCTCCATCTATTCACTCTTTTCCATTCCTGCTACCAACCAACTTCACTTAGACCCTCAGCTCCTTGGCCCCCTCTTACTGCAAAATCCTCTTTTTAACAAGTAACCTGTAAGTTATAAGTAAGTCTCTCTATTCCTATACATGCTGACCCCTGTTTTCAATTTTAACATGCAAGAACTACCATTTGAAAAAAAGCTATGGCAGAGACGATGGTTTGCCTATGCGATATCCATTCCCTCCCTTTCTTCCTCAGCAACAGACGCCCAACCTTACTTAGGGTAGTGCAGCAAAGGCAGTTAAGCATACTCTTCCATGGTTCCAGGAGAATTCAGATTGGAGCTATGTGACTAGGTTCTGGCAAAGGAGTTTTGAGCAGAAGAAAGTAAGTCACTTCCACCTGGCCCTTAAAACAGTCTGTACAACTCCTAATAGCCAACTTAATCTGTAGGTGGAACAGGCACACTGCCTAGGGCCCACAATACTTCTAGGGGCTCAACAAAATATTTTAATATCTTTTAGAATCAGAAGAAAAAGTTAAACTTTTGGATAGAAGAAAAATCTTTAATATATAATATTAATATATCTGTCTTTATACAACACAGCTGTCAAAGATAATTTCTAATATTTTTTTTTTTACAGAGGAAGCAGCCCACAAAGGCAAAATTATCTAAGGCCTCATGAAGCCTTGTTGTACCTCCTATGCTAGGGTCATGCGTCATATGAAATCCCACTGTATCATTAGTAACCTCTTTCCTTTAACCAACTTAAGTTGGCTTCCACTGCATGCAACCAAATAATCTCTCATATTTACCCAACTGGGTTGTAAACTCCTGGCAGACAGCAACTTTTAGAACATTTATAGTCACCTCAGCACCACATCCAATGCTAAGAGACACAGAAGTTACATGACAAATATTTTTTGCTTAAAAATGACATCAACCACCCATGAAAGCAACAGTCTTCACAAGTTACTTAGAACTATGTGTTTCTTTTCACTGTACTGAGCGTGCTAAATGCACAAAAGCTCTTCTTTGAGGTCTCTGCTTCTCAGAAAAACTTATTCCTCAAAACTCAAAGGTCAATTGTAATGAAATCTGATATTGGCCCCAGCATCAACTTGTATAACTTTGAGCAAGTCACTTGATCAATCTGAGTCTCAATTTCTTCATTGGTTGCTCAACTAATCAATTGGTTTGCTGTTTTGTCTCATTTTGTTTCATTTTGTTTTGTTTTGGGCCGCACTGCTTGGTTTGCGCAATATTAGTTCCCCGACCAGGGATCGAACCCATGCCCTCAGCAGTGAAAGTACAGAGTCCTAACCACTGGACAGCCAGGAAATTCCCAACAATTGATCATTTTAACTAGTTAAAAGGTTATTTAACAAGAGCAAAGTTCCTAAACTTTGGCCCTACTGACATTTGGGGCCAAATAATTCTTTGTTTTCAGGGGCTGTCATGGGCACCGCAAGATGTTTAGGAACATCCCTGGCTTCTACCCACTAGCTGCCAGTAGCACACCCCCAAGTTGTGATAATCCAGAGTCTCCAGACCACATGTTCTCTGGGTGACAAAATCACCCCTAATAAAGAACCAATGAACTAGATAATAAACTTTTCCATATATTCATAGTATTCTGCAGTTCTTAACTTTTATGCACACTAACTTATTTGATCTTAACAACAACCCTAAGAGGTGGGCAACAATCGCCCTAAGAAGTGGGCAGACCAGCGATTACCATTTCAAAGATGATGAATCTGGGGCTTCCCTGGTGGCGCAGTGGTTGAGAGTCCGCCTGCCGATGCAGGGGACACGAGTTCGTGTCCCGGTCCGGGAAGATCCCACATGCCGCGGAGCAGCTAGGCCCATGAGCCATGGCCGCTGAGCCTGCGCGTCCGGAGCCTGTGCTCCGTGACGGGAGAGGCCACAACAGTGAGAGGCCCGCGTACCGCAAAACAAAACAAAACAAAGATGATGAATCTGAAGCTCAGAGATCATTATGCCAGCAAATGGTCAGGCTGGACAAAAACCCTTATCTTCTGACTTTTATTTCTGCTTTCTCTTAGTACTCTGGCCATATCCTAGCACCACTGGCTGTAGAACTTAGACAAGATCCTTAACCTCTTTAAGCCTCCATTTCTCTATCTATAAAATGAGAATAATAATTATATCTACCTTGTACTATTATTATGAGGATTAAGAGATAATACGCATGAAGGACTTAGCACAGTGCCGGCCCCATGGTAAATGCTCAATAATGCTAACCATTATCACAGAGAGACAACTAGACATCACGTGCTTTTTATCAGATGCCAAAATGGCATTGTGGTTATGTTTTAAGAGAATATCTCATTATATTTTAAAAACTTACTGAAATATGTATGGATGAAATGATACAGCGCCTTGAGTTTGTTTAAAATGAATCCTGACAGGTGGAGGAGGAGGTTCTGGGGAAGGTACAACTGAAACGAGATTGGCCCTGAACTGCCAATTATTGAAGTTGGGTGATGGGCACATGGAAGTACATAACACTATTATTTCTACTTTGCTCACTATTTAAATTTTCCAAATGAAAAATTTTAAAACAAAAAATTTAAAGTTGACTATTATCTTTATTACAACAAATCCCCAGCTCTAAGTCTGACATGTAACTAAAAGGTATTAAAACTGTCAAAACCGGGCTTCCCTGGTGGCGCAGTGGTTGAGAATCCACCTGCTGATGCAGGGGACACGGGTTCGTGCCCCGGTCCGGGAAGATCCCACATGCCGTGGAGCGGCTGGACCCGTGAGCCATAGCCACTGAGCCTGCGCGTCCGGAGCCTGTGCTCCTTAACGGGAAGAGGCCACAGCAGTGAGAGGTCCGCGTACCACAAAAAAAAAAAAAGTTTAAAAAAAACCTCTATAAAATAAATATTCCTATGATATGAAGGAAATTACATTGCTTGCTCTTTACAAATTCAATTATAATATAAAAACTAATTTTATATCCATGCTACTCCATGTTTATTATCTTATATTCTTTACTATTGGTAAGGTTTCTTCCAGAGTTAGAAAACTTTCATTACAGGAAGGTGCTTGCAAAAGAAATTTCCCCATAGTTTACAATTGCAAATAGTACAATAATTAAGAGAATGAGCTCCAGAATGGGACCAAATGAATTAAAATTCTACTTCTTAGTAGATCTGATCTCACCCCCTCTATTCTATACAGGAACATCACTTTTCTCTATCAGTTCTCCCTTTCTACAGGACAATTTCCATAAGCATACAACCACTATATAATTTCTCCTGTCCTTAAAAAAAAAACCAAAACAAACAAACAAAAAAAACCTCTTTTAACCTTCATCTATTACCCCATTCCTCTGCTCTCCTTTATAGAATTCTTCAGAAGAGTTGTTCACTCATTATCTCCAGTCTCTCTCTTCCCATTCATTCTTGAACACACTCTTCAAACAGGACCTACGAGGCTTTATATGACCTACATCCACCCACCAGTCAACCACCACCACCACTACCCCCCAACACACACACACACACACACACACACACGTCATCCATCATCATCATCACCTCCCCCTGGATGACAGCCCTTTGCACATACAAACCTCCTTGTTTTTCACTCCACTCACACTGTTGGCTCTGCCCGGAAATCTTTTCCTCCGTATAGCTGCATGGCTTGCTCCCTTACCTTCTGCCACAATGCCACCTCAGCAAAGCCTTTTTTGATCTACCCCTTCCTGATCTGTTTTTTTTGTTTATAGCACCTACCGGCACCTGACATATTTTACCACATACTTTAGAATGTAGCGCACACACACGTAAACACCATGAATGCAGAAACGTTTGTCTACTTTACAAAGAGGCGCTCAAAAAATTTTTGTTGAAAGGAGAAATCAATGTCACATACTCCTCTTTCTCCAAATCAGTTTTTAGAAACTTTGGTGAAATAACACACGTGACATGAAGTAGTCTACAAAGTTAAAGATATCAGGGCCTCGCTCATCAGCTAGCAAGAAAAGGCACATCCTCACAACAGCCAAGCCTTAAACGTGGGAGGCAAGGCCTCCCCATTCTTTAGAAAAGGATTTCTTCCCTTCAGGACAGTGGCTACCACATGGGGCCCCTAGACTCCGGCGAAAGCAGGTAACCAGCCGGGTTCCAAGGCCAGGCGTAGCGGACCCTCTTCCCGCCAAAACTCACCGCCATGGCGCCGCCCGTCCGACTGTGCAAACCCACGACTGTGACTTCGGTGATCCCCCTCAAAGGAGTGGTTACAACCTTTCCCCTCCCTCTCTGCGAAGCCAGGCCTACCACGACACTAAAGCACACACTTCGCACCTGATGAGGCAATCTCGGGCTCACTAATTAAGTACCTCCGGGGGCATCTCATAGCCTGCTGGGAATCGTAGTTCCCAGACCCCTAGACCCCACGTCCTGCAGGCATCTATTGACTACATTTCCCAGAGGACAACAGGCTACGGAAGTGTACCCGATAAGCCACTCAGAGGGGACCCGGTAGTGACGTCACGAGCATGTTGAACTACAAAGCCCATGATGCAGTTCGGCGTCGCAGACTGCCGCGAGTGCGCCCTGACTGACGTGGGGATAGCCCACGTTCAACCTTTTCACCATATGGAGCTGGTTTGGGTGTCTTGTCAGGATGCCAGGATGCAAGGTGTATTCGTCCTCAGTGACTGAGGTGCTAATTATGCGTTGCCGTTGTGCACGGATATTTATCACTGTCGGTGGCATTCAAAAGTTCAGAATTTAGACATTTTGTAGCCACTTATTAACAATCTCCATTTTATTAAAGGAGAGGCTGGAAGCCTTCCACCTGGTCCCAGTGCCAAGCTCAGACTGTTTCATCCGTGTCACCAACCAAGACTGAGCTGTCTGAAGTACTAGTCACTAGCCACATTGTGGCTATTTAAATTAATTAAAATTAAGTAAAGTTTAAATTTTATTTCTTCAATCGCACTAGCCACTTTTCATGTGCTGGAAAGTCCACGTGCCTAGTTGTTACTATGTCTCTGGACAGTGCGGATATAGAACATTTCCATCATCAAACAAAGATGTATTGAAAAGTGCTGATCCAAGACTTTCACTTTCTGGTGGTCAGATTAGTTACTCTCACATGCATTCCTTTATTAATTCAATAAATAATCATTAAGGATCTACAAAGCACTTGGAGGGGTGGAGGTGTGCCCAGCCCAGAAGTGTGTCTTCCTAATGGAATAGAGGGAAAAGAAATTTTAATAAAAATTTTAACAAAAATAAATTTTGAATTATATATGTGTAATATATATTGTATTTACATTTTTCAACAGTTTTGAAATATAAATTTAATGATGGCCTAACACAATGCCTGGCACGTGGTATGGGCTCAATAAAAATTTGTTGAATGAAAGGAAGTTAAGAATGAACCTTAGGTTATAGAGAACCTACCAGCGGCTCTCCTGCCTCCAGGCTCTTACACGTACAAATACTCCGCATCATTTTCCACACTCTCTACCTTTAGCTACTAACCATTTAGACATCACTTCCTGACAGCCCAAGTCTGGGTTGAATGTCTGTTCCTAAATATTCTCTGAAGCACCCCCTTCCCGCCCTCCCTTGGGAAATTTATCTCACTGAATTTTAATTGCCTGTTGATTTATCACTAGAGTTAAGCTCTATGATAGCAGAGGCTGCCTAGCACAGTGTCTGGCACATAGTAGGCGCCTTATAAGTATTTATTGAATGAATGAAAGAATCCTCATCATCCACAGCTCTTATAACTAGGCTTAGGCTTTCCTGTTCCAATTCTGCCCTAACCAGTACTATTTGTCATCTTTGACTCATCAGCTTCCAATCCACGTTGGTTATTGAAATTATTCATACAACCAATATCTATTAAATACCTCCTATGAACATGACATAGAGGTAAGGTATAGTAGGGAACAAGACAGACACTGCCCCTGCCCTCATGGAACTTACAGTCTAAAGTGCATGAGCCATTAAAGAAGAAAATAAAGAAGTGATGATGTGATGACAAATTATGAAAATTATGAAAAACCTACCTCCATGCCTCCAACTGCATTTTTTTAAATTTTCCTATTTAAGTGACAAATATATTTTTCAAGGGTCACTTGGTTTTCATTCATTCGACAAAAATTTAATTCACTTATACTATATACAAGGCACTATCCTAGATGCTGGAAATACAACTCTTGAACAAGACAAGTGCAGTCACCTCCTTCTAGTGGAAGAGGCAAACACTGAAGCTATGGGAGCGATGGGAGGCCATGGAAGGGTTTTAAGTAAGGAAGGGACATGGTCCCATTTGTGTTTCATAGAGATCTTTCCGAAGAACGGTTGAAAGGGAGCAAAACTGGAAGCAGAAGGCTGTTGCAGTTGTCCAGGTGAGAGGTGACAGTAGTTTAGACTTTAGTGGTGACAGTAAAGAGAAAGGTAAACAGAGTCAAGAGGTATTTAGAAAATGAAAGTTATTACAGCTTAGTAATATGGCTTTTTAATTGGGAATTATTGATTCTTTGCTATGCCATGTGGATTACCCCCTCTAGATAAATGAAATTAGAAAGGTAGCATAGTGGATATTAGCTCAGGCTCTGAATCAGACCAAGTTCATCATTTACTAGCTGAGTGACCTCAGGCAGCTAAATTAACCACTGTAAAATAAAGGTAATAATAGTAAGTACCTCATAGAGGATTAAAGAAATAATATGTATTTAGGTATAAACCCTGTATATATATGCCCAGCATACAGTAAGCACTTTAAAATGTCAGATATTTTTATTACTATTTTAGGAAAATTGATCTATAAACACTAATCTGAATCTGATTAAAATAGAAAAAGCTTACCTGCACCGCATAATAATCTCTTTCCTAGCCTAACTGAGCTAGTTATCACCATATAATTGTGTGGTATGCCTTCACCAACTATCAGACCATATTGTGCTCATTCTTTAAAATGCCACAACAGAACTCACTTCCGCCTTATTTTATTTTGTTTTTCTTCCAAACCCACCCCACCGGTCACTCTACTCAATTCAATTGAATCAGCATTTCTAAATTCAGATGCATAAAGCTATAACTAGCTTTGGCTTGTCTCTGAGTCTCTTTATATTTGTTTTTCATGCATATTTACCTAAACTCCCAACCTTTATATGACACAGTTCAAGGAAGGAATTGGGGGCATTTATTTTCATACTTGTTCCACAAACATGGCACTCAATAAATATAGTTGTCACTTCCCTATCCTATTAGACACCTTTTGTTTTTAAATGGGTTTTTTTCCCAACATTAGTGTTCTACCTTAACTTTTATGTTTCCTGAATGGTGAACAGTTTTGTCTTTTTTTATGACCTAGGCAATGAATATAAAGAGAAGGAGATCCTTCTAGGCTTTATGGACTTTAGCTGATCCCGGGGTTGCTCTATGTGCAGCCTCCGACAGTTACTGGGCAGCAGAGGAAGCGTGTGTGCAATGGCTGTGCTCACCGGCCTTGGAGTCAGATGCCGGGGTCTGACTTGAAGCTCTGTCCTGTGCTAGCTCTGCTCCTTCAACCTTGGGACTCTGGGTCCTCACATGTAAAATGTGTGTGATGATAGTACCTACTTCCTAGGCCTGCTGTGACAATACAATGAGCTATACCAAGGAAGGTGATTAGCCCAATGTGTGGTTCATGGGCTAAGTGCTCAAGAAAGATTAATCTAAAGAGAAAGAAAGAGAAGTGGTGAATACTGGAGGCTAGTTTGATCAGTGCTGTGGTCTGGTCTGAATGTTTGTGTCCTCACAAAATTCATATGTTGAAATCCTAATGCCCAAGGTGTTGGCGTTAAGATTTGCGAGGAGCTTAGGTCAGGAGGGTGGAGCCCTTTTGAATGGGTTTAATGTTCTTATATAGGAGAGCCCATAAGCTCCCCAACCCCTTGCACTTTGTGAGGATACAAAAAGGAGTGTTCGACCTGGAATGGGCCCCTCACCCAGCCATGCTTGGCACCCTGATCCTCAGACTTTTAGCCTCCAGAACTATGAGAAATAAATTTCTGCTGTTTATAAGCCACCCAATCTGTGGTATTTTGTTATAGCAGCCCAAACAGACTAAGACAGTCATTTAATTAATGGGAATTCTAAATCTGATTGACATGAACTAGGAACAAGTAGCCATATTAATTAGAGAGACTTTTATATTTAGACAAATGTAACCAAATTAGAGAAGTTGCACTTCTCAAGTACCAAATTTTTGAGAAACCCCTGTTGCCTAGATTTCTCCTAAAGTGGTGATATTTGTAATTCTTAGGAATTAGAAATCACTCACTCATACCATGCCACTCCAGACTCAGGATCCATATGCTTCAGCCTGCTCCTGTCAACGTTGAACAGAGCATTGCCAGCTGTGTCATAGGGTCATATGGGAAATGTGACACTTGAGTTCCTAAATAACCTGCCTATCTAAATTGTTACCAGCATTTCCATCACCATTGTGAAGTAGTGGCTTCTTAAGAAACACAAGCAGGGGCTTCTTAAGAAACACAAGGAGGGAAGGAGAGGATGGACAGATGGATGGAAAAGAAGAAAAGGAGGAGAAAAAAAGAAATAGGTAAAGACAACCAATCACATATCATTGAGTTTCCAATTTCAGTAGCTATATTTTTTAAATTTCTTTTGTGCATTTACGACATTTAGGATTCCTATTTTTACAATAACAATGAAATCAGACTGGTCTAAACTATGTCTTTTCCCATTGTCTTTTCCTACTAAGAGATTTTACCTTCAGCATCATCAAATTTCATTTCTCTACTAGATCATACCAATCTACATTCATACATATCTTCTAACCTAATGCAAGCAAGCAGACAAGCAAAAAAACCAGAATGAAATGCAAACAAATCCTCCCTATCCCACCACACCTTTTGGTACCTTCATTGTTCTACTCCCCTTTACAGTAAAACTCTTCAAGAGAAGTGTCATACTATCTCTGATTCCTCTCTTCTCTTTCTCTCCTGAACTCTGACCAATCATGTGTTCACCTCCTCCATTTCATGGAATTGTCCAGGTCATCAATGACCTTCATGCTGCCAAATCCAATGGTCAATTCCATGTCCTCATCTTACTTGATGCAAGAACTACATTTGACACAGTTGAAAACTCCGCCTTTCCTGAGGCACATTTCTTCTTTCTCTGTTCTCCTCCTGCCTCATTGGCCAAGTCTTCTCAGTTTACTGGATATTATTCCCCTTCCTTCTAAATAGGAGAATGCCCTAATGGCCTTTCTATCTAGATATACTCACTTCCTAGGTGATCTTATTTAGGCCCATGGTTTCAACACACTTTACATGCTGATGAATCCCCAGTTTTTAACACAAGGTCCAATCTCTCTCATGAACTCCAGACTCTCAGATCCACCTGTCTACTTGGCATCCTATTTGGAGTTTTATATTAATTATCTATCATGCCTAAGAAATTACCCAGAACTTAGTGGCTTAAAACAATAATAGCCATTAATTATCACTCACAATTTCTGTGGGTCAGGAGTTTGGAAGCAGCTTGTCTGGGTAGTCCTGGCTTGGGGCTTTCATGAAATTGCAGCGAAATGCTGGCCCGGGCTTCAGTCATCTGAAGGTTTTACTCAGGCTGGAAGATCTGCTTCAAACATGGCTCACTCACAAGGCTAGAAAGTTAGTCCTGTCTGTTGGTAAGATGCCTCACGTCCTCTCAATGTGGGACTCTGCGAAGGGTTGACTGAGTGCCTTTGGACATGATGACTGGCCTTCCCCAGAACAAGAGGTCCAAAATAGGAGCTGCAATGCTTTTTATCCGAGTCTTGGAAGTAAATGACTGTCATTTCTAGTGTGTTCTGTTGATCATACAGACAAGCCCTGATCCAATGTGGGAGCAAAGTATACCTGGGTGTGAAAACTACAAGGTAAGGATCATTGGGGGCCATCTTGGAGGCCGGCTACCACTGTGTCCAATGTCTAAGACAATATCTAATGTCTAATTCATGTCCCAAACTGAATTCGTGATCTACAAGCCATTCTCTAAATCTGCTCCTCCCTCATTTTCCCCATCTCAGGCCAAACACCTTGGTGTCATCCTTGATTCCTTTTTGTGTTTCATACCAACAATTAATCTGTCAGCAAAACTCATTGACTCTACTTTTAAAATATATCCAGAATCCAACTTCTTCTTACTATCTCTTTCAGTGCTGGTCTAGTCCAAACTACCATCATTTCTTGCTTGGATTATTGCTTCCTAACTGGTTTCCCTACCTCCACTTTTGTCCCCTCCAGTCTGATAACCATGAGGCAGCCATAGTTATCGTGTTTAAAAATAAAAAACTAAATCAGACAATTTTATTCCTCTGCTTAAAACCTTCAGTGTCCTCCAGTTTCACTCAGAATAAAAATTCAAAGTCCTTATCATGGCCAACAAAGTACACCATGATCTGGCTTCTTACTACTTCTCTAACCTCTTCTACCATCACTTTCCTCCTGGCTCACTCTGCTCCAGCCCTATTGCTTTCCTCCTTTCCTCAAACTTGCCAAATTAGTTCCTGCCTCAGCGTCTTTGCACATCCCTGAAAAGCTCTTCTTCCTGATATCCACATGACTAACACCCTCCAGACCACTGCTCAGTCCTTCCCCATCACTCTCTCTCCCATCACATTGCCTTAGTTTTCTTTATAGAATGTATCGCCCCCAACATATGATATAGTTCTTTATTTGTCATCACTCTCCTCCTGCTAAAATAGATCTCCAAGAGAATGCCTATTTTATTCGCTGCTGTATCCCCAGGGCCTATAAGAGCACTTTGCCTATGATTGGGTTGTAATCAATATTTCTTGAAAGAAAGAAAGGCTGAATGCAGGAATTGAAAGAGGCTAATCCATGCAGAATTCATTGGCCAGAGTGCCTGGCACACAAGGAGTATGAGTTATTATTATTTGATGTGTCCCAATCCCAAGGGGCTTATTCAATCCAAGGAAGAGAGGGCAGTTGTCTTCTAGTATCAGAGGAATAACCAGAGGGAAGTGGTGTCTGGTCGGTCTACTGTTGCTATTTCCTGCTTAAAAAAAAAAAAGTCCCTACTGCAGTGGAGCTTTGCACATTCCTCCTGTTTGCTTTTCTAATCTGTAAGGATGGCAGACTGAGGTCCCTATGAAGATCTTTGAGAATGGGGCATGGACTATTTCTGGTACACACACATCCAGAGATGCCACTTTCAACCTTTTCTCCCTGTTGACACTGTTCTCTATGTGTGAAGCAACTTTCTTTTAAATTGAGATAATTGTAGAATCATAAGCAGTTGTAAGAAATAATGCAGACAGAACTTTTGCACACTTTTCTTAATTTCCCCCAATGGCAACATTTGCAAAATTCTAGTTTTATGATTTTGCAAATCATAATCAGAATATTGACATTGACATGTTTTATGTGTATTCATTTGTGCATGTCTGTGTGTCTAATTCTATACAATGTTATCCTCTCTGTAGTTCCCATACGCACCCCCACATTCAAGATACAGAACAGTTCCAATTCAACAAGGATCCCTCATGCTGCCATTTAAAAAACACGCCCAGTTTCCCTCCACACCCCCATCTCTGTCTTCTGCTCCTAAAATTATGTCATTTTCAAAGTATTATATAAATGGAACCATACAATATGTAACCTTTGGGGACTGGCTTTTTTCCTCACTCAGCAAATTCATCCAAATTGTTGCGTGTATCAATAGTTCCTTCCTTGTTGGAGGGAAGCATGGAATCGCATTCCATGGTATGCTGTGTCACACAGTTTAACCATTCACCTGTTTAAGGTCATCTGAGCTGATTCTTGTTTGGGGCTATTATAAATAAAGCTGCTCTAAACATTTGTGTACAGGTTTTTGTGTGTGAACATATGCTTCCATTTCTCTGGGATAAATGCCCAGGAGTGTAATTGTTGGGTCATATGGTAGTTGCATGTTTAGTTTTTAGAGAAAATACCGAAGTGTTTTTCAGAGTAGCTACCATTTTACATTACACCAGTGAAGTGTGAGTGATCCAGTTTCTCTGCCTCCTTATCAGCATTCAGCACTGTCAGGTATTTTTGGGTTTTTTTCTTATGTTAGCCATTCTTTTTTTTTTTTTTTTTGGCTGTGTTGGGTCTTTGTTGCTGCGCGCGGGCTTTCTCTAGTTGTGGCGAGCAGGGGCTACTCTTCGTTGTGGTGAGCAGGCTTCTCATTGCAGTGGCTTCTCTTGTTGTGGAACACGGGCTCTAGGCGCGCGGGCTTCAGTAGTTGTGGCATGCGGGCTCAGTAGTTGCGGTGCACAGGCTCCAGGGCATGCAGGCTCAGTGTGGCTCGCGGGCTCTAGAGCACAGGCTCAGTAGTTGTGGCACACGGGCTTAGTTGCTCCATGGCATGTGGGATCTTCCCGGACCAGTGCCTCATTCATTCATGGACTTCAGATGAGTCAGTTCTGTGCATACAACAAATAAAGTACATGGAAAATTCTGGGCCATGGCTACTGACCAAATCTGAACCAACTGTTTAGCAAATGGAGTGAGTCGGGCATGGGAGTGGGATTGCCTGTATTGTATCCCACTTCCACTTCTGGAAAAGCAACTCTTCTATAGATGCCACTTTCTCAAGACACAGTTTGGAGTTCAACATCTACATTCAAAATACTAGTTTATACCCATCTATCTATTTTATTCTATTCAGTTTATAAAAGTAGTAACATCACATTTGAAAAATAGGGGGAAAGGAATAAATTATCCAGGGTCTCCAAACCAAATATTGCTACTGTAATCATGTCTGTTCTACTCTCTGTGTTTGGTTAAATAATGCCCTTGATGTCTAGGAAGTTGGTATCTCAACACCCTCACCTCTGAAATAAGGCTTGAAAAATTTGTTCTATAAATACATTTGAAAAGTACTTTGAAATTCTTGCAGAGGAGTGATTTACTGTGATAAAGGCAATTCCTATTCCATATCAATCATGCTATCAAGTTCTTGCCTAGCCCTAGGCCTAATCAAATCACTTTTACATTTCTCTTTCTAAAATTTCTGTCATTTGGGGGTAACACTTCATCTCTGTAGTGGAAAGAAGTAAAGGGAAAATGTGGATAAGCATAAAGCAAGAAGGGGAGGTGAGAGGGAAGAAGAGGCAACAGTTGAATGTGGGAACGCTCTGGGCTTGCTGTTGGAGGATGTGGATGTTACTTCTGCTCCATTGACAGATGTGCAATTCTGCGTAAATCACTCAGTCTCTCTGGGTTTTTTTTTCTCATACGCAAAGTTGGGGAGGAGGTGTCAGTGAAGGAGTTTCACTAGATGATTTTTAAGTGCACTTCGCTTTTATCACTCTACGGTAAGGGGTCCACAAACTGCGGCCTGCAAGCCAAACCGCATTGGCATCTGTTTCTGGACACCTGCGAGGTAACAATAACTTTTACACTTTTAAATAGTTGAAAAAAAAATCAAGGGAACGATATATTGTGAAAATTCTCTAAAATTGAAATTTTCATATGAGTTTTATTGGAACACTGCCATAATCGTTTGTTTACATATTACCTATGGCCTATTTCATGCCAAGAGGGCAGAGATGAGTAGTTGCCAGAGACCTCATGGCCCACAAAACCAAAAATATTTGCTGTCTAGCCCTTTACAGAAAAAGTTTGCCTACACCTGCTCCATATATATATAGCATGCCTGCTTATTTTGGGTTGACCCGTCTCTTTTATATGAGGTGTGTGCTCATCAGGTAATTTTCATAGTGTTATGATTATAATGCATTATCCCATATACTGTTCAGCTTTCTAAGAGGAGGGACTCTGTTTTGCTCACCATTGGAATCCTAGCGCCTTACACAGTGCTGGTATATAGCAGGTGCTCAGTATTTGTTGTTAAGTAAACATTCTAACACCAGTGCCAAGCCAGTCATTTCAAAACTCCAAAAGGGATTTTTCATCTAGTACAGACTAAACTGTCTATTTCAGTGATTTCAATTTTTTAAAAATTATTTTTAAAAACTTTTTTTCTGACGAAAATCCTCCCTGCACTAAACTCCCACCGAATTTTAGATAGGCAATGAAGAGAGAATTTTTGTAAAAATTGGAATCCTTTTTCTTCCTAAATAAAAAATATATTTAAAATACTGGTAAAATTGAAATGGCCTCAGCTTTTTACAACCGTTGCGCCACGTTTTAAAAATGACGATTATTGGAGTCCAAGGCATGGTTGCCATAGCATTTTGCATAATTTAAGCACAGCAGCAAAAGATACCGGTATGTGTGCCGAGCAAAATGAGTGTACGAGGAAAAAAAGTAAAATTTTGCGTTCTGTACGATATGTCGAACGTGAACGTATTTCACGTTGTGTTGCAGATTTACTACAGCTGAGTCATTTCGGGACACGAGTGTGTGCTTCCAGGAAAAAACGAGAGGAAGGAGCCAGTCTGAGGGTCTCGCCGGGTTCCCCCACGCACTTCCAGCAGCAGACAGCGGTATTCCGCGGCGGTCGGCGGCGTGGTCAAAAAAAAAAAAAAAAAAAAGGCGCCGCGGCCCCTTTAAGAGCCACAGCACCTTCTCCAAGATACCATCTTGCACCAGGAGTTCACTTAAGCTCTCTACCTACCTTGCTAAATCCCTCCTCCTTCACTGGGTACGACAGGCGGGCGGGGCGAACGAGCCTTTTCATTGGCTTTGCGCGCACGGCCCCTCTGTCTCCTATTGGTTCCCGCGCCCGCCACTCGACGCTGTCTCCCGCCCTTTCGTGCCGTCGTGCTACGTTGAGTGAGGGCTCTTGGGTTAGTTCCTGTTAGGCCCCGGCCGGGGGAGTAGGTTGAAGTCTCCTAAGATGCCCGGTGGGCTGGGGCACTGAGAGCTGTGAAGAAGGCGTCAGGAGGCGGCGAGGGGCGACCCGCGGCAGGCCCGAACAGGAGCGGCGGCGGAGCCCGCCTTCCCTGCACCATGCTCATAGAGGATGTGGATGCCCTCAAGTCCTGGCTGGCCAAGTTATTGGAGCCGATGTGAGTGAGGCAGGCTGGGCCGGGGCTGGCGAACGTGGGCGTTGGGGGCCCGTGGGGGTGTGGGGGGAGGGGAAACGGCGTGGGGGAGGGCGGAGCGGAGGGGCCGCGGTCGGGAGGTCCCGGCGACGTCTTCTCTGTAGTACTATCACCATTGTGAGGGTGGGGGGGAGGGAGAGCAAGGGGCGTAGAGGCGGTGTGGCTGGGGGGGCCGGGGGGGGAGAGGAGTGCGGGGAGGACTGCGAGGGTTTTTTAAATGTAAATATTGGGGTGCTCAAAGGGGCTGAAGGAAGTGAGGGAATTTAAAACATTGCTCTTTGAGAACTGAGGGAGAAAGCGGGGCTGTCGAGGGATTTTAAAATTTGAATATCGGGATCTTGAAGGGAGTATCAGGATATCAAGGGCTTTACAAATAATATTATTACGGGACTAAAAGATCTAGAAGCAGAGTATCGAGGACCTTTTGAAAACATGAGGGGAGAAAGGGAGAGTAGGGACATTGAGAGATGTATAGCAAGTACTGAGTTCTAAAGGTTCAAGAGTATTGAATTAAAATAGAGTAGTTGAAAGGGATTTGTGGGCATCGAAATGTTTTAGGAATTATTGGGAACCTGATAAGCCTATTGAGGGATGTTATTATTGAGGAGTTGATAGTGCCAGGAGAGCTGATGATTTTTAAATACCATTAGGGGTTGGGAAAATTGAGATTTTTGTAAGTTTGATTGGGGGTTGAAAGGACTACCCTGGTATCTAATATTATTGGAGGACGAGCTGAGAGGGGTATACCGGCAGCTTCTAGGGATTTTTGGATACAGGTATCGGAGTGATAAAAGGGGGGGTAGTAGGAAGAATGAGTTTTCTAAGTCCTGAGAGGGCAACTGAAGATATTGAGGTGTGGGATTATCGGTGCGGGGCTTGTTTTTTAAAAAATATTTTGGGTAGTGTTGTGGAAATATTGCTGGGACCCTTGAAAGGAATAGCGGCAGTATCAATTTTTGGTTGGTTTTGTAATCATTTTCAAGGGGCAAGGTTGTGAAGTTCTTATTTGGGACACTGGGGCACAGGTAGTCTCTGAAGCATATCTCCATGAGCAAAGACGGAAAGCTGGAGGGAGGGTTGGAGAGAGGTGCTATCTCACTCTCTCGGGAAGGAAGGCATGGGAAGGGATCATTTGCTGCCCCCTTGTCACTTCTCCTTCTTACTTATCCTCCTAGTGGAGGGGAGGGCTTTCTGGCTGAAAGAAAAGGGGTAGATGAAGAGAAGGGTAGGCTTTGATTCATTAGATCATATCACTGTAGTGGAAAAATTGAGTTTTTGCAGAGGCAGAAAGAAGGGGTAGTTGGGGAGGTGTGGAGGTATGGTGAAGTTGGGGCTGTTGGGAGACAGCTGCTTCCCTGTTGGTATATTTCCTTGTCCTCCTGAGAAACCCTGTTAACTAACTTGTTGTTTTGCCGTTTTGGTTTCTTGGGTTGGGATGGTAACACTTAGGAAGACTCATCTGTAGTCCAGTGTGTCAGCCTTGTGAAGGAAGTAGAATGGGAAAGGGAGACAGCATTAGAAGCATTTTGATGTCTGAAATGATATTTATTTGCTTTCTGAGGACGAGGAGTGTGTGAGTAGAGCACAGGTATGAATAAATGTACACTAAGAGCCTCTGAGTTTTACATTAGTGATGGTCTGATTAAAGTGAAAGGGGCTTCTGGACACCCTTGAAAGTTTTATAGAAGAATATGGGCCTCTTGAGTGTTCATCATACTTTCCCTACACACAGTAACAGGCTTGGAGCACAAAGATGGAAATGAAGGTGGGAAATCATGAAGTAGATTTAGTGAAATTGACCATATATGGAAGAGGCTAGAAATAGAAAAAGGTCTATTGGAATATTCTTTACCTTTGTGTTTTTAGTTTTTTGGTAGAGATCCTTTTGAAAGTATTAAATGTGTACTTTATGTTTTGGGTAGAAGGTAACAAGTTTTAACATTATAGTTAATTGCTGTCTTTTTTTAAAGTTCCCTGAAATGTTTTGGTCTGGGTAATGTTTTTTGGTTTCTTTCTTAATATCAGAATTTAGTTTGGGTGGGAACTTAAACCTCCTAAGGGTGTTTTCACTAGGGTTTTTTTTGACTATTTACACTGATTTTTTCATAGATATTCTGTAATTTTCATGGGTAAAAATTATCTTTCGAAATGATTATTTCTGTTTAGTTTCCCCATTTGTTTTGAGTTATATGTTCAACTTAAAGCTCACATCATGCATCTTTTCTTTTAATAAAAATTTTGTTACTTTTTTAGGGTTAAAGATCTAAAGTCACTGCTTAGACTTTAATAATACAAATGATTTTCCTAGAACTACAAAATTAAAATACTTATTTTTAACTCATATAAGTAATGATTTTGGATGAAGGTGTTAATAAGAAATAGTAAATGCAAATGCCGAGGTCACGTATATTTTCATTCTTAGTATGTTGTCATGGGAGATTATTTTTCGTTTAGACATCCTAAAATGTAATAAATGATATGCTAAAGTGGGTTGTATTTGTAAATTTACTTTTTGCATATTCCAGATTCAAGAAAATTTTCATAGGAGATTGGCATGTTGCTACAACATAGCATTTCAGAGCAGTTGTTAGGCTTTCATATAATGTAGTTGCAGTGGATATGTTGGAATCATACTGTAGCTGTGTACATCATTTCCTATTGCACTTTCTTATTTAGCTTAATTTGAAGTTAACTCAATTTAGGGAGTTCCCTGGCGGTCCAGTGGTTAGGATTCTGAGCTTTCGCTGTCATGGGCCCGGCTTCAATCCCTGGTCTGGGAACTAAGATCCTGCAAGCCACACGGGTGGCCAAAAAAGAAAAAAAAAGTTAACTAAATTTATAAAAGTTTTTGATTTTTAGGGATTTTTAAGCATGGTCCACCTCATCATAGTGAAACGAAGGCACGTAACAGGATATTACTAAGCCAGTCCAGTTTGTATGTGATTATTCCCTGTAGACAAATAAGAAATCTCATGCTGTTAGAGCTTATCTGTTTCGTTCCACTCCTTTTGTAGGTGTGGGACATATCTATTACTTTACTAGAGGAAAATCAGAAGGAGGAAGGCTAGAAGAAATGACTCCTTAACTGGCTATGAGAAACCCAGTACCATTTTTGTTGGCAGTGTAGTAAAGGGGAGAGAAACCATCTTAGTCAAGGAGTTTGTCTCTTCCTCCCACTGCATGAACAGACTGAACTCACAGATCTTCTTTGGGGTCTTCATCTTTCTTCACTTTCAAAACCTCCTAGGTATCCTAGTTATAGAGACTGTGTAGGGATTATGCTTAAGTAGGACATGTTGGGTTTCTTTATATTAGAAATAATTGCTCATTTTAAGTATTTGGACTCCTTAAAGGTAAGGGTCTAAGTAAACCTCGGGGATAAATCATCACTAGAGAAATTTCTACAAGTTTAGGAAATGTTCAGGCAAGCAGTTTTCAACAACAAACATGCGTTTCTACCTAAAATGCTGTCTTTAATGAGGAATGTTTTAAGTTATTTATATTACATATGTTAAATACGTACAAATACATCTAATTTACTGCTGCTTGTTAGGCTTATTGTAAAAATTTGTCTTGTGATGGTCATTTTGTAATGTATAGAAATATTGAATCACTATGTTGTGCACCAGGAACTAACATAAGTGTTGTAGGTCAATTTTACTTCAAAAACAAACAGACAAACTCATACAAAAAGAGATCAGATTTGTGGTTACCAGAGGTGGGGGGTGGCAGGAGGGGAATTTAAGATAGTCAAAAGGCACAAACTTCCAGGTATAAGATGTATAAGTACTAGGGAAGTGAAGCATGACTAATATAATTAATACTGCTGCGTTACATATGAAAGTTGAGAGTAAATCCTGACTTCTCATCACAAGGAAAAAATGTATTTTTTCTTTTATTTTGTGTCTATATGAGATGATGGATGTTCACTAAATTTATTGTGGTAATCATTTCATGTATGTAAATCAAATCATTAATGCTGTACACTTCAGATGTATATAGTTCTGTATGTCAATTATCTCAATAAAACTGGAAGAAAAAAAAGCTATGAATAACAAAAAATTGTCCTGATAATATGTTTTAAAAAGAGTGATGGGGTTTGTAATATTTTTGGACAGTTGTATCCATCTATTTATCTATCATCTATCTATTTTAGTAGAGCATCATTATGTGACTTAGGGCATTTAGCTTCTAGTTCTATATGTGATTCACTGTTTGACTTTGGAGAGATTGTCTAACCTTCCTGTATTAAACAGAGTTAATATGAGTATTATGATGCAGGCTATAAAAAGTGCTTTGTGTACCTCAGAATCATTAAATATAAATGAAATTTTATGGTTTTTGAAATGTGAAGATATGTTGAACTCTTTTTGCAAAAATATTTTACTTACTAATGTTAAGCGCTGCTGCCTCTTACAAAGTAATCAGTCTAGTGCATGACAGGGTTAGATTCTCCTTACAGGCTCTATAGGTAGGGACAAGAATTGCTAGTGAAAGGACTTGGTGTGTAGTTTCTGTGAGTTCAGGTCTTTGTAAAAAAAATGCACCAGGAGATTGTTTCATTTCTGAGTATGATGGAAAAGGCAGCAATAAGGTTCATTTAGGTCATTTTATGACTCCGTGGTCAGCGGGTGTATACTTGGGTTGAACTCTAAAGTTTACATGCTGCTTATAGGTTTGCAGTCCTTATCAAGTTAACTCTGACTAGTAATCTCTGCAGTTGCTCAGATGGGAAGAAAAATCACCATGTAGCAGCTGTTAGATCACATCTCCCTGATAAATAAACTACAAGGGTAAAATGAGTATTTTGTAAATATGTTCTTAAGATCAAAAAGTAGTGATAATTTTCTGAAATATATGTAGTGGCTTTATAGAATTGGTGTGCCTCTATAGTCTTGTGGGACTTGTTTAAGGAGGCCGTTCACTATTTCACAGAAAGAGACTTATTTTGACCGGAAGACTTCTTGGCAAGTTATAGTATACTAAGCTAGGAAGGTGTTTGTTCTTATGTCCTTTGGTCCGCCTCCTAAATATTTCTGACTTCATTCTCCCTGGCCCAATTGTTGTAGGCTAGAAGCCATATATTGCTTTTATAGCCTTATGTTTCCTACCACTGTCTTGCCTCATCCTCTCACAGTGTTGTTACTTCATTATTAATCTCTTTTTTTAAAGCATTTGATATTTTGTACTATGATTATTTGTTTTCATTTCCATCTTTTAGCCTTGTGACTGCAGGGCAAGGTCTGTCTTGCTCAAAGTAATTCCATTACCCAGCAAGATGCTGGGCATTTTGTTAAGACTCAGTAAATGTTTAAATGAATCAATGTCCTCATATGTATATTTAGGTTGGTCACAATTAGAAAAGTAAGATTTTGTTTTAGTAGTCTAATTTTCTGGGTGTGCTTAGCTGAGTGCTACTGCACTAGGAGCCATAGTCCAAGTATCACAATGAGATACAACTGAGAGTCATATATTTTCCCCTCCAGATAAATCTAGGGATATTTTCTTTTACATCATATTCATTTATGAAAGCCCCTAATTAATGAAGGGGAGTATGAAAGCTTTCATTTGAAAAGAAGTAGAAGTACCAATATTTGTGTTTCTTAATATGAGTTAACAGGTTCTTAGAAATTAATAGTTATTTATTCACTTATACTCTGATAAAATCAACTCAGATTTTACTTATTTTTCCAGTACTTTCTTATCAAAGGAATATTCTGAACATAGATCTCCGTGTCAGACTTCCTGTTTTTTTACTTTTTTATAAGTAGAAATAAAAGCATTGTGTTACAGAAAATGTAGAAGGGACAGAAGAGGATAAAATTATTTGTATATATTTATTTCTAGTTTCTCTTCTGTGTATGAACTTTCATGTAGCTGTAATTAGACTCAAATGTGAAATTTTTTTTTTTTTTTTTTTTTTTTTGCAGTACGCGGGCCTCTCACTGTTGTGGCCTCTCCCGTTGCGGAGCACAGGCTCCGGACGCGCGGGCTCAGCGGCCATGGCTCACGGGCCCAGCCGCTCCGCGGCACGCGGGATCCCTCCAGACCGGGGCACGAACCCGCGTTCTCTGCATTGACAGGCGGACTCTCAACCACTGCGCCACCAGGGAAGCCCTAAAATTTTTTTATTTTTGGCTGCATCAGGTCTTTGCTGTGGCACGTGGGCTCTTCGTTGTGGCACGCGGGCTTGTCTCTGGTTGTGGTGCGCAGGCTCCAGGGCACATGGGCTCTCTAGTTGAGGTGCACAAGCTCAGTAGTTGTGGTGCGCGGGCTTAGTTGCCCTGCGGCATGTGGGATCTTAGTTCCCTGACCAGGGATTGAACTCGCATCCCCTGCATTGGGAGGCGGATTCTTTACCACTGCACCACCAGGGAAGTCCCTCAAATGTAAAATTTTTTATCTTGATTTCTCCAGTTGACGTTAACATTTTAATATTTGTGTATTGTTTCTATAACCACTTTGGATGCCTAATGTTTCATAAACATTCAACAATAAGAGTGGTTACTTTGACTTTACTTTTTCTGTTAAAAATAATGCTGTTTTTATATAATACATGTATATGTATTTAGTGTCTCTTAGGTACCCATAATATTTTCTACGTTTGGCTTTATTTCCTGAGGTTTGTTTCCCGTAAGTACAACTATTAGTCAAAAGAGTATGGGAATTTTTTTTAAATTAATTAATTTATTTCTTTATTTTTGGCTGCGTTGGGTCTTCGTTGCTGCGCGTGGGCTTTCTCTGGTTGCAGCGAGCGGGCACTTCTCTTGTTGCGGAGCACAGGCTCTAGGTGTGCAGGCTTCAGTAGTTGTGGCACGCGGGCTTAGTTGCTCCGCGGCATGTGGCATCTTCCCAGACCAGAGTTCGAACCCATGTTCTCTGCATTGGCAGGTGGGTTCTTAACCACTGCACCACCAGGGAAGTCCTAAGTATGAACATTTTTAATGGCTTTTGATACACGTTAGGATCAGGAGGTTTTTTTCCTGTGGCCCAATAGCGTAGTCATTAGTTGTCTCACCTCTGAAACAAAAATCACACTGAGGTAGAACGTAAAACAGCACACATTCAGGAACATGTAGTAGATTTTTCTGAAAATGGATGAGGTTTAGGTAGCCTTGGCTTTTTCCTAAAGTAGTTAGTGGTGTTTCTTGGCTTGGGGCTTAAGGTAAGGGAGAACCTTTACTCTTTGTCCTTGGGGTTGGGTATGTGTCTAAATCTGTAAAGCTGAGGTGCTAGCTCAGTAGATGTGTCAGTACCTGCAATGGAGATTTCATTTAGAAGGAAAAAGACAAATTTGAGGTTTTTACAGATAAGACATTTTTAGGACAATATTTCTGTTCACTTCCCCTAATAAAAATTAATTCTAGTCAATTTTTATTTTTTAAACTAAAAGATAGATAATTGAAACGTTCTTAGGACATTATTATGCAAGATGTGAATTTTAAGGAATCCTCATTTGTAACTTCCATTAAACTTAGGAAATTTCTTTTGTTGGTTCTTTATTTTAACTGAAAGGTGATTATTGGTTGAGACTTAGAACACATTAATTTGTTGTGCAGATAAACATTAGAAAAATGTATATGCTGTGATAGATTTTACTTGCATGGAATTGCAGCTGAGTTTTAGTTCCACAGGTAAGCTGTCTGCCTGCTCCTGAATGGATCACATGATTTGTCTTTACATATTTACAGATTTAGGTATCTATAAAATGAATAATAATTGATTGATTATGCTGTTAGGGTCTTTTAAAGACTATAGTAGAATAGTAATTTTAGGTGGATATTATTACCTTTTCTAATCTCTTTGTTACAATGGAAGCCCCTTTTTGTCTAGAAACGTGTGTATTTAACATAGCCATGGCTCCAGAATTTTAAAATGTCTTTCTTTCCAAAATGTACTTGTCCCTGTAGTTAAACAGAAATGAATTTCCATAAGTTTTGGTTACAAATGAAGACCTAAAAGGTTTAAATACTCTTCTTGGGTACTGCTTTTTGTGTAAGAGAAGTAGGAAGTGGCCCTGCATTTGATCCTATCAAGGATCTTAACCATGCTCAGATTTTTGTGACACACTTCTGGAAGTCTTGTTGGGCTACTATTAGTATTGGTACCATAGCTGCTACTGTATTGTAATTGTCAGTTTTTAAAGATTATATGGTAAGTGGTGATGAAAGAATAAATAAGAGCAATCATAAAGGTATAGAAAATTACAGCAAAAAACTCCCTAATGTATTTAAGTTTCAACATGACTCATTATTTCAGACTGGCAATTTCCTTCACAGTGCATTTATGGATACATATTAGGAGCTGTTAAATTTAAATGGTCCCATTCCTTTGTCTGTAAACATGCTTTTGTATTTGGTGCAGAATTCTAACTATCAGTTATTAACAGTCAGTTGTTCACTCACATTAAACAAATATTTAGAATCTGTGATCACTCTTTTTTCTTGGTGTCTAGTCTTTTTCTACTCTTTTACCTTCTTGTAACTATTCATCTTGAGGTTTTTTGGCTACGTGCAGGCCTTCTCTAGTTGTGGTGCACGGACTTCCTTCCCACTGTGGTGGCTTCTCTTGGTGCAGAGCACGGGCTCTAGGGCACGCGGGCTCTAGAGCGCAGGCTTAGTAGTTGTGGTGCACGGGCTCATTTGCTCCGCGGCATGTGGGATCCTCCCGGACCAGGGCTCGAACCCGTGTCCCCTTCATTGGCAGGCGGACTCTTAATGACTGCGCCACCAGGGAAGTCCCCCATCTTGAGTTTTAACACTGTCACGTCAAGAAGTATTTCATCAGAAGCAACCTAACTCTGCATTTGTTTTTCAGAGTCTGAATACTAAATATATGTATAAGATATCTGGGTTTGTTTAACTCACCTCATTTATCCAGTAATCTGAGTTTTGCCTGTTTCTCACTAGATACTTCATATCCTTACCCAGTGTTAATACCTGTTAGGTCGTGAGACTCCTTGAAGGTCCCTATAACATTGGGGAAAATAACATTGCTTCTTTTCTTCCATTCGTACTTATTTAAAAAAATCCTTTCTCTCTGTGTTTAGAATATCTTCCTTATCTAGGATCTGAACTTTCTAAGTAAAGGTAGAGATGTAATTTCTTTTTCCTCTCCTCCATTTGAATGTTGATTAGAACTATACTGATCAAAGGTCTTACTGTTCTCAGGAGTGAAATGAAGTCTGTCTACACATCTCTATTTTAAGGTGTTTATGGAGGTGCCAAGGTTGGCATGGCATGGGCAACATTTTTTTTTTTTTTTTTTGTGGTACACGGGCCTCTCACCGTTGTGGCCTCTCCCGTTGCGGAGCACAGGCTCCGGACACGCAGGCTCAGTGGCCATGGCTCACTGGCCTAGCTGCTCCGCAGCATGTGGGATCTTCCCGGACCGGGGCACGAACCCGCGTCCCCTGCATCGGCAGGTGGACTCTCAACCACTGCGCCACCAGGGAAGCCCGGGTAACATTTTTTGAAGGTGGAAATGCTATATATCCATTTTAGAATTTAGCAGTTGGATTTACTAAGGTAATCTGTTCATAATTCTCCAAAATGTAATAGTTTTTACTTAAAAATTCCAGCTTTCTTTTAATTAACATGTAGCTCATCATCTGTGTACTTATACTCCTAGTGCACTTTGACCTTTGCCCATCTTTTTTTTTCTTAAGTTTTGAGTTTTGTAAAATTGACAAAATTGCAATTTGCTCTCTTAGAATTTGGTACATAAATAAGCATGGATATTTAAAGAACCAGCCTTGCCTGAAACAGTGTTAATATTGACAGTGAAAAAGTCTGCTATTTTATTGGAATTATTAATTTTAAAAGTATATATTACACTAGAAAGGAAGTAAGGGTGCTGGTGCTTGTTTTTTATTTAGTAATCTCATAAAGTTATTGGAAATGTGATTGATACCTTGAACTGAAACTTTTAAACTTTCTGATTGATGGTAGAGGCCCAAGGATTATAGAATAAGATTAGTTAGATTTGAATAGTGTATTATAGGGATATGATCACTTTGCTTGCAAAATGATTTTATTTACTGTCATTCTGAATTTTTTCATTTTACCTTCACAACAGTGCTGTGAAGCCACAAAGGATATGTTACTTAAATGTACATTTATGGGGAAAATAGAATATAAATATATAAGTGTGTGTATAATTTTTTTTTTTTTTTTTTGCGGTTCGCGGGCCCCTCACTGTTGTGGCCTCTCCCATTGCGGAGCGCAGGCTCAGCGGCCACGGCTCACGGGCCCAGCCGCTCCGCGGCATGTGGGGTCTTCCCAGACTGGGGCACGAACCCGTGTCCCCTGCATCGGCAGGCGGACTCTCAACCACAGCGCCACCAGGGAAGCCCTAAATATTTTTTATAAAATGGAAACTTTCTATTTCATGTAATATATATAAAATGTTAAGTCTGGCAGATTGCTACTCAAGGATCATGTGCTGCCCTGGCATAGGAGATAATTTTGAATGTCAAAGTCAGGTTACTACTACTGACTAGAAAAAAAAGAAAAAGTGATGTAGACAAAGGTTATCTCTGCTGCCCTTTCACCACTTCTCTTGTCCTTTCTGTTCTCCCAGATCTTTTCTTTCTTGCTTATAGCTGCTGAAGTGTTTGCCAATAAAATTTAAGGTGACATCCTTCTTGTGTTCTCACTTTTTATCTTAAAAAGATCCTTAAGATACTCACTGAGAAGATTAGTAGTGGAAATTGATTGCCATTTTTAGATGTTGGTGCTTGGGGTTATAGGGAATGGGGAATGCTGTCACATCACACTTTCCCTGCTTCTTCCTCATTGATCATGTGGAACCAATAGTTCCTGAGGATACTGATAGTGCTTCTACAGGCTGGGAGTCAAGCTGCAACTTAAGGGTCCGTTGCCACTCTTTCCCTATTACCACTGAGAGCAAATAAATGTAGATTTGGTCCAAAATTCTGAGTATGATTAGAACATTGAAAATAGGAGGCAAATTATTTTATAAGAATAAGCAGAAAAAGAAAAACTTATTTGTACTATATATATGCTCTTTGTTAAAATAGTCGCCTTTGTTTGCAGTCACTTTTTAAAATAAAGTTTTTGGCTTGAAGCTTTCTAAAATAGTGGTGACTTCATTAATGACATCAGTGTTTGAAAAAAAATGTTTAAAAATTTTTGTTTTCTCTTTGTTTAACTAGATGTGATGCTGACCCATCAGCCTTAGCCAACTATGTTGTAGCACTGGTCAAGAAGGACAAACCTGAGAAAGAATTGAAAGCCTTTTGTGCCGATCAACTTGACGTATTTTTACAAAAAGGTAATTATTATAGGCCTTCAACCAAGTATTTAAGTAAAGATTTTAAATTTAAAACTTCCTGATAAAATCTTGAAGATAAAGCTTGAAAGGAAGGAAATTGGTCAGGGTCCTTTAAATACTTGAATATACCTATTCATGCTTAATTATTTATTGTGTATTTTGGCAAAACTTTTTTTCCCTTTCCTTCTCTGCTTCTCCTATATTGAGGCAGTGGTAACTCAAGTGCTTTTTAGGTGAAGTAATGTGGAAATGTGATTGATACCTTGAACTGAAAGGCATTTTCAGTTCAAGCTGCATACTATACTGATCAAAGGTCTTACTGTTCTCAGGAGTGAAATGAAGTCTATCTACACATCTCTATTTTAAGGTGTTTATGGAGGTGCCAAGGTTGGCATGGCATGGGCCATGCCACAGGCTGCAGGGTAGAGCCTGGTTGATGGTTGAGGGGTAGCAATTTAAGGATAATGAAGTTGCTTATTCTTACTGTTTATTAGGGCAATGAAGGTATCTGTTTTTCTTCTTCTTGGCCGGAGCTTCTTGACATCCAAGAAGAAATGGGCATGATTCTCTTCTCTTTGTGTCTTTAACTTCATCAACTTATCAAAGTCTTGTCCATAGTCTGCGGAGCTTACTAGGGGCCTCCCTGCTGCTTCTCTGACCTCATCTCCTACCATTCCCCCTCACTTTTTCTATTCTAGCCACATTGACCACCTTGCTGTTTTTTCAGCATGGCAGACATGTTCCCAGCTCAGGGCTTTTGAACACTGTTTACCCTTGCTTGAAACATGGTTTCTTATGGTTTCTGGTCTCTTCTCAAATGTCATCTTCTCGAGTGGTTTTGCCTGAGCATCCTGTATACAATATAGTATACCCCATACCCCTAATCACCCTCTCTTCTTCCCAGCCTTGCTTTATTTATTTATTTTTTCATGGTACTTGTTACTCCTTGTCATGTTATATGTTTATTTGTCTGTTTATCTATGTGTATCTCTTTCCCCACCTCCCCTTTGTCTTTCCATTTGTTGAGATTGGTGACTCAGAACCTACAGGCTTGGCATGTAGAAGATACTCAGTAAATATTGTTGAATGGACAAACAGGAATGTGGATAATTCATACTTACTAGTTGATCTGGCTGTTGGTGATGAGACGATACCCTTTAACTCAAATATTTACTGAGAAAGAAAAGATAGTAAATATGGCTTCTCAATCTAAAACACAGGATTACATATTTTTGGGGGCATTTTTAAGGCTTTTTATACATAATAAATCTAATACAAGATTCTTCCAGTACCAATGAGTATTTTCTTTTCTAAATATATTAATTTATATTACTTAGTTTTAATTAAAGATAGTAATGATATATGTCTTTTAAATTACAAAAGTAGTACGTGTTTTAAAAAATGCTTTAGAAATACAGAAGCATATGAAGAAGGTCTTCTGATCATGAAGGCTTTTGAATGGTCTGATTAATTTGTCTTAAAGTTATGTGTAACAAGAGCTCACAATTTTATAATCATGGAAAATGCTTACTGCACAAATTAATAGCATAAAAAAGTTTATGAAAAGATGCTTTTCTGAAGAAAAATTAATTTGACATTTTAGAAATAGCTATTTATGTAAAATGTGTAATAGTTGCAGTGTAAGCAGAGTCTGTGTTGTACTTCTGATATGCTCTTTAGCTGTTCCTGAGGGGTAGGACCTATGAAAGTGATTTAACTTTGGTTTGAATAACATAAATATTTTGACATTTAATTTGTAATAAATTCATCTGTTTCTCCCCATTCAATTAGTCTGAAGAGTTATAAAATAGAGCATCCCTTAAGTAAAACACAAAATGATATTTTCATATCACTTCTCATATCAAAGTTTATTTTTCAACTGAGTTAAAAATATTTTTAATTAAATTTTTGAGTAGGCAGTACATTTAATCTAACAATATAATGGTATGCCATGAAAAGTCTCTCTCACCTCATCTGCTCCCTTCCCACCTCCAGTGCACAACTTGTCATTTTTATGTCCTTTCAGGGTTTTTTTTAAATGCAAATATAAATAGATAAAATATTTAATCTTATATCTTGGAGAGTTGATATTATCAGTACGCATTCTTTTTATAGCCACTCTGTGTTCTGTTCAGTTGTCATATAATTTATTAAATAGTCTCTTATTCACAGACATTTGGGTCGTATCCAATCTTTTACGTACTCAAACAAACAATCTTGCATATAAATCATTCTGTACATGTGCAAGTATGTTCAAAGGGTTTTAAAACCCAGAAGAGGGGTTCTCCCCCATAAGGGTTAGGCTCATTTTTAGTTCCACCAGCAGCGTATGAGATGTCCCACTTTCCTCAGCTTTGCCAATAGTGTTGTCAAACTTTTGGTGTTTGTTTGTGTAACACATATTATTTCTTCTCCTAGAGACTTCAGGTTTTGTGGATAAACTATTTGAAAGTCTCTATACTAAGAACTACCTTCCACCTTTGGAACCAGTTAAGCCTGAGCCAAAACCACCAGTCCAAGAAAAAGAAGAAGTTAAAGAAGAGGTAATGCAGAGTTTTCTTTTGCCTGTGGGCGCTTCTTAGATCTTACTACCAGTATCATTCTTAGCTGGTAGTTGGCCTCTTTAGAGCTCTCTTGATGGAAGTTTCTGGGTTTTGGGCATGGTGCAGATTCTTTATCAGGGCTTCTTAGTTCCTTGGACTTGAGGAGTTGGAAGAATTTCAGATAGCTTGTTTAGTGTTACAAGAAATATTTTAGTAATATTGAGGAGTTCAGGGAAATCTTTTCCAGTGACTTCTGGAAAAAGAAAACTTGGTTAAAAATAGGCTTGACTACCTCAATGAGAAGCACCGCAACGAAGAGTAGCCCCCGCTCACTGCAAGTAGAGAGGGCCTGCGCAGCAACAAAGACCCAATGCAGCCAAAAAAAAAAATAAAATTTAAAAAATAATAAAATAGGCTTGACTGAAAGTAAAGTATTAATGAAACCTCAAGAGAAATCATTACATCATTTTCATGTGAAGAGAAGCCATTTCTTCTTTTTTAACCATATAGTTTTTTTAGTTAATGGAATTATAAACGTCACTTTCAACATAGGAAAGAAAAGGAAAATAAATGTTTTTACAGTGTTGAAGTATAAAAACATGATTTAGATGGTAGTCTAATTGTTTGAACCAAGGAGGAAATTTTACAGAGTTCATTTGTAATTCTTTTTATATATAGATGTCATAGTATTTAGTATTACATGATGAGAATATGGGCTCCAAAATTAGGCTGTATGAATTGAAATAGTAGCTTTAAAATAAGTTATTCTTTGTTTCATTTTCACATCAGCAAAATGATGATCATAGTAGTACTTATCTCATTGAGGATTAAATGAGATTTATACACCATCCCCCACCCCGCACCCTAGTCCAGTGCCTGGCACATAAATGTTGGTTATTATATAGAAGTATTTCCCAACTTTTGTTTTTGTTATAACTATTTAATAAACTTTTTATTTGGGAATAATTTTAAACAGAAAAATTAAAAGAATACTACCCAAAACACCTGTTTGTCATCTACCTGGATTCATCTATTGAAGATTTGCCCTGTTTGCTCTCTTTATATACCCTCACCCAGAACTATTTTTTTCTGAATCATTTGGGGGTAAGTCAGATACATCATGACCCTTGATCCCCAAATACTCTGTGTATTTCATAAGAATAAGGATATTCTCTTAGATGGCTTTAGTACCGTTATCAGTTTCAGTAAGTTTATCACCTATAAAACACTTTTTAAAAAATATTTATTTATTTATTTGGCTGCACTGGGTCTTAATTGCGGCATGCAGGATCTTCATTGTGGCTTGCGGGATCTTTATGTTGCGGCATGCGAACTCTTAGTTGTGGCATCCAGGATCTAGTTCCCTGACCAGGGATTCAACCCAGGCCCCCTGCATTGGGAGCATGGAGTCTTAGCTACTGGACCACTAGGGAAGTCCCCTAACATCAATAAAACACTTTAATCTACTGTCTTCTTCTACTGTTTTCCAGTTTTGTCAATCGACCCAACAGTGTCCCTTTTTTATAGCATGTTTTTTTTTCTCTCCAGTACAGGACTCATTCTGAAGATCACATGTTGCATTTAGTTGTCATTTCTGACACATTTTTTTTTTTTTTTGCGGTACGTGGGCCTCTCACTGTTGTGGCCTCTCCCGTTGCGGAGCACAGGCTCCGGACGCGCAGGCTCAGCGGCCATGGCTCACGGGCCTAGCTGCTCCACGGTATGTGGGATCTTCCCGGACCGGGGCATGAACCCATGTCCCCTGCATTGGCAGGCGGACTCTCACCAGCTGCGCCACCAGGGAAGCCCTCTGATACATTTTTATTCTCATTTTTTTTTTTTTTATGGCTACACCATGCAACACGTGGGATCTTAGTTTCCCTGACCAGGGATCGGACCCGTGCCCCCTGCAGTGGAAGCGCAGAGGCTTATCCACTGGACCACCAGGGAAGTCTCTTTGATACAGTTTTAAATGCTAGCTTGATTGAACTGATACAACATTAAAAGAAAACAAAACGTAGCTATACTTAATTAAGATCACTTGGGCTTCCCTGGTGGTGCAGTGGTTGAGAGTCCGCCTGCCGATGCAGGGGACGCGGGTTCGTGACCTGGTCCGGGAGGATCCCACATGCCGTGGAGCGGCTGGGCCCGTGAGCCATGGCCGCTGATCCTGCGCGTCCGGAGCCTGTGCTCTGCAGCGGGAGAGGCCACAACAGCAAGAGGCCCTCATACCGCAAAAAAATTAAAAAAAAAAAAGATCACTTGAGATTACTGTCACTTTTTTGTTTTTGGCTCATGCTCTCTATTTGTCTCGTAAAGTCTTTTTAAAATAGAAGGGGCATGCAGCTAGAGATTATCATACTAAGTGAAGTAAGTCAGAGAGAGAGACAAGTACCGTATGATATCACTTACATGTGGAATCTAAAATATGGCACAAATGAACCTATCTATGAAACAGCAACAGCATCATGGACATGAGAACAGACTGGTGGTTGCAAAGGGGGAGGGGGCTGGGGGGGTGGATTGGGAGGTTGGGGGTAGCAGATGTAAGCTTGTATATATAGAATGGATAAACAACAAGGCCCTACCGTATAGCACAGGGAATTATACTCAATATCCTATTATAAACCATAATGGAAAAGAATATTAAAAAAAGAATATATATATATGTGTATAACTGAGTCACTTTGCTATACAGCACTAATTAACACAACATTATAAATCAACTATGCATCAATTAAAAAAAAAAAAGAAGGGGCCCCAGTATGTTTCTTCAAGTAATGGAAATAGGAAGAAACTTTACTTCCATACTTGATAGTGTATAATTTTTGGTTTAAGGTATAGGTTAGGGAATTCCTGGCTCCCCAGTGGTTAGGACTCCGCGCTTTCACTGCCGAGGGTGTGGGTTCAATCCCTGGTCAGGGAACTTAAAAAAAGGTATATGTTAAATCTTTTTATAATAAGTTAAAATTTTTGCAGCGTCTGTCCTTTTTTACAGTCATTGAAGGTCAGTGGATTGGAAGTGTCTGTTTGAAAGACAGCTCATTTGAATATGAGGAAAATTGCATTATTTTGAGTTTTGAAAGAACAGTTTAAAAAAACCAAATTGTTGCACTATTTCATTTTGTATCTTTGTAGTAAATTATAATTTTGAAAATTATGAAAAATGGATTTCAGCTTCTGTATATGTATAACTACCCCAAATGATGCTGTCTGGCATTTTCCCCATTTTCTAAGCTTTTATACGTAACTTAATTGTCATTACTAACAAATAATAGCTTGTAGAATAGTGTGTAAATATAATAGTTTATAGTAATTGTTAGATAACATTGAAGGAAGGGGATTTGAGGTAGCACTGTCTTTGGCTAATTATCTCTTTTTCTGGTCTGTGCTCAGTTGATGCAGTTGCTCTGAGCACGGGAGCAAATCTGAGGACTAGCTGTTTTAACTTTCTCCCTTGGTCCCCAGCTGCACGGTACCATCAGTTTTACGATAAAACTATTGGTCACACAGGGAACCGGGTGAGAGAAGTTGGATCATTGGCACAACTCATCCTGGGGCTGGAAAAACACTTGGTGTATATGTGCCATAATTTATGAAGCACAGGGTGTTCTATCTGCATTTGGAAAATTACTTCTGAATTTGCTGTGGTTATAATTAGCTGTCATCAAACCCTTTACCCTGTCTGTCTGAGTTCATGAACATACAAAAGAATAATCATGAAAATAGTGGATCTTTGATGTTATAATTCCTTATTCACACTATATCACAATCATCTGAAACGTTAGAAGGCAGTTTTTCTTAGACCCACTGCATGGATTTATGACTGGAAATATGAGAGCCTCTGGCACAGTTTTTCCCCTGTTTGGTTTTTCTGAAAGTACCTTTATTTCACTTAATTAAAAAAAAACAAAACCCTGTTTTAGAGACTTTTCGGTGCACATGAAAAGGAGACAGAATAATTTAATGAATTCCCAGTATTCATCACCCCAGCAGCTCATCAATCCAGGGCCAATCCTGCCTCATCCACATACGTGTTTAGTATACTTTTATATCTAAAATGGTCCAGTGGAATGGAGGCTTTCAGACTTGTATAGCCCTGATAGACGAAGATAATAAATAATTAAAAAGTCTTAAATATGTGTGTAATGATCAGACTTCTAAAAGAAGATGTGAGGTAGAAGAATTTAAGTCAGGTGGACAACACAGAAGAAAAACTTTTAAAATTAGCATGTCTGGTCATAATCTGATTCCATAAAGAAATTTACTTTTCATATTCTTAGAATACTAGGCTCAAAGTAGGTAAGAGGTTTTGGAGTATGAAGTCTTTACATATACTTCATATTAGTTCCAGAAAAATTGACAGTTTAGTGCCGTGTAGCTCATTTCAGAGTAAAAGTTTTAAATAATTGTGGAAAAACATATCCTTACCGCAGGAAGTTCTGGAAATTTTATTTAAAATAGAAAAGAATACAGATTATTTTTGTTTAACTTATATAAAAAGTTTTTATTATGAAAATGCTTGAAAGAAGGCAAAATGTAATGAGTCCCCATGAAGCCCTCATTTTCTCTTCAATAATTATAGATCCATGGGCAGTCTTTTTCTGGACCTTCAACTACTTTTGATCCTCTTAAATTATTTTTAAACAAATTCCTGACATCATATTATTTCATCTGTAAATACTTAGCAGGTATCTCTAAAAGGTTATATTTTTAAAGCCCTCAGTATTCTTTCTTTTTTTAAAAAAAATTTATTTATTTTTGGCTGGGTTGGGTCTTTGTTGCTGCTCACGGGCTTTCTCTAGTTGTGTCCAGCGGGGGCTACTCTTCGTAGCAGTGTGTGGACTTCTCATTGTGGTGGCTTCTCTTGTTGCGGAGCATGGGCTCTAGGCATGCAAGCTTCAGTAGTTGTGGCACGCAGGCTCAGTAGTTGTGGCACGTGGGCTCAGTAGTTGTGGCTCTTGGGCTCTAGAGTGCAGGCTCAGTAGTTGTGGTGCACGAGCCCTTAGTTGCTCCACGGCATGTGGGATCTTCCTGGACCAGGGCTTGAACCCATGTCCCCTACATTGGCAGGCGGATTCTTAACGACTGCTCCACCAGGGAAGCCCAAGTATTCTTATCATGTATAAAAATAACTGTAACTTCTTAATGTCATCAGATACTTAGTGTTTAAATTTCTATTTGTTCATAAATGTCCATTTTTTCCCCATTTGTTTGAATCAAGATCTAAATCAAGTTCGTTGAACTGCCTTTTTTTTTTTTTTAAATTCCCTCTTTCTCATTCTCTCTCACTTCCCTCTCCCCAGGGTTACTACTACTCTTATTTCTAATATACCATGTACTCCTGTTTTTTTCATTTTATGTTACAAGAATCACATAGACTTTTTTTATCTGTACAAATCAAGCATTTTATTTAGTTATATAGCAAGGGAGCACTCCTTTATTCTCCACTTAAATACCATGCTTGAGATTTAAAATCATGTTTGGTAGTGTACTGCAGGATGCTAAATCAGACTTCACCCATATTGCTTTGGATTTCTTGATATCTTTTTATGTTTTCCATCACCCATTAGAACGATTAGTTTAGCTTCTGTAACCTAAACTTGACACTTCCTGGATGTAGAAGTCATACAGTCCTTTGTCTAGCTTCCTTGTTAGCTCATTATTTTATGAGATTCATCCATATTGTGCATGCCCTTTGACTTTTTTTAAACAGCTTATTGAGGTGTAATTCACCAACTTTACAAGTCACCTATTTAAAATGTACAAATGTGATGATTTTTATTGTAGTCAGAGTTGTGCAGCTGTCTCCACAATCCATTTTAGAACATTTTCATCCTCCAAAAAAGAAACCCCATACTCACTGTCATCACCTTCCAAGTGCTTCCCTCCCTAGCCCCCACCCCAGGCAACCTCTAATCTATTTTCAGTCTCTATGGATTTGCTTATTCTGGACATTTCATATAAATGGAATTACACAGTATATAGTCTTTTGTAACTGGCTTCTTCCACTTAGCATAATGCTTTCAAGGTTCCTCCAGGTTGTAGCACGTATCAGTACTTCTCTTTTTTTTCATGGGTGAATAGTACCCCATTTTATGAATATATCATATTTTCTTTATCCAGTCATCAGTTGATGGATATTTGGATTAATAGGCAAATGGTTAATACTTTTTGCCTATCATAAATAACGCTGCGGTGAACATTCTTGCACAGGTTTTTGTTTTGTTTTATGTTTTTATTTCTCTTGGCTCCTTTAACTTTTTAAGAATAGTTTTTCCTATTAGAAAAACTAATTAGAAAGTAGTTTAGAAAATTAGTTTCCGGGACTTCCCTTGTGGCGCAGTGGTTAAGAATCCACGTGCCAATGCAGGGGACACGGGTTCGATCCTTGGTCTGGGAAGATCCCACATGCTGCGGAGCAACTAAGCCCGTGTGCCACAACTACTGAAGCCCGCACGCCTAGAGCCTGTGCTCCGTCCGCAACAAGAGAAGCCACCGCAATGAGAAGCCTGCGCACCACGACGAAGAGTAGCTCCCGCTCGCCACAACTAGAGCTGCGTGCAGCAACGAAGACCCAATGCAGCCAAAAAATTAAAAATTTAAAAAAACAAAACGAAAACTAGTTTCCTAAAATTAGAAAAATTCAGAGTGAATTAATACATGTCCATCAAAAAAAACCTTAGAAAATACAGAACAGCGAAAAGAAGGAAAAAGTTCTCCAAGTTGATGTCTTTTAAGTCTCTTTATATCTTTAAATTCCCCCTTCATACTTACCTATATATCTACCTCTCTTCTTCCTTTCTTCACCCTCTTTTTTTCCTTAAATTTTGTTTTGTTGAAGAAACTCAGTCATTTGTCTTACGGAGTTTTGACTCTGGATTTTGCTGGTTGCAGCCGCTGTATTTCCTGTAAATTGGTAGAAAGAATGATTTTTAAATACAGTCTTATAATTGTAGAGTGTTTTTGTCAGCACCATATGGTTGCCATATTGTGGCTGCCATTTTATGTTGCCTGAGTTTTACTAAATTGTTATCTTCTGTTCCATTCATTCACTTGCTTATTTGTGTATTTTTAAATGAGCTTCTCCATTAGATGGGCATTTGTTTACCTCTTCCAAATGTCTTTATTTCATTTCTCTCTGGTAAAGGCCATATATTTGTTTTGAGATTAACTTCTGTTTAAAAACTATAATAGAATCACTAGTTCTCTATTTCTGGTCAATCTTGACTGTTAAGTTTTAAAAGAAGCCTTAACATTTCCAGTAATTCCAATACCATTTTTCCATAATTCACATGAAATACTTAGTTTTATAGCAGTGGTTAACTTAACCATTTGTTCCCAAAACCTTTTCTGTGAAATAAATCTGAAGTTCTCCTCAAATGAATTAATGTGTGAATATATTTTGTAATTAGGAAAACACACACCATTTTACTATATGATACTTAGAGATTTGCTATTTTTACTGTTTCGGTTTAAAGAATGAGTTGCTGTTTTCCTTCTATTCTCTACCTTAAGTTAGCATTTAAAAATTAACATATTGCTGTTAAAGTAATTTCAGCATCTTTTTTACTTCTTCCTGTTGACCAGCTTTTGGGGATGTGATTTGACTTCAGTATTTCAGTATATTTGTGCCCTCTCGTGTGCCGGAAAGATTATCAGGTGGATGTGTTTTATAATTTATAGAAGGACTCTTCTTGTTTCTAATGAATATTTTCATGTAGGTATTTCAGGAGCCAGCAGAGGAAGAAAGAGATGGCAGAAAAAAGAAATACCCTAGTCCCCAGAAGACTCGTTCAGAATCTAGTGAACGAAGGTTTGTGTTTATTTTTAATTAGGAAGACATGTATAACTCACTTTTCAGTTACCGTAGAAGGGCATTAAAGGGATTTTTACATATGCTCTACTCCTCTCTCTACGCTGATTAAAGAAAGAAAATGTTTTTCCTTCCATTCCCTCTGTTTTTTTGTCTTTGTCATACTTTCTCTTCCTTTTATAAACAGTCTTCATTATGTGCTTTCCCCAAGAGCTCAGGGGTGGGAGCAGTCTCCTTAGAGAATATTAATGAAATGTTCCATTTTGTTAGGGGTGCTCAGTATTAAAATCATCTGTAGCATTTTCTTACAAGTAGTGCAGTTTATATGTTGAACCATCAGCCTACCATCAAAAAATTAGTCTTTGTTTAGGAAAACTTTGTTTTGAGCCTTTTGTCTTTTCTAGTTTTGAATATATTTTTCCTCTTACCCCTCCCCATACTTTGGATTCACCTCTTTTTTTCATTTCTTCCCACCCAGTGTACTTGTAGGGAATGTTTTTTTCTTTTTATATAATGGATTAGAGGAATTATATGGTAGTTTTATGGTTTCTGGAAAAGTATAGAAGCTATGAATTTTGGTGAATCAAGGAGGATATTTCATACTACTGATTTGTTTTCAGACTTGGTTTCTATAGCATACATATGGCTTTCATATCTGTATTATAGGACACGTGAGAAAAAAAGAGACGATGGCAAGTGGAGAGACTATGACCGGTACTATGAGCGGACTGAAATGTACCGTGAGAAGTATGACTGGAGAAGAGGCAGGAGTAAGAGCCGGAGTAAGAGCCGAGGCCTGAGTCGAAGTCGGAGTCGAAGCCGGGGGCGCAGCAAAGACCGGGATCCCAATAGGAATGTTGGTGGGTCCATGAGGCTTCCCCAAAAAACTCCGTAGTTGCTTATCTTCCTATATCACAAGGGTGCCAGAGTGTCCCTTAAAAGTAACTGTACCTTTAATATGTTTGAACAATGTAAAATCTGGAATTGTCTCAAAAAACTTGATTTTTGTTAAAGACAAGGCTCTATTCTCAGGTTGGAGTTAAAGGAGTTTGACTAAAAAGAAGCTATCCATAAGTGTATCATCGTATGTGAGTAGACTTAAGTCATGTTGTATAATTGAAACAAATGTCCTTTAGTCAACAAAACTGTTACTGGAGGAAGAGGGTTGCCTGCTCCCCTACCCCCACCCCCGACTGAAAATAATTGATTTGCTTTAAGGTTGCTTAGAGTATTTAAAATTAAAAAGAAGGAAATTTAAGTAGATTACTGGGATCCCAACCACTGATCTCCCAGGATAGCAGTTTGGAAGTCAATTCTTTTTTTTTTTTGCGGTACGTGGGCCTCTCACTGTTGTGGCCTCTCCCGTTGCGGAGCACAGACTCCGGACGCACAGGCTCAGCGGCCGTGGCTCACAGGCCCAGCTGCTCTGCGGCACGTGGGATCCTCCAGGACTGGGGCACAAACCTGCAGGCGGACTCTCAACCACTGCGCCACCAGGGAAGCCCTGGAAATCAGTTCTTGGATAGCATTCTTATTAAATATCAGTAGAGAAGCAGGTCTTTCTTCATTTTGTATTGATGTTGATGTTATAAAAGATGATTTTATACAAGTTACTGGTCAAAATATGTCACACTGTTGATGTTCCTGGTTTTAGGATATATTAATAATGAGAGCACTTTGAAATATGGACAGCTCAGTAAGTTTACTTCAGTATTCTCATCTTTCTTTTTCTGTGAGAAAATAAACGTAGTTTAAGAACATAGATGTCTGATCTTATTTGTTTCTTGTTTTTATTTTGTCTCTGAAGCAGAACATAGGGAAAGATCAAAGTTTAAGAGTGAGAGGAATGACTTGGAGAGTTCCTACGTGTCTGTGTCTGCACCACCTCCGAACTCTTCTGAGCAGTATTCCTCTGGGGCACAGTCTATTCCCAGCACTGTTACTGTGATCGCACCTGCGCACCACTCTGAAAACACAACGGAGAGTTGGTCTAATTACTATAATAATCATAGCTCTTCCAATTCTTTTGGTCGAAACCCTCCACCAAAGAGGCGATGCAGAGATTATGATGGTAAAAGTTCTCTTCTATATTGTACCCAAAAGTACTAGTAAAGCAAATGTTGCTAGTAGTGCATACCTTTTCATTACAGTCTGGATTTTATTAAAAGGGGTGAATGAGGAGGAGAATCTCTTTTGGCATATGCTTCTTGTTGGGTGTAATAGTTTGGCCCTTGTTAACAGAATGTTTAAATTTTACCCTTTAGTTTGTTTTTTGTTGTTCTTGTTACTTCAAACACTATAAGTATACCACAAACTTTGGTAGACACTAGGAATTTTAATTTTTTTGTGTGGTGTTTGTCCCTGGGAATTTGTTAATAAGCATGTATAACCTACTTACAATTTTAACTTGCTAACTTTCCATTTGAATGAATGGATCAGGCTGTGTGTGTGCGTGCATTTATTTTAATTTTATATTATGGAAATATTTAAATATTTACAGAAGTTGACAAAATAATATAATTAACCCTAGTGTATCCATGATCTCGCGTCAACTCATGGGCAATCTTGTTTTTGTGTATACTTCCACCACTTCTCCCTGGCCTGTATTATTTGAAGCAAATAACAGACATCATAACATTTTTTCTCTAAATATAGACTGTATATATTTTTACATTTTATTTATTTTTAAGTAGGGAATAGAATCACATGATTCAAGCATTAAATCACTGTCACCCTGGTCTTCCAGCCACAAAGATCTCCTTCCCAAGGACAGTTTAATGCTGTCAATTTCTTGTGTCTTTCCAAACATAGTCTTTGCATGTGTACATAAACAAAAACATGTATTTCCCCCACTTTCTTTTTTACATAAATGCTAGTATGCTATATACTATTCATACTTCATTCATACTATGCATAATGTTTTTTTCACTTAGCAATATTTTCTGGAGTCATCCTGTGTTAATATATAAAGAGCTTCTTCAGTATTTTTTACACTTCTTAGTATTCTGTATGTACAAAAATGTGTTTAAACCTGTTTCTTTTTGATGGCACTTTTGAGGTGTTTCAAATATTTTGCTGTTACAAACAATGCTGCAGTGAATAACCTGGTACATAATGTTCAGTTGAATACTTTAAAGTTTCAATTCCTAGATATAGCAAGAATGGTTGCTTTAGAATAATAGCATGAAAGTAGATAGTTGAAAGTAGATCATCTAATTCAAGTTCCTTATCCCTTCCCACCTTTGTTAAATTGTTGTTTAAAATATCTGAATTTTTATTATGAAAACTCAATAGCGAATGGGTTAATCTAATAGTGGTTGGTAGCCTGTTTTTGATCCAGTTATTTGCTATCTCAACAAAGTGTAGTCTCACAGTATAGAAAGTAGAGAGTACACCTGCCCCTACCTCAGGGATATGCGATGGTTAACAGAGTAACACTCAGAAGGCTTTAGACTCCCTGGAGAAAAAACACTTCATAAATGAGATTGGTGGGTGTTTCAGGGACTTGTTTGTTTTCTAAACTCTGGGTAGATCATAATAAGATTTATCTTCTTACAGAAAGAGGATTTTGTGTACTTGGTGACCTTTGTCAGTTTGATCATGGAAATGATCCCCTGGTTGTTGATGAAGTTGCTCTGCCAAGCATGATTCCTTTCCCTCCGCCTCCTCCTGGGCTTCCTCCTCCACCACCTCCTGGAATGTTAATGCCTCCAATGCCAGGCCCAGGCCCAGGCCCAGGTCCAGGTCCTGGCCCAGGCCCAGGCCCAGGTCCTGGCCACAGTATGAGACTTCCTGTTCCTCAAGGACATGGCCAGCCTCCGCCTTCTGTTGTGCTTCCCATACCAAGTAAGTATATGTTGAATATTTCTTTAGTGGAGAATTATATTTAGAAGAATCCATCCCTTTTACCTAACTTGACACTAGATTTTAAGTTTTTGAAAAATAAATTATTAATAGAATTTGGAATATATTCCCATAATTAAGATGTTTTTCTTTTTTTTCTATCCAGTGTTACATTGCATTATTTGTAGTACCTCCAAGTGTAAATTTTATCAATAGTGGCCTAATCTATATTGACCTGGAGTGAGAATCTTGCTAATTGATAGCATCTAAAGAAAGCCAGTGTTTTGAAGAGGTCAGAAAAAAAAGAACATGCCAGTAGTTCAGTGAAATTTCCGTCTTTAAAGAAAATCTCTGCAAGAGTATTGAAATAATCTTTAAAACATTTTATTATGGAAATTTTCTTTTTTTTCTTCCAGTTTTATTGATATATAATTGATGTACAGTACTGTTTAAGTTTAAGGTATTCAGCATAATGATTTGACTTGTATACATCATGAAGTGATTATCACAATAAGTTTAGTGACCATCCATCATCTCTTATAGGTACAAAATTAAAGAAATAGGAAAAAAAATTATTTTTCTTATGGTGAGAACTTTTAGGATTTACTCTGTTAACAACTTTCATATATAACATACAGCAGCATTAATTATATTTATCATGTTGTATATTACATCTCTAGTACTTATTTATCTTATAATTGGAAGTTTGTGTCTTTTGACTGCCTTCGTCCCATTCCTTTTCCCCTCTATGGAAATTTTTGGATATACACAGATGTAGAATAATAATATACCATGTACCATCATCCAACTTAAGTGGTTATCAATATTCAGCTGGTTTTGTCTCATTTATTCCTCCCCCTCCCCACACAATTTTTTTGCTTATTTTTTCTTTTTGCTGAAGTAAATTTCAGATGTCATAGCATTCCACCAGTATGTACTTCAGTATGAATCTCTTCAATGATAAGGACTTCAAAAAAAAAATCAATATGCTGTTACCACATCCACCAAAATTAAGATAAGAAATGTTTAAAAATGATCATTTAAAAAAACTTAACTGGGGCTTCCCTGGTGGCACAGTGGTTGAGAGTCCGCCTGCCGATGCAGTGGACATGGGTTCGTGCCCTGGTCCAGGAAGATCCCACATGCCGCGGAGCGTCTGGGCCCGTGAGCCATGGCCGCTGAGCCTGCGTGTCTGCAAAAAAAAAAAAAACAAAAAAACAACAACTTACTTAACAGTTGCTGGTTTAGCAGAAACAGAAATAAGACTAATTTTTTAAATGTAACTGAAAAAATTCTGGGGCAGTCAGTTTACATGTGTACAAAGACATAAGAAAATATCTACCCAAAGACATTTAATGTTTTAAGAGTTAGCAAATTATTTTTAAAAATGGTTGCCATTTAATTTATTTAAGTTGTACTTTTTCAATTTTGGGGTTTTTTAAATCTTAATTTTTTTAAATTATTGCAAACTCACAAGAAGTTGCAAAAATAGTTTAACATGATTCCATGTACCCATCACGTAGCTTTCCTGCAGTAATATTCTTTATAGAACACGTTTCATTAAAGTTGATAACGATTCGGAGACATTTAATGCATAGATTTGGTCAATAGCAATATGGTTATTTTAACAGTGTTTGTTAATATTTAATATTGTCACATGAATGGTATAATTATGAAGCTCAAGGTGAGATTTTATTTCCCAGATTAAAAGCCATCTTTGATGTATAGGAATTCTCACAGTATAAGATCTTAACCTCATTTTGGGAACATATCTGTTTAAAAGTTAAATCTAAGAATGTCATTTCCCCCCAACATTTTGCTATGAAAAATTTCAAGGAAACAAATAGCATCTAGGTTCTACAATTAACTAAAAATGTGATCTCTCCATGTTTAGTTTTGATGCATTTCACGGTATGTTGTAACATCAGTCCACTTAAACATGTTTATCATTAACTTGAGAGTTCTGTAGAACTCTCTCACTGCAGAAAGTTTGTTCAGGTCCCTTGGTAGCCATTTTCTACTGCCCCTCCAGATGCAACCAGTTCTGCCATTTTTCCACCGTAGATTAGTTTTGTCCGTTACAGAACTAAAATGTCATTTAAATTAATTATGTACCCAGTGCTTAACCCTGCACATATCAAATTCCTTAATTCTGTTCTAAGCCAAAGTAGGTATTTTAAGTGTGAATATCCAAATTAATACTTGGTGTAGTGAGTATTTTTATTAGCTGGGAAACATTAATGCTCTACCTTTCACTTTTGGTTCTCTGTAGGACCACCTATAACACAGTCAAGCTTGATAAACAACCGTGACCAGCCTGGGACAAGTGCAGTGCCCAATCTTGCACCAGTGGGAGCAAGACTACCTCCTCCCTTACCCCAGAACCTCCTTTATACAGTGTCAGAACGTAAGTATACATTTGATTTAAAATTGCTAGGGTATAGAAAAGCCAAATTTTCTCAGAACAGTCTTACACTTAAAAAAAATACAATTAATTTCTATTTTTATGGACTGTGCTATATAAAAATTATATTTGTGTTTAAAGGGCAGTTTACTGTGTGGTTATGATATATAACTGTATTTTAATTTTGTGTGATAATGGGAGAGAAGGGCAAGGCCTTCTGTATTGGAGAAGTCTACTCTGCTGTAGAGTAGCAACATTCCTCCACTAAAGGAATTTTATTTTGAAGCTTGTGTTCAAAAATTGTTCCTCTGATTGAATTTCCAAAACATAAGGCTTATCTCCTAAGAGTATACAAAAGGTCCGATAAAATATACCTAATTATTTAACTTGTAATGCTGAAGTGAAGATAGCATCATTTAAACTGTAATATTTAGTGGTTAGGCTGTTTTGTGACATTTATTTTTAACTGTAATAATATGTTTTTCTTGGATCTTAATTCTCTTTTATTTCTTAAGTGTTTTTTTTTGTTGTTGGTGTTGGTTTTAGTTGACTAAGGCTTAAAAAAATTTTTCTTCAAAAACATAAAAATAAGGTAGTTGGTGGTTTAAAATGTCAGACTGTAAGATTTTCTTTACAGAGCTAGGTAACTTTATAGATAAATTCATCTTTTTTTGTAACTGTGTTTATCATAAACATTTCTTCATCTCTGTCATGACCTGGAGAGGCAACTTAGAAAAGTAACTAAGCCCAGGTTCAAATTCTGCTTCCATCACTTATGTCATTGTGACCTTAGGCAAGTTACTTAACCTCTTTGTATCCTAATTTCCTCTTTTGTAGAATAGAAATAATAATAACATTACTCACCTCATTAAGGTTGTTTTGGGGAAGAAATGGATTAATACCTATAAAGCATCTAGAATAGTATCTGGCACCTAGCAAGTTACACGTAAGGAATAGTTATTATAATTTTGTAGTTATCATTGTCTCCATAAATTTCAGCCTCTCTGAAATCAAACCTGTTATCTTCCCTTAAGTCTCTACTACCTCCACAATGCCTGTCTTTCTTTGTTAATGGAAATAACACCCACCTTATCACCTAGAATTGAAACCCTGACATGACTGACTCATTGCTTTGCTTTTTTATATCTAGTTAATCGAAAAATTCTTCCTCTTTTTCTTTGAAGCATCCCTTTCTGTCTCTTCCTGCTGTGGCTTCTGCCCTCATCCACGCTTGAATCACTTCACATTTCGGATTACTGATACAATCTTCTTGAGTCCATTACGTTTCACCCCCATCTTCCCCCCATGTCACACTACATAATGCTGCTAAGCTTGTCTGCCTAAGAAAACCAGCCATGACAGCTCCTTATGAGAACTCTTCAGTGGCCATTATTTCCTCCTAAACCATAGATGAACCCCTTTCTATGGCTTCTCTTTCTATAATCTATTCCTCACTTCTTGGTAGTCTCTTTTCATTATTCCCCCATGTGTATTTTCTGTGGTCAGGCCAATTATAACCCTGTCTGTGCCCCTGTCATGACTCAACTTTGTTTTCCTGTTTTCATTCTTAGTAATGTGCTCCCTCTCCTGTTTTTGCAAGACCCAGATCTTCTAAGTATATGGGGAACATTACTGCTCTGTTCTGAACTCCTACAGTACCAAAAGGCATTTATTACATAATGACATATAATTGTACGTAGGCCTACTATTTGATTTCTTTTCATTTATGTAAATCTTATGTTCAGCTGTTCTTCTTCAGAACAGAAACCACATCTGATAGTTAAGTAATTGTCCATACTGTTTCACTTTTAGTATCTCACCGTCTTCTAATTACTATAGTGTCTTGTTGCAGTGCGTATTTGTTTTACTGCTTCTCTCATTTTTTTTAATTACGGGAAATTTCAGACATATATAATAATAAAGAAGGTAGTATAATAAACTGCCACATTCCCATCACCCAGCTTCAACATGTTTCATGTTGATCAGTCTTGTTTCATCTATTCCCCCCGAATCAGCTCTTAACATTACTTCTTAATGCCTTTTATTTATCTGAGAGTCTTCTGCAGATGACACATTTTCATATTGTTAAATTTAACATTGTGACTCACAATAAAAATTCCATTTTGTTTTTAATTTCTAAAAAATCTGGCGATTACCATTTATTTTAATATTGTTAAATTTAACATAGTGACTCACTCTATAAAAGTTCCCTTTTTTTTTTCCCAGCATGAGATTTTTATTTTCTATTTCAGATAAGTTATGGGGAAATGTATATCAAATTTTGTGCCCTGAAGTACAGCTTTTTTTTTCTTTTTAAATTTTTATTGGAGTATAGTTGATTTACAGTGTTGTGTTAGTTTAGGTGTACAGCAAAGTGAATCAGTTATACATATACATACATCTACTCTTTTTTTTTTTAGATGTTGGGGGTAGGAGTTTATTAATTAATTAATTAATTTTTGCTGTGTTGGGTCTTCGTTTCTGTGCGAGGGCTTTCTCTAGTGGTGGCAAGCGGGGGCCACTCTTCATCGCGGTGCACAGGCCTCTCACTATCACGGCCTCTCTTGTCGCGGAACACAGGCTCCAGACGCGCAGGCTCAGTAGTTGTGGCTCATGGGCCTAGTTGCTCCGTGGCATGTGGGATCTTCCCAGACCAGGGCTCGAACCCGTGTCCCCTGCATTAGCAGGCAGATTCTCAACCACTGTGCACCAGGGAAGCTCCATCTACTCTCTTTTAGATTCTTTTCCCATATAGGTCATTACAGAATATTGGGTAGAGTTCCCTGTGCTATACAGTAGGTCCTTATTAGTCATCTGTTTTATATATAGTACTGTGTATATGTCAATTCCAATCTCCCAATTCATCCCTCCCCACCCCTCACCCCTTTCCCCCCTGGTAACCACAGGTTTGTTTTCTGCATCTGTGAGTCTGTTTCTGTTTTGTAAATACGTTCATTTGTACCATTTTTTTAGATTCCACATATAAGTGATATATGATATTTGTCTCTTTCATCTGACTTCACTCAGTATGACAAAAATTCCATTTTGATTTTAATGAAAAAGTATCTGGCAGTTACCATTTATTTCAATGACTCAGCCTAATATTAATTCAGCAAATATTTATTGAGTGCCTACTATGTGCCAGGCATTGTGCTATACCCTAGGGAGCCAAGATGAACAAAATGTCTGACTTCATGTTTGAAGATGATTTTTCTGTTATTCCTTAAAAGCCAGACTATTTTTGGTATATCAGTAAAGTCCTTTTAGAACTGAAGTTTCAAGTTTCTGTTTTTCAGAGGCTGATAACATTTCTAAGAAAATTTGGGGGACCGATACAGTTAGCAGCTTCTTATTTTGCTGTGTTAAGGACTGCATATGAAGACATCTAATATTTCGGTTTTAAAAATACATTTTTATACCAAATAACTCAGAATAAATGACAGTCCTTTTAAATTTGGCTTTATGAAATATCACATTTTTTTCCCATTTTTGTTTCAGACCACTAAAGGGCAATAGCTTCCTATTGGCATTTGTGAATTAGTGCTTTAGAAGATAGTCTTATATGCTGTGTCATTGTTTATAAAGAGACTTAGTTGGTGGGCAACTGAACATTTTGAAACTTATAGAATATTCAATATTGGGAAGTTTAAAACTCTACTATGCAAACTGCTTTCTTCCTTTCTTAAAAGTTAAAATGTGATTCCAAAATTTAGAGAGAAATTTGAAAACCTAGGAGATGGTTTCTGATAATCTAAACATAAAAAATTTTTTTTGGTGAGTGTAGTTTGTTATTTATAAATTTTTTGTATCTTTCTATTCAGTTGATTTTAAAACATCTTTTTTTTTTAATTACCTTTGAGACAGATAAGTTGAATTCTTTAAATTGTTCAGGTTTACTTTTTAAGCGCTATAGTTTATAATTTCAAGAAAATTAGAACTTGCTTCAGTTCAAATGAAGTAAAAAAGCTATATGTATGTTTGCAATGTAATAGGGAACTTAAGCTATTCTTAAAGTTTTACAAGTTGGGAAACTTTAAGTTACAGATTTCTTTGGTCATTGAAACTATCGTTAAAATTCACAGCATAGAAAATGTGTGTAAGTGAAGAACAGCATATCAAATGGTATTTAGTTGTGAAAATTATGTCAATAGGGACCCAAATAAACATAGAAAAATGAAATCTGGAGTTTTGGAGGTAAGAATAGGAGTCTACTGAATGCTGGGTACTGGGAATATACAGGTGAATAAGAAATGATTTTTCTCCTAAGAAGCTAAAAATCTATTAGTGGGAAAGAAATATGTTACAAATTACAAACCCACAAAAATCAATCACAGTGTATTTTGCTGTTAAAACTAAATGAACAGAGTGCCTCAGAAATACAGGTAACAAAGGAACTAATTCTGCCCAAAATAAAACCTTCATCTAGTCTGTAATTATCACTCATTTTTGAAGAGGTCAGTTGAATGTTAAAAGAAGAAAAAGAATTACCTCACTGGAAAACTGGGTAGGATACATGGGGCTCCTGGTAATGCTATTTAAAACTTAATGTCAGAAATGGTTATAATTTAGAAAAAGCTCTGAAATTTGGTTTTTTTGGAGTTAAGATGTCCCAAATACTCTGAAAAGGACTTAAGTAATGAAACGTAGTTGGAATTATATGGAAAAACACCTATTAAAATCAACTATTTCCTTTGAAGTACTTAAACATTTTACCCAAATTTGAAGTCACCAATTCAGTGTATAGTTTTGGGGTTTTGGGTTTTGTGGGTTCCCCCTCCCCCCTGCACAGGACAGGACTATTTTAAAGTATACTCCCTTTTCTGCCTTAAATTTGACCTGTTTATTCTGCTTCTTTGAAGAAGTAGTAGTAGAAATATTTTGTAACTGCTAGGCTCGTTGTACTGGGTATGTGAAAGAGTGATAGTAAAATATAACATCCTAGATTTTATTTATTTATTTATTATTATTATTTTTTTTGCGGTACGCGGGCCTCTCACTGTTGTGGCCTCTCCCTTTGCGGAGCACAGGCTCCGGACACGCAGGCTCAGCAGCCATGGCTCACGGGCCCAGCCGCTACGCGGCACGTGGGATCTTCCCGGACCGGGGCACGAACCCGCGTCCCCGGCATCGGCAGGCGGACTCTCAACCACCGTGCCACCAGGGAAGCCCAACATCCTAGATTTTAGAGACTGATTTTTAGGTTGAAGGCAGTTGTCAATCTTCAAGTGAATTTACATAAAATACTTTTATCTTTCAGAAAATACATTTCCTGTTATTAACTATGTCAAATTATTAAAACATTACATTCTTAAACGGGAGATTTCTCATTTAATTCTGTGGAATATATAACATTTTTCTGTGCACAATCATGGATTTTGATGTCTAGAAAAGTCATTCTCCAGTAGAGTCGTCATATATTGTCTAGAGTTTCTCTCCCCTTGTGTGTTACTTGGATTTGTGTTGCATTAGTTGTCATATTGCCCATTTCAAATAATGTCTAATGAATATCAAATAAAGGTATTCATCCAAAGAAATACTTAATTGTCATTGGGATACTTTTAGTAAATAAACTTTCATCCCTTCTTTAAGTATTGAGTCCTGCTATGTGCCAGGCACCGTTTAGGCCCTGACCTTTAGAAAGTGTGCCAGGGACCTTGAATTCTAATAGAGAAGACACATGATAAGCATGGCCAATAATTGGAAGGTACAGCTTTTTTATTTTTTCTGATTGAGCTTTTAGTTTAAAACTCAGGGGGACTTCCCTGGTGGTGCAGTGGTTAAGAATCACCTGCAGTGCTGGGCACACGGGTTCGATCCCTGGTCCAGGAAGATCCCACATGCCACAGAGCAGCTAAGCCAGTGTACCACAACTACTGAGGCCGCGTGCCACAACTACTGAAGCCTGTGTGCCTAGAGTCTGTGCTCCGTAACAAGCGAAGCCACCGCAATGAGAAGCCTGCGCACTGCAACGAAGAGTAGCCCCCACTCGCCGCAGCTAGAGAAAGCCCGCGAGCAACAATGAAGACCCAACACAGCCAAAAATAAATAAATTAATTAATTAATTTTTTTAAAAAAATAGGATTTTTTTTTCTTGTGAATACTCTTAAAGACAAAATCAGGAAAATTACAAAGAGTAGCTAAAATTTTAGTTTGAATAGACTGTCTTCAACTGACTAGAGTTAACATTAAGAATGTGAGGGCTTCCCTGGTGGCGCAGTGGCTGAGAGTCCACCTGCCGATGCAGGGGACACGGGTTCGTGCCCCGGTCCAGGAAGATCCCACATGCCGCGGAGTGGCTGGGCCCCTGAGCCATGGCTGCTGAGCCTGAGCGTCCGGAGCCTGTGCTCCGCAAAGGGAGAGGCCACAACAGTGAGGGGCCCGCGTACCAGGAGAAAAAAAAAAAGAGAATGTGAAAATGTTGCTGTTAGGCATGTAAGATACATGAATGACTCAAGATAGGAGTATGAACTTAGGATGTTTGCGGTTTGGAATTATTTAGTCACTCTACACTGATCAAAACTAAATTGAATGAATCTGGGAACTATACTCAATATCTTGTAATAACCTATAATGGAAAAGAATCTAAAAAAATATATATACATACATATTTAACTGAATCACTTTGCTCTACATCTGAAATTAGCACAACATTGTAAATCAAATATATTTCAATAAAAATTTTTAAAAAAACTAAATTGAATGAAGCTAAATTGTGACTGGCTTATCTTCACCATTATTGTAACCAATTTGATTTTTTTTTTTTTTTTTTTTGCGGTACGCGGGCCTCTCACTGTTGTGGCCTCTCCCGTTGCGGAGCATAGTCTCCGGACACGCAGGCCCAGCAGCCATGGCTCACGGGCCCAGCCGCTCAGCGGCATGTGGGATCCTCCCGGACCGGGGCACGAACCCATGTCCCCTGCATCGGCAGGCGGACTCTCAACCACTGCGTCACCAGGGAAGCCCAACCAATTTGATTTTTAAAAACTTTTTATTATGGAAAATTTCAAATACAAGAGGAGAGCAAATAGTGTAGTTAATTGTCATTATTCATTTAGTGGCTTCAACATGTATCAACACACGGTTAATCTTGCTTTATCTGTAACTCACTCCTGACTTGATTATTTTAGAACAAGTCCCAAACATAACATTTAATCTGTAAAATCTTCATTATATATCTCTAAAAGATAAGGGATAAACACACATGCACACAATTACTATACTTTAATCACAATCCCAAGATATTTATAACAGGTATTATTGTCAAATATCCAACCAGTGTTCATTATTCCCAGTTGTATCATAGATGTTCCTTTATAGCTGGTTCATTTGAAGCTGGATCCAAATAAGGTTACATATTACATTTAGTTAATATGTTTTTAAGTCTTTATTTATTTTATTTTTTTAAAGTCTTTAAATCTGTAACAGTTTCTCCTACCTCTTTTTTTTCTCCCTGACATTTATTTGTTGAAGGAACAGATCATTTGTCCTGAAGAATTTTTCCGCAATCTGGACTTGGCACATTGCATCCCCTCGTGTTATTTAACACATTCCTCTATCCTCTGTATTTCCTGTAAATTAGACGTTTACATCTAGAGACTTAATTAGGGTCACGTTTGCTTTTTTCCCCCCCCCTTATTTTGAATGAATATTTTATTGATGGGGTTTTGTACTTCCTACTGCAGTATATCATGATGTACATAATACCAAGTTGTCTCCTTTCTGTGTTACAAATATTGATCACTGTGTACAGGTGTTTTCATCCTGATGCATCCGTTTAAAAAGTTGCACGTGGTTATTTGTGATCCCTGCCTAGATCTCTTGTTTCATTTGGGGTTATAAAAGTGTGATACTCTAATTCTATTATTTCTTCTACATTTATTGGCTGGCATTCTACAAAGTGAAACTTGGGAGTTAACCATTTCTTTAACCTGAAGTTCACTTTTTACAGGAAAGACAGGATAAATGCTTGTGTCCTTTCATTTATCACTTTTCAGAAAATGAGTTTGTTTCCTAATACCTTCCAGAGGTACCACTGTATTTTTTTTAAGTATCATAAAGAACTCATGGATTTCTAATGTTTGGTATGTTTCACCCCATTATGGCCCTTTTTGATGTTCAAATTGTCTAGTTTTTGACCATGGGGAGCCTCTTCATGTTGGTTCTGCAGATTGCTTTGTTTTGTTTTTGACATGCTAGTGTTTGGTAGCCATCTTGCTTTTGGAGGGACAGGGTATACTAAGGTGTACCAGGCCCATCTTAGAAGTTTTCTAACCAGTCCTAGAATCAGCCTTTTATCTGAGGAACTGTTTCTTTTTGAAATACTATTTAGAGACCTGAATAGATGTTGTTAAAGAAAATCAGGCCTCATTTGAATAAACAGCCATCTTTCTGAAGTGTCTGAATGCATGTTTTTTGTCACTCGTTTTAAAAAGACATTGTACACAGTAGAATTTTAGTTTCTAATTTACTTTGAGACAGTTATTAATTAAATACACATGGTACATTGAGTGCTGTATCATAAATTTAAACTAGTCATATGGACTGAGATTGTACTTCCCATTTTTCTCTTTAGCTCACTACTGCGTTCTGCAAGGAATTCTCTACAGTAGGTCATGCTTAAAACTATTTTCAGATCATTGAGGATATGTTAAATTGTTTTTGCAGTGTAATGATTGATCCTTTTTTCAGTTTTGAAAGGATTGGTGCTAAGCCCCCAGTTATGTGGTCTGCTTATACAGTATGATGTGTCACCTCCTCTGCTCCGTATATAGGAAGAGAAGGGTAGTAAAGTTTAGCACATCTATTTCTTCTCTACATTTACTGTGAAATCAAGTGGTGCTTTGTGACTTGTCTTATTAAGGTGTATTAATAGTCTTCTGGATTGTTCACTTTATAAGGACATTTCATCAGGTATAAAAAAATTCTAAATTCACTTTGTTTTGTGTCACGTAGTGAATGTCTGTCTGACTTTAGATATAAAATATTGAGTAAATCTTAAAAATAGGTCTCATACGAGGTAGTCAGTGAAAAAGATACTATTAAATAACCAACCAAAGGGGGGTTTTGCTCCTTGATACCTTGTCTTTTTTAATCTTGTTCTACAGAATTTGGCTTCACTGTTTCTGACATTTCTTGCATCCATAAATATAGATTCTAAATGTGCTTTGTTTCCAAAAGTGGTCCTTAATATCTGAGGTAATTTCATGTGTACAGTGGCTGGTCTGTTCACCTGGGATTTTTTCCTTTTTTTCTTTCTCTATGTTTGTTATCCACCTGCTAGTAGGATAACGAATTTTCACTGTCTTGTTTAATTTTTTCTTTTGAATATTTCTTATTCTCTGAGGGTATGCTTGTGGTGGGTTTCTTTTTTTTAAGTTCCTTTATTATTTTTCTTTTTTCTGCTCTCAGGGAGTATAGTTTGTGCATACCTGAAATTATATGAGTTTGGGGAGGAGTGTTTTTATTTTTTTTAAATGGGTATGACAGCTTTCATAACCACATGTCTCATTGGATACAAAACTCTACATGAATAATAGCTCAAGGTTCCGTTGTTTAATAACTTGATATGGTTGATTGTTCAGTTTTGGGTAAATCAGCACGTAATTATTCCATTTAAGATTATAAAAAATGGACGTTTTGCAGTCACACTATCTAATTCTTACTCTTTGTACCTCAATGCATCCTAACCAGTTGCATGTCTATTTCTTGAGTTAGAAAGAATCTTAGTAACATCTTTCTTGAGTACAGTTCCCATTGGTATACTTTCTCTGTTCTTGGCTCAAGTCCCAGGAAGTAGATCATTGCTTACGAGAAGCTTGTGACTCTCAATCCCAGCTGCCCTCCTATTCTTTCCTCTGTAGGACAGCCCATGTACTCTCGTGAACATGGTGCTGCTGCATCTGAGCGACTTCAGTTGGGGACACCGCCTCCTCTGTTGGCAGCTCGTTTGGTGCCACCTCGAAACCTCATGGGATCCTCCATTGGGTACCATACCTCAGTCTCCAGCCCCACCCCTCTGGTCCCAGGTAAGCTTTGCTACAGATGGCCATCCACCTCTGATCTTTTGTACCATAAACTGGCCAACCTAAGAGGTGATCTGGTATCCTGATCTGCTCTCACAGATTCCCATTAAAACTCCTAGGTAGTTTTATTTTCTGTTTCTCTGCTTCTTTGGTTTGTCCCTAGTGGCTCCTAGATGATTAGGTCTCCTGTGTGTCTGTCATCTCTGGTGTCCTTTGTATTTACTTTCCGTGCCTCTGTAACTAAGGTCATGCTAGTTCCTTGAACTAGTTTCTAATCCGATAGATAGGAAGAGAGTATCTACTTGAATGGTTTCTAATCAGTTACATGTTACAAGAAAACTAGGTTAATTTTTCTTTAAAAGAAAACAAAAACATCTGGTTTCTTCCTGATCATGGATGAAAATGTCTTTTTCCCATCTGTCCCTTGTTGTATGGAATGGCTGTGTATAATGTGATTTCTTGAAAACTCTTCCCTCCTATTGACATGTACATTTTGAAGATCTATGGAGTGCTTTGAGGGTGTCTCATGAGGTTTTTAACATTTCTCACTTTGCGTTTAGATCTCAGTTCATCATGATTAACTAAAGGACTTTCAAGTTTCTTAGGGTTCTGTGTATTCCCAGGAATTATCAGATCGAGGCTATTTGATTATGTAACTTCTTTAAAACTTTCTGCAGCCTTAGTGTAGATTTTTCTGTTAAGAGTACCAAGTGGTAACTGAAAACTTTTAAATCATAATTTGCTGATCTTATACTCTGAATTATAGAACTAATCGGCTAGTAATAAAGATCTGAATGTACCTTATCTTGTAGCTGAAACCTAATACGAGCAACAAAGGAGTTTTTCCACTAAGAAAAAAAGATGCAAGGATTTATATTGATAAATCACAGCTGTGAGAATTGGCATCTTCACTCCATCTTAACCTTCTTTCATTTTATGTACGATGAAAAGGATATTTTGGAGATAAACACATTCAGAATTTTTTTTAAACGCTAACAAAATATTTATTTAGCATAAGAATTTTAAAAATTAAATTTTTAGGGACTTCCCTGGCAGGCCAGTGGTTAAGACTCCGTGCTTCCACTGCAGGGGGCGTGAGTGCCATCCCTGGTTGGGGAACTAGGATCCCGCATGCCTCGCACAGTGTGGCCAAAAAAATAAATAAAGTTTTAGTTGTAGAGAAAACACAGAGAACATGATAAAAGTGGCACTGATGAAGCGGGTGGTAGTAAAATGATGATTACATTTTTAAACATAAAATGTATCTTATTTAGCTGTTTGAAATAAAACATTTGAGATATGTTTTACATATGAAATTGGCTCTTTTCTCTCCAATTTAAAGTGTACATAACCAGGCACTTCCCTGGTGGTCCAGTGGTTAAGACTCTGTGCTTCCAATGCAGGGGGCGTGGGTTTGATCCCTGGTTGGGGAACCAGGATCCCACATATTGCGCAGCGCGGCCAAAAAAAGAAAAAAAAAGCAGATAACCAAATTAATAGATTGGTTTTTTCCCCCAATTAAAAGAATACCGAGAAATTAGGTGAGACGTGATAACAGAGGAAACCCAGCCAGTCATTTGTATATGGCGTTCATGTTTGTGAAAATTTCTCTTAAAAATGTGCATTTAAGTTTGCATTAGGTGATTAATATAGAGGACAAAAATGGCTAGATAACGAATCCAGAAATATATCAGTAATTCAGAATGGATTTGCATGTCTGTGTTTTGTGACTGGAACATTTTTGTTTCTTTGACTTCCAATAGGTTTATCTATATACTATAATTCAAAGAGAGAAATATATATGGGTTGATATATTTGTTGAAGAAAATTCATTTTTCTGGTTATTTTATAATAGGAAATTATTTAACTACTGTTATTTGTTTTCATGTTTTGTTGTTTTGTTTTCCCTCAGATACCTATGAACCAGATGGTTATAATCCAGAAGCTCCTAGTATTACCAGTTCTGGTAGATCTCAGTATAGGCAGTTTTTTTCAAGAACACAGACACAGCGCCCAAACCTGATTGGCCTAACCTCTGGAGATATGGATGCAAATCCAAGAGGTAAGAATGCATTTAACTTTTTCTCATGCTAAATGTCATTTGGGCATAGTATTTCTGACCTCACTAAGGTCTAAAAATACTTTCAACAGTCTCTCTTTGAAGGGTGCTGTGTAATCTCAAATGCTTTTGAATATCTCCAAATTTTACTTTAAAGCCATAAATAAAATAAAAATAAATATATTCTGCTTATATTTATTTTTAAATAAAAATAATACTAGTGTTAATTGCTCTTTTTGTAGGACTTTAGGCACTATGCTAGATGTTAGATATAGAAAAATGACATGATCCCTCACCCTCAAAGAACTAATCATTTAATGGCCTACTTTGTGTTTTAAGAGCTGTGCTTCACACTAGTAACATTGAGAATTTTAAACACTATGATAAAATTATCCTTTGACTATTATTTATGATTATAACCATATGTTAGGACCTTTATAAAGCATAGCCACAAATCTTAAAAGATTAAATGCAAGCATTGCCTTTAATATGGGTTGATACCATCCTTTCACCTCCGCTCAAAAAAAAATTTGGTTAAAGCGTTTGATGAGATTCCAGTTTCTTACTTCTTATTATAGTTAGATTTCCAGTATTTAATTTCAGTTTGAATGACTGGCCATGTGCCATCCTGAGGATATTTTCCTGATTTAATTATATGGTGGACATTTTCCTTTTCTTACCTTCTTTCTTATCCTGATTTTATTAACTCTTCTTTACTGCCATTAATGACATTATTGCTACTACCAGTTAACAGTTTTGTGTCAAGATTAAACTAAATCCTTTTTAATACATTATTATCTCTAATATTCCTTACCAACAACTTAAATGAGGTACTATTTTTATTCTCTTTTTTATATATAGACACTGAGGCGAAGAGAGGTTAAAGAACTTGCCCATTATTAATTCTTTTCTGTTCTATTCTATTCTATACATCAGCGGTCTCCAGCCTTTTTGGCACCAGGGACAGTTTTCGTGGAAGACAATTCTTCCACAGACGGATGGTGCAGCGGGTGGTGGTGGGGATAGTTCAGGCGGTAACACGAGCGATGGGGAAGCTTGCTAGCCCGCCGCTCACCTCCTGCTGTGTGGACCGCTACTGGTCTTTGGCCTGGGGTTTGGGGACCCCTGCTATACATGACAGAACTAGCATTTGGACCCAGGTTTATCTAATTCCAAAGAATATGCTCTTACTTTCTGTGCTGTAATGGCATATATTGTTACCAAATTACCTGAAATTAGTGGGAAGTTCGTATTTTCAGCCCCACAGTGATTATTCTTTGCTGCTGATTTTACTTTTGGTAGAGTCGCTAAAGTTATGGAGAATACTCAGAATATAACATGTGCAGTTTTGGGTTGGTATTTGCTTTTTGGTTCAACACACCTCTTTCCACTGACAGGTAACCTATCGTAAGGTCAGCATCTTATAGTATTTTAGTCTTAACTGTTGTGAATGGAATGTGTTAATTTATAACATTGGCTTTGAATTTTCCTTTCAATGTTTAGGTTTGAATAATCTTAAACCTACAAAAAAATCAAAAGTGCAATAAACACCTGAATACTTTCACTTAGGTTCACCAGTTGTTAACATTTTGTCAGCTTTGGGCATGAATGCTCACTTGTGTGCACTCTTCTCTCTGTCTTCCTCCCCTTCCTCCCCTCTCCCTTCACATTGTTTTCTTGAATCACTTGAAAGTAAATTTTGGAGATTGTGACACTTTAAGATCCTTTAGTTTACATCTGAGAATAAGACACAGTACTATATACGCGCAATATCATTGCCACACATAAAAGAAAATCATAATTCCATAGTAGTATCCTATCCATGTGAACTTCTTGTTGAATCCTATAAGGAGACAAATATTTCACTCCATTTGTGGCCTAATAAGTTTGATCACTTGCTGTAATTGTTAGAGCTCTCCATTGTAAAGTAAATAATTTGTGGAGTGGTACTTTGGCATCAGATAAATATCTTATTCTCCAACACCCTTTCACTGATTTTTTTTTCCTTCCATTTATGATCCTTGCCTGAATCAGTCATTACATCAGAGTTGGCTAGGAGTTTTTAAACGTGCATATTGTATTTTTGAAAAAGGAGGCAATTGATAATTTATTTTTGCTGTTAAACATTTCTGAAAAGGAAATGGTAGTAGTCAGGTGCTATTCACAGTGATTTTTAGCTTTTGGACTAAATAATTTTAATCATTTGAAATTCCCCAAATACAACGCATAGTCAGTAATGTTAATTTTTGTTTTCTACAGCTGCTAACATTGTCATCCAGACTGAACCACCAGTTCCTGTTTCAATTAATAGCAACATAACCAGAGTGGTTCTTGAACCAGATAGCCGGAAAAGAGCTATGAGTGGTTTGGAAGGGCCACTGGCAAAGAAACCTTGGCTGGGAAAGTAAGATAATTTGCTAATTAGTAACATCTAATTGATGTTTCTGGTTTTTTGTTTGCAGTAGTAAATTTGTAAAATTAAGAGTTGTCATTAATCAGTAATTTTCAATCTATGTGCCTCAAAGCTAAGGTTCCCAAAGGCATCATTAGTATGTCTTAAACATTGAAAAGTTAACAGAATATTGATAATAGATATTAGTAATTTGTACTAATTTCTAGGCCTAACCCAGTATTAGAATTATTGAGACATCAGTCTTCTTTCTTTCTCTCTACCTGTTTGATTCCCATGTAATAAGGATAATGTGAAAATTACCTAGTCATTTCTGAAGAATGTTAAGTGCTTACAAAGGATACTTGAATAAATATAAACTTACATTCTTTGCTGATTATCTCTTGCCTAGGCATAATGTAGGAGAAGTAACCAAGATCTGTTAATATTCCTTTCAGGCAAGGGAATAATAATCAGAGTAAACCAGGATTCTTGAGAAAGAATCAGTATACAAACACCAAATTAGAAGTCAAGAAAATCCCTCAGGAACTGAACAACATTACCAAGCTCAATGAACACTTCAGCAAATTTGGAACTATTGTTAATATCCAGGTAGGTGTAGCTATGTTGGTGACAAAATCCATGTATATAATGTATCTTCAAAAATATTCCTATCAGCTTACCTTGCTTAAACAAGCCAGTGATTAGTCTGATCATCTCTGCTATGTGTTTTAAATTCCACTGTGTATCTGTATGCCCAACTTTATGACGGAGTTGTTGTGCTGAATTTGTCCTCTGAATTCATTTGGTTCTTTTCTGCAACCTCTTCCTGAAAGACAGTGGGCCAGTTATTGTATTTTTGTTCATAGTTGTATCTCTGGACAGATGACTTTTTTACCTGCTTTAGTGTTCTAACTAAGTAGGTGAGATTTTTGGTAACTTCTAAGATTGCAATTTTGTTTACTGACTGGCTTTTATTTTGTGAAATATTAATTGGTTAAGGATGGTTCTAATCTTGAGAATTTTAGGCACTGTAACATATAATCTAACATCAAATAAATTGAAGCTTTTATATTTTGCTGTGTGTTTGTTAGATATTTGAATTTATCAATTTGTGGTTGGGTGTTACGCTGTTATTGAGGGTACTAGAAGGTCTTTTAAAGTTGGGATTTCAGTCAGTTACCCCTGACACGCAGTGTTGCCATCAAACCAAAATATGATTTATGTATCTCTCACTACCTTTTTTCTCTTAAGTTTTTCCTAGGTCATTATTCTTTATGGCATTTAGAAAAATTAGGAAGCTTTTAATGTAAATGAGTATGAGTCTGCTTGGGTTGCCATAACAAATACCATAGACTGGGTGGCTTAAACAACAAAAATTTATTTGCGGGGAATCCAAGATCAGAATACTAGCCAATTTGGTTCCTGGTAAGGACTCTCTGGCTTGGAGACGGCCATCTTCTTGCTGTGTGCTCACATGATGGAAGGAGAGGGAAGGGAAGAGACAGAGAGAGCTCTTCCTGTAAGGTCACCAGTCCTGTCTGATTAGGGCCCCACCCCTTTGATCTCATTTAACCTTATTTACCTCCTAAAAACCCTGTCTCCAAATACAGTCACATTGGGGGTCAGGGCTTCAACATATGAATTTGGGGAGGACATAACTCATTCCATAGCAGTAGGCCATACTTTATATAAGCACTATTCTCTATTGGGGGGAATTTATGTTGTTCTTACTATTTTTTATAAAAACAATGCTATTGTGAGCCTCCTTTTGTATAAACCTTTTATTTTTTTATGATGCATTGCTGAATTAAAGGGAATTTTAAAACTTTTTATTTGAACTGCCAAATTGTTCTCCAAAAGGGTTGTGCCAGTTGATGCTCCCTAACGCAATGTGTGAACCTCATCAAAACTCTAATATGGATCCATTAAAAATTTTTAGACCAGTTTCATAAGTGAAAAATTGTACTTGCTTTAATTTGCTTTGTTTTTATTCCTAGGTAGACTCTAATTTATATAGACCATTTGCAGCACTTTTGGATTTACCTGTCCACTGTCTTTGCCCATTTTTTATGAAGGCATTTATAATAATGCTTTTCCAAACCTTTGCCTGTCATATATATGAAAATTACTTTTTCGTTTTGTCACTCATTTTGTTTGTGGCAGGTTTGGACTGACAGTGGTTTAAAATTTTATTTGGTCAAATTCGCTGTTTGTCTTTATGGGTCCTGCCTTTATAGGTGTGCATAAAAAGGCTTTCCAAAGCCTCAGATTATACAGATATTCACCTTTTTTCCCTGGGTTTTTTTGTTTGTTTTTTTGTAAAATGTTTTCTCTCTCTGGAGTTTATTTGGACGTGTAAGATACCAGGGAGGAACCTAACAACTTTTCCCCAAGTGGTTATATAACATCGCTAGGATTATTTATTAAATAATCCAATATTCTTTCATATATAATGTTGAAATACACATGTTATCTTTTAAGGGATAGCTAACTTTATTTACATAGGATTCACAATGGATTTCAGCAGGCTGTTTTCTACTTCTGAGTTTTTTATCAATAATTTATCAATATTTGCTTAACTACAATCATTAATTTATGTGTGTTGTTGTTGCTGTTTTTTTTTCTTATAGGTTGCTTTTAAGGGAGATCCAGAAGCAGCCCTCATCCAGTATCTTACCAATGAGGAGGCCAGAAAAGCCATTTCCAGCACTGAAGCAGTTCTAAACAACCGGTTCATTCGAGTCCTGTGGCACAGGGAAAATAATGAGCAGCCAGCACTACAGTCGCCAACACAGCTGCTCCTGCAACAGCAGCAAACACTTAGTCACCTGTCACAGCAGCACCATCACCTGCCACAGCACCTTCATCAGCAGCAAGTGCTGGTGGCCCAGTCTCCTCCCTCCACGGTACATGGGGGTATTCAGAAGGTAATCTGCTGGTTCACAGGGAATTAAAGGTCCTTTAGTCCCATCCTCTAGATCATTGTTTTTCAATTTGTGGTCCTGGGGTCTTCTACATCAGAGCCATTCAGTTTGATTTGTAGACCGGCAGCATCTGATCTCCTAGGAGCTTATTAGACATACAGTTTCTAAGGCTTCACCTCAACTTACTGAATTAGAATCACTATGGGTGGGGCCCAGTAATCCGTTTTAACAGGCTTTCCAGGTGATTCTTATGTACCTTGAAGGTTGAGAAGTGCTGTGTTGCATCAAAATCACTTATCTGGGTGCACATTCCTGGGTCTTACCTTCTCAGATCTACAGAGTCAGTCTCTAGATATGGGACCGTAAATCTGCATATTTAAGAAATACCTTTAGTGATTCTTCTCAACACTAAAGTATGATAGCCATCCACGACCGAACAACTTTGAATCTAGAACAGCTTCTTTGTTTTGTGTTAGAATCAGACACTTTTTTTTTTGGCGGTACGCGGGCCTCTCACTGATGTGGCCTCTCCCGTTGCGGAGCACAGGCTCCAGATGCACAGGCCTAGCGGCCATGGCTCACGGGCCTATCCGCTCCATGGCATGTGGGATCTTCCCGGACCGGGGCACGATCCCGCGTCCCCTGCATCGGCAGGCGGACTCTCAACCACTGCGCCACCAGGGAAGCCCAGCATCAGTCACTCTTATAGCAATCCTTTTGTCCCACTTTTTCTCATATAGAAAAATTCTGTTCTCTTTAAAACTGAAATGGGAGCTCCAAGAGACTGGGATTTTGTCCGTTGTATTCATATGATCCCTAGTGCCTAAAACAAGGCCTGGCATACAGCACTCAAAACATATTTGAATGACTAGATGAACGAAGTAAAGAACAAACCACCATGCATTAAAACCATTCAGATATTGATGATAATGTTAATCTCCTCCTAGGCATTCTCTTGTTTGGATTAAATGCATTCAGATTGAAAAAAAAAGGATTCTTTAACAGTACATAGTATTAACTCCATTTATCATCGTGTTTATTTGCAGTTAAGCCTGCATTTCTTTTGTCTCTGCCCCATTTCATGTTAGGGCCAAAGGTAAATGTTCCCCCAGGTGTCGGCTGAATGGTATATGAAAGAGTGATACAATCACCTCTGTGATCCATTAGACCCTGTTCTGTTAATGCAGCCCAAGATTATGTTATGTTTTTAGGGTGGCCATATCACATTCTTATTAAGCTACTGTCAATTAAAACCTTTAAGTCTTAAAAAGCATTACATATTGAAGGGAGCATTAAGAAAATTATTAGAAAGTTTTTTCTGTATGAGTATATACACATATGCATGCATAATTTCAAACATCCAAAAAAGTATGGATACTAACAGTCATTTGTATATCCACCTCTTCACTTAAAAAAATCAAACCTTACAGATGATTGAAGCACCCGTCCTTCGCATTTCCTTATCTTCCTCCCCAGGGTAATTACTGTCCTAAATTTGTATCATTCCTAGGCAGTTAAAAGAACTTCCACCATAAATATGTTTATTTTGTATGTGCAGATGATGAACAAACCACAGACATCGGGTACATATGTTCTTAACAAAGTTCCTGTGAAACATCGTCTTGGACATGCAAGTGGTAACCAGAGTGATGCAGCACACTTGTTGAATCAGTCAGGTGGTGCTGGAGATGATTGCCAGGTATATATTTCTGTGGACCTTTAAATATATTTAGAGTTGTTCAGTGACACAAAGAAATTACCAAATTGATTAGCACCCAGATTTATAATGTCTTATTTCCTCAATCAAGATAATTGTGAGAGCTAACCTAAATGTGGCCGGTAAACTTCCCTAATTTCCATGATTGAGCCAGAAATTTGCTAGTTAAATTTTCTTTTCCTATTGAAAGCTAAATAGGAATTTGAAATTTTTAGCCATTTATTAATAGATGTCTATTAATCCATTCCTTTTATAATGTTTCTTCTTTAATATAATTAAGAACATCATAAAGGGGATTCAGTCATAGTCAATTCAAAAGTCAGATTTTTTTTTTTTTTGCGGTACGTGGGCCTCTCACTGTTGCGGAGCACAGGCTCCGGACGCGCAGGCTCAGTGGCCATGGCTCACGGGCCTAGCAGCTCCGCGGCATGTGGGATCTTCCCGGACCGGGGCACGAACCCGTGTCCCCTGCATCGGCAGGCGGACTCTCAACCACTGCGCCACCAGGGAAGCCCCAAAAGTCAGATTTTGAAATATGTTTTTAAGTAGTTTCCTTTCCTTTTGGGAATATATCTATATGATGACTGTCCAGATTGGTGACTTTTTTTTCCAAGAGAGCTAGGAAAACTGAAAATGAACAGGTGGGGTTAGCCCTCCTAGACATTAAAAAATACTGTGAAGTCAGTATAACTCAAACAATTTGATACTGGCACATGAAGAGACAGACCAGTGGAATAGAATCGAAGACTGAGATTATAGACTCACTCACAAATAGGAATTTATCATATGCTAACACATTATCTCAGTTCAGCGGGGAAAGTATGGACTCTTTGGTAAATGGTATTGGGATAACTGGATAGCCTGATAGAAAAAAAAATTAGATCCATTTTTAAAATTACATAATAAACCAGGATAATGTCCACAAGGACCTGAAATTTATATGCTGATGGTAATGCTAAATGGTACAGCCTCCGTGAAAGGAAATTTGGCAGCATCTAGCAAAATTCTGTATGCATTTACTCTAAACCAATAATCCTCCTCTAAGAATCTGTGCCAAAAATATACTAGTCAAACTATGGAAAGACATATGAGCAAGGCTAGGGAATGTAGACTCTCTTCAATAGCAAAAGACTGGAAACAATCCAGTGTCCATCAGTAGGGGACTGGTTACTTAAAATGTAGTACATGCATACAATAGCATATGTGTAACTTTGCAAAGGAATGACAAATATCTTTATGTGTACCATGAGGTGATCATCAGGATACATTAAGTAAAAAAAGCAAAATGGGACAAAAAATGTAGAGTCGGCCACTGTTTATTTAAGAAAGTAGGGGCAATGAATACATATACTTGCTTATGATAGAAAAAAACAAAAAAGGTAACCCATATAATTTAAGTCTTGGTGGTTACGGCAAGGATAGAAGAAACTAGACAACTTTAAAAACCTCCAAAACATTTCTTAATTCTGTCCACCAAAAAGGTCTAGAAACAGTGACCCAGCCTGATGGTAATGAACCTTGACATGCCCCTTCCCCCAGCTCCAAAAAGAACCAGGGATCCTTGAAGAAATGGCTGTTCCCAGATCTGGGGGTGACAGTGTTCCAGATGAGCCTAGAATACTTTGTCAAACCAGAAAGTGAGGAATTTGTCGAAGATTACTACCATCCTATCAAAGAATGAAAAAATGTCATAAAGGCTCTAGAACTGCGCACCAATTTAAAGGAAATTCAGAGGACAGAGGGACGTGTTAAAGGATACCATAGAATCCTGTAGTGAATACTGCAGGATGAATGACCTGGTTTCTTCCAGAAGTGATTTGCAAAGAAAAGAAAGATACAGAGAGGGAAACGGAATTAAAGGAGACTTTAAAGAGATATAACCAATTGCATTTATATGGACCTTAGTAGGTCCTAATTTAAATGTGAAAAGAATGTTTAGAAAATTATAATAGAATCTGGAAATGTGACTATTTAATGATATTAAAGAATTGTTATACCTTTTAAGTGTGACAACGGTATTGTAGTTTTACTTAAAAAAGAAAGGAGTCCTTATCTTTTAGAGATACAACTGAATTATTTACAGATAAAATAATGTGTGTGTTATGATGATGTAGTTGGGGGTTTAAATAAAACAAGGTTATTTTATATAAAATAATGTAAATTGATGATTGTTTCTGCTTGCTGATGGATACGTCAGGTTTTTTATATATAATTTTGTACTTTTGTTTGTTTCAAAAATTCGATTCTAAAAGATAGAAAAACAAAAGCAATCTCAGACTTTGAAGTCACACAGCCCTTACTGACTTGACCTGCCTCTTACTAGCTGTGTTAAATAACTGGCGAGCATTGGTTTCCTTTTCAATAAACTCAGTTGCTATGGGGATTAAAAAATTTCATATTAGTAAAGCATAAAAGAGAAGTGCTTATTCGCACATAATAAGTGCTCAGTAACTTGTAGGTAGTGCCATTTTTATTTTGATAAATAGTAATAACAGCATGAACATCATCTCTGCAGGTTCCTACAGTACTTGAGAGAGTTTCCTGTGTATTTAAAGTAGGTTAAGTTTTAGGACAATTAAGGATTGTATGATTGAGATAAGTTTTGTATTTGTATATATTGCGTGATTGAATTTTCCATGAATTTCTTAGTATTATATACTGTGTCCCTTATATCATATATTCAAAGTTAATTTAAAAATAAATTATATATTATTTATTTATTATAAATTATTTAAAAATAAATTTCTGTTCAGAAAGGAATCTAAATACCAAAACAAGCACAGTAAAGATGGTCACCATTTTACTTGCAAAGTTAGATCTGTGAGCTAACTACTTATGGTTGGTTGTAAACTCATAACATTTGATTAAATATAGTATTAAGATTATGACTGCAAAGTACCTTAATTCTTAGGAGGGTTTGCAATTAGAACATGCATTCTTATTTGGCATTGTGGAAAATAGCTTAATGACATTACCCTCCCAAAGACCTCCAGGAACACACCTGTAGTTGAACAACTCTTATTCAGTGAGGGAGTATACACAGTGAAACCATAGAACATCTCATTTAGAGGGTGTTAGCAAGGACTTAGGATTGGCTGTGTTAGGTGATTTGTTGGAGGGTTAAAGGAAACAGGAGTAAATTCTATGATCAGATTTCCTAGTAGTTTACCTAGAAGGAGGGAAGACTAGAATTATGCTAAAGCTGTAATTGGTAAAGAAGCTGTAGTCACTCATATTAGCCAGGGTAGAAAGATGTTTAGTCATTTTTATGGTTTGGATAGTATTCATGGTTTGTGTGTGTGTGTGTTCAGTCGTGATAATGGAGTGATCTTGTTTTTGCCTTGATCCACCATGGGCACAAGAGTGACCTTGTCTGAGGTTGATGTTCTATGAAAATTGTTTATGTTTAACAAGGGGACACTAAGGCCTAGCTGTGAGTGGCAGTCTAGCTCCTAGATGTCAGGAGTTGTTGTTCTTTTTCCCACAATTAAAAAAAATATAAAGAAAAGAAAGATAAGTGATTGTATTCAGAAACACAACATTATTACTTAAAATTAGTTTTTGTTTTTATATTTGAATGACAATTGAGTTTATGTATAAAGAACTTGTTTTATAAATGAAGTTTTTAAATGTAAAAAAAATATATGGAGTCTTTTTTAAATATTATTTTAAGGTATTGCTAAGATTTAATTTAATTATATTTGTGTTTCATAGATATTTTCAACTCCAGGCCATCCAAAAATGATCTACAGCTCCTCAAACTTAAAGACACCTTCAAAACTTTGTTCAGGATCAAAGTCTCACGATGTCCAAGAAGTTCTTAAAAAGAAGCAGGTAACAGCCTCAATTCTTTTCCTTCAAGAGGAAAGGATCTATTGAATTCTTTTTTTTTTAAATACATTTATTTATTATTTATTTATTTATTTTTGGCTACGTTGGGTCTTCGTTGCTGTGTGTGGGCTTTCTCTAGTTGCGGCGAGCAGGGGCTACTCTTCGTTGCAGTGCGTGGGCTTCTCACCACGTTGGCTTCTCTTGTTGTGGAGCATGGGCTCTAGGCACATGGGCTTCAGTAGTTGTGGCACGCAGGCATCAATAGTTGTGGCTCGCGGACTCTAGAACGCAGGCTCAGTAGTTGTGACTCACAGGCTCTAGAGCGCAGGCTCAGTAGTTGTGGCGCACGAACTTAGTTGCTTCGCAGCATGTGGGATCTTCCCGGACCAGGGCTTGAACCCGTGTCCACTACATCGGCAGGCAGATTTTCAACCACTGTGCCACTAGGGAAGTCCGGGATCTGTTGAATTCTTAAGTGATTATATTAACACCTCTGAACAGTTCATGTTGTTATGAAACTACATTTTAACATTTATTTAGCTGCTGCTTGATGCATTGTACACTTGAAAAAAAGATGAGCAAACAGAAAAAATGTTTTGCAGTTGCCTTTCAGTGGCTACATCAAGCACAAAGAAAGAACTTTTTTCTATGTAAAAGTAAAAGACACTGAGCTGTTGTCTCTCCCCCCACCCCCCCACAAGGGAGAGAAACAAACACTTTTATTTCATTATTTTCTCTTTTAATTCCTTTCTGGCTTCGTAAGTTAGGTAATGTTTCACGTGAAGTGTAACAATTATGTAGTTATTATTCATGTGACTCAGTTCTGAGTTTCATTATCATCTTAGATTTAAACTCACAAAGAGTTTTTCAAATAAAATAGTTATTTATATATATTATCTCAGTATAATTGGAGATTTAATTAACAGAGGGGTTGGAGGCAACATTTTCCAGGCAAAAATCCATAGATTTTGCTATCATTTCTAATCTATAGCTGCATGTCACTTTTAGACTTTATTTTTAGACTTCAAACTTCAAAACTAAGGATTTCGCTTATTATGTGGGGAAGTGAAAACTTGTTTTTCTTTACATATATATTCAGGTCATTTAACTGAATAAACCTCATAGATACAGCTAATTAGTGTTCAGTATTTTAAATATTAAAGTACAGTTACAAACATAAACTCTTTTATATTGGAAGTGTTGGGGAAAATAGGTTTAAAGGTTTCATCTCTGGCTTCAGCTATTTTTTGATTAGGAGGAAAATCTGTCTCGTATAAGGGATGACTCAGAAGAAATGAGTTGAGACTGTAGTAGCCATATATATCATGGGCAAACTTAGTTATTCATTACTGATTTTTTTCTTTACCTGTTCATACAGGAAGCAATGAAGCTACAACAAGATATGAGGAAAAAGAGGCAAGAAATGTTAGAAAAACAAATAGAATGCCAAAAGGTAGGATAAATGTTCATTATTTGCATGCTGGAATTGATGTATGGAATGGATTTTACAAAGATATCCCCAATAAAGTTTTAAAGGTTACTTAAACTAAAATTTACTAAGCATAGTTTTACTTTTTGCTGTTTATTTTATAGATGTTAATATCCAAGCTAGAAAAAAACAAAAACATGAAACCAGAAGAGAGAGCAAATATAATGAAGACTTTAAAAGAGCTTGGAGAAAAGATCTCACAATTGAAAGATGAGTTAAAAACATCTTCTGCAGTCTCCACACCATCTAAAGTAAAGACAAAAACAGAGGTACCTATTTGCATTTTTCATTCAGCATAGGGTTATTGAACATCTGTGGTGTGCTTGGCACTTTAAAAGTGCAGTGGAGGCTTCCCTGGTGGCGCAGTGGTTGAGAGTCTGCCTGCCGATGCAGGGGACACGGGTTCGTGCCCCGGTCTGGGAAGATCCCACATGCCACGGAGCAGCTAGGCCCGTGAGCTGGGCCTGCGCATCCGGAGCCTGTGCTCCGCAACGGGAGAGGCCACAACAGTGAGAGGCCCACGTACCACAAAAAAAAAAAAAAAAAAAAAGTGCAGTGGAATCCTTAGGTAGCTAATAGTCTAGTGTGAGACAATTATAAGTATCTTTTTTTTTTTTTAATGTTTCTGTAGATGCTGTACACTCCCTCTGAAAGAAGTGATAATACCCGGTTTGAACAAAGATGTTTTTTAACTGAATTTTTTTGTTCTCCATGCTGATGATGTAACTGCTTAGAGTGATGGCAAGGAAAGAGACATTTCCTATTTCAGCAGCTTTTTTTCTATTTTTTTAATAATGTTGTAATGCAGCCATCCCTTTTAATATTCAAAAGATATCATTGACTTTAGTATGGGTAAAAATGTGGCTTTCTATTGAAAAGAATAATCAAAAGTTCTAGATCCATTTAAGTCTAATTTTGTTCATTTCTATTTGTTTCCTTACCGTAGAAGAATACTTGCTTTTACACCATGGTTCCATCATTATTCTACAGCTCTGTAGTGGGATTTTAGATAAATTTGCAGCCCTTTGAGAACTGGGAATAAATCTGTCAGATATATATATATAGAATGCAAATTTTTATGTACAATATTATATTACATTTGAAATTGTGGTTGTCTGTTATTAAAGGAATGTAAAGTGTTTCATTAAGATTGCTTTTACACAACATTGTAAATCAACTACTCCAATAAAAATTTTTTGAAAAAGATTAATTTATGATCTAAAAAAAGAAAAAATGATTGCTTTTTAAAAATATAATAAAATGTTATTTTAATTGAAATTTCCCCCAATTATGAAAAGAGCATTTAATTATGGAAAGAAATTTAAGAGAATATGGGGGAAAGAAAATCTCTCATAGTCACACCAGCTAAAGGCTGATAATTTGTTTCTTACCAAAAAAAAAAAAAAAGAGTGGCAATAGTTATAGGGTTCAGATCTGAAAGCAATTATGTAACTGTTATGTTTGTACTATTAGTGAATTTTTATTGTGTAATTTATTTTGCCCTATTGTGTTTCACTTATGATGGTTTATTATGTTCTCAGCTCCCTCATCTCAGATGACTGTTTCCAAGGTCTGATTTTTAGGCCATCTTTTTTTTTTTTTTTTCCTCAGTGATAGTTTGTTTATTTCACATAAAAATCCCCCAAAGCTCGTGGAAATGATGCCTTCATATCACGACAGTAATCAGAATGAATTGTTTTTGTTTTTAAAAACCACAAAACTCGCTGTCGGAAGGATGGGTGTGTGAACTACGACTTGGGGAGGGACTTATGATGCATCCCATGTGTCACAAGAGGAAAACTCAATGTTCCTTTACAAGGAGGGCTCGACATCTGTTGCATTTCAGCCAAAAGCTGCCCCGCAGATACAGATCTTTCGCAAAGCCGATTTCAGAGGGTGCGGGTAGCAGCCCTAGGTGCTACCGAGGACACAGTGGCCCCGTATGGACGGAGCTGTGCCTCAGAACTTCACACACCTGTGTACAGGTGGCCGACCTGGAGACAGCCACCCCGGGGGTCTCTCTCTATTCTGGAGGGGCTGTGCCATCTTAATTAAGCATTTGTAATACTGCTTGCTTATTAAGCAGTAATACCGTTTATTGTTACTACTGATAACATTATACTCTCTACATGTTTTCAGTATTATATCTGTAAAGTTACTTTCCTTAAAACACCCATGTTTATTGCGTGCTTTCACATTTACCCAGAAGAGATGTGTGTCATTCTGTAAGTGTAATATTGTGAACAAGATTTCGTAGGTTGTCTAAAAAATACATTTTTACTCTTAATTTTTCCAAAGGCCCAAAAAGAACTATTAGATACCGAACTGGACCTTCACAAGAGGCTATCCTCAGGAGAAGACACAACAGAGTTACGGAAAAAACTCAGTCAGTTACAGGTTGAGGTGAGATTTAAGAGGAGTTACCCACTACATTTAACATCTCAAAAAATGGTTTTCCTAGATTTAGTCTGATAATGTGTTGTATTCTGCTTTTTGTTGTTATTCAGGCTGCACGATTAGGTATTTTACCTGTGGGTCGAGGAAAGACCATGTCCTCTCAGGGTCGAGGAAGAGGCCGAGGCCGTGGAGGAAGAGGAAGGGGTTCACTAAATCACATGGTGGTGGACCACCGCCCTAAAGCACTAACAGTTGGGGGATTCATTGAGGAGGAGAAAGATGACTTACTTCAGCATTTTTCAGTAAGTTTTTAAAGTAGTAAATGCCAACTCTAAAAGCATTGTATTTAGCATTTCCTTTATGCCTTCTGTATAAATGTCAAATGTTTTATAGATTAGAAAATTAAGTTGTAAAATCATGGGTATTAGCAAATTCCTATTAATATATTTGAAGGTCAAGAAGCAGCTCATGCTATATTCCATAATACTTCACATAAATGCATTTGTAGCAACAAGTTATTCGAAAGCTATATTTGATTTTTGCTTTAGGGTTTATTACATGGTTTACCAGATGTTTATAGTCAATAAGTGAAAATAGTCTGGGATGGAGACGAAATCCAAAGGAAGAATTCGTTAGGAGAAGAGTCATGTTTAGTTATATTCTGTGTACAGTGGTGACCACTTGCTTTTAGACAAATATGCAAATAGATATTTGCCACAGGTGAATGTTTTTATTATTTTGCACATAAACAGTATATTCTCTTTCTAACCACTCATTAATTCATTCAGTAAATATTTTTTGAGTGTTATTTGTGCTAGAGCATTTTCATACATGATCTCATGTAACCTTAAATAACTGTATAAAGTGCAGGTAGAAACCCATGTGTACAGATCGGAAAACTAAAGCTTAAAAAAGTCACCCCAGATCATACAGTTAATAAGTGGCAGGACCAAGGTAAAAATACACAATTGACTGTTAACATCCAGGATGCCTATTCCTCAAACAACTTTTTTGAGAGAAAACATTTTCAGCCCTATTGAGTGTTAAAGATGGTGAGAGAAATCTTAAAGAGCAAGATTTCACTCCATAGTTTCTTATTAGTTTGATGCTCATTAATCTTGTTTCACCCTGGCTATTAGAGAATGGTGGGTTGTTATAAGATGTCCAGATTTGAGAGCCACCTGGGCTACAGTCTGTTTACTCTTGAGCCAGTTTTTTCACTAGCCTGTTATTTTCTTTTTTTGTAAAGTGTGAGATTAAGTGACTTCTTTGAGGAGTAAAGAAGATAATATACGGAGGAGCACTGTACATGGGCAGGGTGTTCTTCTGGAGGCTGGGTGAATGTCGATTTTTGTCTCTCAGAGTTGAGTATGTAATATTCGAATTTCCTTGCCAAAACTTGGGCATGGGCATTTAGACCCACTGCCAGCTCTGGTGAGGTGCATTAGATAATAATGTATAATAATATAAAGCAGAATTTTTATAAATTTGGCTCTGTAGAAAGTTTTAGTTACAAAAAGTAGGTAATTTTGTTAGGTAGGAAGCTGCATGCTCTACCCTGAGGGTTATATATAAATCTTTAAGTTTTAATCCAGAAGTCATGCTCAAATGGCTCTCTTTGCTTCTCATAAGTAGAGTCATTCTAGAGTATCTAATAATAACCAACTTTTTTTTTTTGCGGTACGCGGGCCTCTCACTGTTGTGGCCTCTCCCATTGCGGAGCACAGGCTCCGGACGCGCAGGCGCAGCGGCCATGGCTCACGGGCCCAGCCGCTCCGTGGCATGTGGGATCCTTCTGGACTGGGTTACGAACCCGTGTCCCCTGCATCAGCAGGCGGACTCTCAACCGCTGTGCCACCAGGGAAGCCCCAATAACCAACTTTTATATACATATATTTGTTAAGTCTGAAATACGGCACTTGGCTTGCGGAAAGGGACATGTCCAGGCATTTGGGGAAGGAGCAAACAAAGCCAAGGCTGGTAAGGCAACTTCAAGAATGAGACACTACCATTGGTTTCGATGGTGTTTTGTAGTTTGTTTTTTGTTTTGATAGGGTGCTATCAGACAGTCTTGAGTGCTAGAAACACACTTACACTTGTAACAGATACTTGCAGTATAGTATGCTTTCTTTGAAAAAAATACAGAAATACATATGCCTAAGACATTATTGAAAGTAGGTTTAGCAAACCTATAGGGTAACTCTTCTTCAAGGTCTTTTATAATCCCACAAAGGCTAAAGTAAAATGTGTATTTTCAGTATCCTTTTACTGTCCTTAATGATTGTGAAAGGATCATGGATCAACCATATCTGTATGAAAAGGTGATGGATGGGTGTTAGTGAAGCTGTTCTGAAGTGTGAGGACCTAATTCTAGAGTCCTTCAGTTTTTTCTTGTATTCATTAATCCAGCAGTCCCCAACCTTTTTAGCACCAGGGGCTGGTTTCATGGAAGACAATTTTTCCGCGGACCGGAGGGGAGGGGGGAATGGTTTCAGGATGATTCAAGCCCATTACATTTATTGTGCACTTAATTTCTATTATTACTACATTGTAATATATAATGAAATAATTATGCAATTCACCATAATGCAGAATCAGTGGGAGCCCTGAGCTTGTTTTCACATGCCACTCACCAATAGGGTTTTGATGTGAGTCTGCAAGCAGTTGAATTATTAGGGTCTCTGTGCAGTCGAACCTCTCTGCTAATGATAATCTGTATTTGCATCCACTCCCCAGTGCTAGCATCACCACCTCAGCTCCACTGCAGATCATCAGGCATTAGATTCTCACAAGGAGCGTGCAACCTAGATCCCTCACATACGCAGTTCACAGTAGGGTTCATGCTCTTATGAGAATCTAATGCCGCTGCTGATCTGACAGGAGGCAGAGCTCAGGTGGCAATGCAAGCAATGGGGAGTGGCTGTAAATACAGATGAAGCCTCACTTGATCACCTGCCACTCACCTCCTGCTGTGTGGCCCGGGGGTTGAGGACCCCTGCATTGATCCACTTTTAAGAATTTATCATACGGAAATTATGCAAATGATTCTGCAAACTGTAAGTGTGCTCAGTGTAGCACTTTCTATAATAGTGAAAATGAGAACTATCTAAACGCTCAACAGTACTTTGCTGCTATTAAAAACATGTTTTTGAAGAATAATGACATAAGAAAATTCTCAGGATTGTCTTTTAGGTTAAGGAAAGGTGGGATAGGAGAGTATACATAAGCTTAGAGTGGAACTGCTTTAAATTGTTAGTTCTGGGTGGGAGAATTCAAGGTAGTTTTAATTTTTTTTCCCTTCTAGGCTCTTCTCTGTTTTCTGTGCTTTCCAAAGGAACATATCTTATTTTTAAAATCAGGCTTTTTAACTTCACATTCATTTTTAAGATGAAACACCAGCATTTTTATACTGTATATGTTAAAACCAAATTTGAGGATATGTGTTAATCTTGGGCTTTACGTCCCAGATACGTACATGAAAAAAATGAGTAAATTTAAAAATTGTTGACCTTTGAGCAGCATGGGTTTGAACTGTGCTGGTCCACTTGTACACAGATTTTTTTCAATAATAAGGCTGACAGTAAGTTATTACCAAGACTTTTGACCATATGGAGAGTTAGCACCCCTAATCCCTGTATTGTTCAGGGGTCAACTATATACACAAATTTAAAATCCAGAGAATGTTTATATACAATGGAAGTTATCTATAACAACATAAAACATGTATAATAATATATAAATATTTTAATAGTATATATCACTAGTCAGACTTTTTCTAGTAAAGAACCAGATAGTAAACACGTTAGGCTTTTGCAGACTTCATACAGTCTCTGTCACATTTTCTCCTTTTCCTCCTCTCTCTAAACCTGTCCTTCCCTCTTCCTCTTCCTTCTTCTTTTTCCTTTTCTTCTTTTAATAATTTTTTATAAATGTAAAAATAATTCATAGCTCACAGGCCACCAAAAACAAGGTGCTGGGCCATGTTTGGCCTGAAGGTTGTAGTTTGCAGACCCCTGGTATATATTATTTTATTACTTTATATATTAAATATTTGAGTTCAAAAATGGGAAATATGAGACTTCCCTGGTGGCACAGTGGTTGGGACTCCACACTCCCAATGCAGGGGGCCCGGGCTCGATCCCTGGTCAGGGAACTAGATCCCACATGCATGTCGCAACAAAGAGCTCGCATGCCACAACTAAGGAGCCCACCTGCTGCAACTAAGGAGCTGGCGAGCCTCAACTAAGGAGCGTGTCTGCTGCAACTAAGACCTGATGCAACCAAATAAATAAATTTTTTTTTTTTTTTTTTTTTTAAAGGGAGGGCTTCCCTGGTGGTGCAGTGGTTGAGAGTCCGCCTGCCAATGCAGGGGACATGGGTTCGTGCCCCGGTCTGGGAAGATCCCACATGCCGCGGAGCGGCTGGGCCCGTGAGCCATGGCCGCTGAGCCTGTGCGTCCGGAGCCTGTGGTCCGCAACGGGAGAGGCCACAACAGTGAGAGACCCGCGTACCACACACACAAAAAAGTAATAATAATAATAATAAATTAAAAAATGGGAAATAATATCATGTAATATATAAATAGAATTTTGTATATTTTAAAGATAAAATCAGTGAGTCCCAAAAGAACTTTTTTTAAAAAAGAATCCTTATTTATATATCTTTCATTTGACAGAGTTAGGAGGGTATCAAAGACCATGAAGAATTTCCTTTAAGTATTTTAATATTAAAGTTTAGGTAAAAGCTGAAAATTTTAAGTCATAGAGGCTTGCTTAAGGGCACAGATAGGATGAGAGCTTAGGGTGCTTTCCTTCACTCCTGGGTAAAGAGAGGTTCAGCTAATTTCAACAGGGAAAGTTATTTATACTGAATGTTTGGAATACTTGAACTGTACTTTGGCATTTTTTCAATAGTATGCATCATTTAACTACAAAGATTTTGAGCTATGGTAGTGTGGTTTAGAGTTGTACTCAGTAATAATAGAGTGGAAGTAGATTTTTTTATTTTCTTCTTCCTGATTATGAAAATAGTAAATGCTTCTCAGGATGCATTTAGTAGCTGCAAGTAACAGATAAATAACTTGGAAAATATGGACATTTATTTTCTTTTTTTTCAAGAAGTTTAGAGGTAGGGAGGTTTTAGGATTGATTATTTAAGAAACTCAGCTACACAGGTTCTTTTCATATTTTTCCTCTACTATCCTAGTGTGTTGGCTTTCTTCCTTAGGTCTTTTTCTTCATGGTGTCAGTCAGGATGGCTAGTTAGGGTGTTTCCTGTTTTTTCACTGTTAATGGACAATGTTATATACATCTTACTGGATTTGGCGTTTTTGAGGGAAATAATGTTATGTGGACAGTCCTGTGCATTGCAGGACCTTTAGCACCCCTGGCTCTCACCTACTAAATACTAGTAAGTGCTCTTCAGTCAGCGTGACCACCAAAATGCCCTCTAGAGTAACATTATCGTCTCCCACTGAGAACCATTGCCCTAGGTTAGTTCATAGGAGCAAGATGACTGGATCGAAGGCATGCGTATGTGTATTTAAAATTTTGGTACAGCTTGCCAGATAACCCTCCAGGAATGTTGCGCTAATTTAAACTTGTAGTGACATTGGGTGAGAGCACCTGTTTGCCCATATCCTCAACAGCACTTAAGTTTTGTTTTTTCATCTTTGCCAGTCAGGGGATTGATGAATCATGACTGGCACAGATTTGGCATCAGTTTCTGATCTGGGAAAATGTCTGTGTAGGTGAATTTCTCTCTGCGTAACTTCTACCTCTAAGGTTCTACATGCTTCTAAGTTACTGCATATAATTTTTTATTGATGATATGTAATTGATTTGCTCATATTCACACATATTTATATATGTTAATATTTGATTTATTTTGAGGGGCAACACACATATACATAGTCAAAAAGAAAAGTATGTACAATGAAAAGTGAGATTTCCTGGACTTCTCTGGCGGTCCAGTGGTTAAGACTCCATACTTCCAGTGCAGGGGGCACGGGTTTGATCCCTGGTCGGTAAGCTAAGATCCCTCATGCCGCGTGGTGTGGCCAAAAGAAAAAGAAAAGGAAAGAAAAATAACATTTCCTTCTACCTCCAGTTATACAGTTCCACTCCCCGTAGGCAATTACTGTTAATTGTGCATATGATGTTGCTTTGTTTTTAATGGATGCATGGTGATTTATTGTATAGATGTACTGTACTAGATTTAATTAGTCCTGTATTGATGGACATCTAACTTTTCTCCACTATTTCATTATTTCAAGCTGTGGTATAGATATGCGTGTGAGAGAATATATATGTGTATATAGAAAAATTAGATATTTTGATAGGTATATGAGGCAAGTCCTAAATTTTTTAAAGTATTTTTAATTAAAAAAATTAATACATGCAAAGGGTCAAAATTCGGTTAATAAAAAGTAAAAATCTCACCTCTTAATCTTGGCCTACTCTTACAAGGTAGTTATTATTCTTGGATATATTTATAGAAAAAAATTACGAATATGAGAATACATATATTAAGTCTCTCATCAAAAAAATGTTACCGGGGCTTCCCTGGTGGCGCAGTGGTTGAGAATCTGCCTGCCAATGCAGGGGACATGGGGTCGAGCCCTAGTCTGGGAAGATCCCACATGCCGCGGAGCACCTGGGCCCGTGAGCCACAACTACTGAGGCTGCGCGTCTGGAGCCTGTGCCCCGCAACAAGAGAGGCCACGACATGAAAGGCCCACGCACTGCGATGAAGAGTGGCCCCCGCTTGCCGCAACTAGAGAAAGCCCTCGCACAGAAACAAAGACCTAACACAGCCGAAGATAAATTAATTAATTAATTTTAAAAAATTACCAAAATGGGATCATTTATAAATACAGAGGTGCATTCTAAACATTGCTTTTTTAACATAAATACCTTGGCTAATTGGTATTTTCTTGAAATTATGAAGATGATACTCAACTTAAAATGTTTATTGAAACTATACCAATAAGAAATGTATAGTTAAGTGATTTATCAGAAGGTACCATATTACTTGCCCCTCTGGTCAAGAAATAGAACATTCCCAGCACCCCAAAAGTCTCCTTCTGCCCCCTTCCAGTCACTATCTTCTCTCCTCCTCAGAAAAAGTCTAGCCTCACTTTATTATAATCACCTCCTTGCTTTCTTTATACAGTTGATTCTCATTATTCGTGGATACTGCATTGCACATTCACCTACCCACTAAAATTTATTACAGCCTCAAAATCAATACCTGAAGTGCTTGTGTGGTCATTTTCAGACATGTGCAGAACTGTGAAAAATTTGAGTTGACCAGTGCACAAGTTCCCAGCGGAGGTCAAATGAGGTGATGTTCTGCCTTCTCATCTCAGCTCTCATCCTGTAAACAAGTCTTTTTTGCAGTCTATTTAGTGCCATATTTCTCTCATTTTTTTGTGCTTTCCATTGGTGATTTCACTGTTTAAAATGGCTTCCAAGTATAGTTCTGAAGTGCTGTGTAAGTGTTCAGTAAGGTAGTGATGTGCCTTATGGTGAAGATGTGTGTTAGAGATAAGCCTTGTTCAGGCATGAGTTGTCATGGTTTGGGCCATGAGTTCAATGTTAATGAATCAACAGTATATATTAAGTAATGTCCTTAAACATAAAACAAGGTTACATATTGATCATTGGCAAAAATGTTTTGACCAGAGATTCATAGGAACCTAACCCTCTATTTCCCCTAGGAACAATGGTTCAGTGTTTGCTAATTCAGTGCTTGGGTGAACTTTATGTGACTACTTCAAATAACGAGAATCAACTGTATTTTTATCACCTAAATGTTATAGTATTATTTTGCATATTTAAGAAAATTTATATATATGGAACCACATAGTATATATTCTGTTGTGTCTACTTTTTTTTCTTAACATTATGTTTGTGAGATTCATTCGTGTTATTACATGTAACAGTAGTTTGCTATTTTTATTGCTGTATAGTTTTCAGTTGTATATATATATACCACAATTTATTTTTCCATTCTCCTATTGATAGGTATTTGGGTTATTTCCATTTCATTTTTATGAACAGTGTTGCTGTGAACATTGTTTTAAATGTCTTTTCATATATACGTGTACATTTCTGTTGGATATACATGGACTTGTTGAGTGAACTGCATCAGTTTTATTAGTTTAGATTCCCACCGGTGGTGTGTGAGAGTTCCTGACTTGGTATTATTAGAATACATCTCTATTCTATTTATTAATCTTATTTGTTACAAGTTAGGTAGTGGGAGTTTTATATTCTTAGTTCCTGACTGCATACAAATTAAATTTCTCCTTCTTCCTTCAGTAATATATATGCAGTACATCTAATGCCTTAAAATTTCTTTTGGAAGATAGAACTGCTACCCTCTTTGGAAAGCAACCCAGTTAATATAGGTTAAAATTTTTTATATTGCTTTTTCTTGCTAATAAAAGTAATATAACTTTACTTAAAAATTCAAATAACAAAGTTTAAGGATCTAATGTGTAACATGGTGACCGTAGTTGACAACACTGTATTATATAATTGAAATTTGCTAGGAGAGTAGAACTTAAATGTTCTAATAACCCCCCTCCCCCGCCCCCCTCCCAAAAGGGTAATGAATACGTGAGGTATGCATGTGTTAATTAACTCGATGGGGTATCCTTTCACAGTGTATCAAATCATCACATTGCACACTTTAAATATCTTACAGTTTTGTCAGTTACACTTCAGTAAAGCTGGAAAGAATTTAAATAATATAGAAATGAACAAAATGCTGAAGAAATCTTTATAATTGGGCTGTATGTTAAAGGATAGAGTAAGGGCAAGGGATGTCTGTTACACAAATTACCTGTTTTTTTCTTTCCCCAAGGTTTATTGAGATATAATTGACATACAACATTGTATTATTTTAAGATGTGCAACATAATGATTCAGTATACATATGCATTGTGATTACTAAAATAAGTTTAGTTAAAATCCGTCACCACACATAGTTAAAATTTTTTTTTCCTTGTGATGAGAACTTTTAATGTCCACTCACTTAGTAACTACCTGATTTTGAAAAGATGGTAAATGTATATTTGGGTTAGGGCCATTTTGATATGTCATTTTAGTTTGTCCCATGAGTCAAAATGTTTGGTGTCAGGTTATAAACATGTAACACCTACAAGGGATAATAGGAGCTTTTCCTTAAATCACAGGCTGTGGTATCAGCAGAGACAGTAATTGACTGGTATGCATCTGGCCTAATGTACATTCTTGCCGTGCAATGATCTGAGTGTTCTATGGAAATATTTTGCAAATGCTTCATGAAGTTTATCAATATTTTTCCTAGAAAAGCTAGGGTGAAACCCCAAATTTAAAAGAGCCCCTTCTATTACATATTTTAGGACTGAACCAAGAATTGGGGATATTCTACAACCCGGATCTGTTGATAGGAAAGCTGTAGGAATGATTAAGCTTTCACTTTCATGAAACTTTGGGTCTCTGTTCTTTTGTCTCTATTGCTTTGTCCTTAAAATTAAACTTTTGGTTTCTCTTACTGAAATTTGCTGGGGAGGAAAAAAATGTTTAGACAGTAATAACAAGAAATACATTTGAAACTGCGTAGTTTTACCCTGAGATAGGATAATAGGTGTTTAACATTTGTGGGATGCGAAGATGAGCTGCAGAGTATTTGTCATTGTTATATAGCATTTCAGGAAAAGAAGTGGGAATAGTTTTAACAGATATAGATGAGGATATAAGAGATGTAATGAGATGAATAGATAATTTTTAAATTACTTATATTTGTAAGGTTTTACTCTAAATATGTAGATTATCAAAGCCAAAGGCCAATAATCATATTAAGACAGTATTTGTTGTCCTCATCATGACTTTTCTATGTAGAATGACTATATAATTTATCATCCAAACCAAGACAGATCTTAAAATTTATGTGACATCAACATTAATCATGGACTATCCTGGGAAAACCAGACATGTGGTCTTCTAATTAAAAAGAACTTCACTTTTTCTAGCTCTCATTGGAGATTATTTGTAGATCCATTTTAACAGATTTTTTTTTCCCTCAAGTCATTAAACTTTTAATAGCACACAATTTGAAGAAATCATTAGTAAGTGTGAGTACAAACTTTTGTGTTCTTCTAAAATCTATTTTAGCCTGCAAACCAAGGGTCAAAATTCAAAGACCGTCGGCTACAAATATCATGGCACAAGGCCAAGGTGCCTTCTGTATCCACTGAGACTGAGGAAGAGGAAGTCAAGGAGGAGGTAAATTTAACGATTGAAAATAAGAGTTGAACTAGATTGTTTTCCAGTTATATGCTTTTCTTAACATTAAGTAATATAAATTTAAAAATAAATATTGAGTTTTTTCATGCATGTAATTAATTAAGACTAGTCTAGAAGTTTATTAAAGAATCAGATTAGGTGCAGAAATAAAAAAGCTCTTTTGGGGGTTATTTTCTGGTGTAGGAGAGACTGTACTTTTTTAAAATTTGCGTTTATTTTGGCTTTATTGGGGCTCTGGACGTTTTTATTTTGGTAAATGAAGACATGGATTAAGTGAACAAATTAAATTTTATCTGATCTAGTTTTAACTTATTCAAGTTCCATAAGTAATAGATTTGAGTTTATTTTCTTTCTACATATAGTTGGTTAAAATGAGAGAGTGTAAAGAAGATGGACATAAGAGGGAAGAATAGCAAAACCAAGGACTTAAATAATACAAGTACTAACCAGCTTCTTAAAACATGAGAATTAATATTGCTTTTTTACTACAGTATTTCTAATTAGTTTATTAAAATGGACACTTAGGCAGCATTGCAAGTTATTCCTCATTCATCCTAATTTTGGTTTTAAAAGATAGCATTTATGCCTGATCAAGAGTCTTCCTGACCAAGTGGGTAATTTTACATAACAAAAGCAGAAACATTTCCCTTCTTTAAAAAAGAAAGAAAAGAAAAATCTTGGTATTTCGGGAATGTTTGTAGATACTTTTACTTTGTGTAAGATTTTAGATTTTTATGTAAGATTTGGAATGTCAGTGTCATAGGCAAGGTATTATATTTGTCCTTCACAATCAGATATTAGAGGAAAAGTTTAGACGTTCAAATGGTTATTTACTTTCCTCACTTTTAAGATAATAGAATAAAATTAATTTTATCAAAAACATGTTTCATAGATATCCCCCTCCCCCCACTAAATGTTCATATGTTATTTGTTTTTCTGATGATATTAGAATGGAAATCTTCTATTAAACTAGCAAAATTAGCAGGGGAGAAGAATATATATATATATAAATGTTTGGGGGGTTTTTTTGCCCCCAAAGATGCTTTGCATCACTTGTAAATCCAGCCTGGGCTTTGTATACTAGTCTGTTTGTCCTTTGGCCTAAAAAGCACTTTACTTAACTTTCTTGTGCCACTGAGCAGATTTTACCCTCTCTTTTCTTCAGGAAACAGAAACGTCAGATTTGTTTTTGCATGATGACGACGATGAGGATGAAGATGAATATGAATCTCGTTCATGGCGAAGATGAAATCTGATGCGAGCTGTATAATTTTTAGGAATATTGTTTAGAAGAACAACTTTTTAAAATTATTTAAAGAAGTCAATGAGCCAAAAAAAATTTTTTTATTTTTATTTTCAACACAGTAGGTTTAAGGACAGCAAGTTTGCTATTTAAATACATCTCATAACTGTTCATGATATTAAAGCACCAAAGGCCTAGTGACTTTTACACAGTTGTGAAGATCCACAGGAATGACTTGGATAATCTCTAGAGCCTTATTTTTCCACACCACCTGTTTTTGTTGCTATTGGTGTTGGATTATGATGTAAATGACAGGGTGTTCAGAAATTTTATTTTGGATTATAATCTGCTGATAAAGTTTCATTAAATGTAAAAATCGCCTGGAATCTTTTATCTCTTAGCTATTATGGATGGGTCATCAGATAGTAGGAGATATTTGTAATTAAAATACCCTTTTGCTTTCAAGAGTTGTCTTGGAAGAAAAGTAAATTTAATTATTTTATTGAGGAGGAGCCCAATTTGTATTCAATCTGAATTCCGGGGGGATTTAATGTGCAGCAGTAAGTAATATTTTAGTGTAAATCGTAACTGTTCTTCAATGCTATAAGGCAATGGTAGCTAGCTCTGTGGGATTTCCATTCTGTCATCATATTAACTCTCCTGGACTTCTGCCACTGATTTTTAGTTTGCTTTGAAATTACTGAGCACTGGTTCAGTTGGTCCTTTTTTTTTCCTTTCTTTTTTTTAACATTCTCAGAATATAAAAGGCTTTCACCTGTCCCCATTTTCTTTCTCCTGCCTTTTTATTAATAGCCTGACTTACCCATTATTGAGATAAGTGATTCTTTTGGGCCACCAAAAGTCAGTCCCCAATAAAAAGTTTAAACCAGCACCTTGATAAACAAGTGATATTTTGATGAGAATAATGGAAGGATTTGTGGGGAGAGAGAGTCACCAGCTTTTTTTTTTTTTTTTTTTTTTTTTTTAAAGCTTCACTTTAGTTAATAGTTATGCAGAAGGGTTTGAAAGTGTGTGAAATTCTTTCCCTAAATTTAAACCATGATGGTGAGGTGACTGGGGATAGGTTGGGGGTGGGATGGGGTAGGGGGATGAGTATGCTAGTAATAAATGGGAGTCATAACTTGACTTTGATCAGATGACCTTATATTTTCATAATTTTGTAGCTTGTTGCTATCCATGAACATATGCATCCTTCAGTAGACGGTTTCCTTCACTGTGTGCATTTTTACTGTACACTGTATAGAGTATCTGTTAAGTAAAATATATCTGTAAATTTATGTCCTTGTGTTCTGAATGTTAGATGGAAAAGCAGAGGAGCAACACTACACTGTATTGACCCCTGGGGAAATAAAATGATTAATGTACATAGGATGTTAACTTTTTCAAGGATATACACAGCTATGTTTTTATAGTACGTGTGGTGTGAAAATTTGAAACCTCCTGTTGGCTTCAGAAGGTTCTTGGTGATCACTATGTCAAGGATTTTGTTTCCTGAGGTGAAGACTGTTTCTCAAAATAGAAACTATTCACTAAGAAACTTAAAACCATCAGGACTCTAGATTTACTTGGCTACAAGAAGTTAAATCCCATGTTCTGACTATCTTTCCTCTTCTACATGTTTTCCTGGAATGATGTGTCAAACCAGGATCATTTTTAAGTTTTCATGTAATTTTCCCTTCATAATAATAAGGACTTCCTCTTTCTAGGTTATAGTTATATTTCTGAAAACACAAAGCTAAAACAAGCTTATAAAAGAAGGAAAACATTACAGTGGGGTAGAGTAAGCAATCTTGCTTCTTCCTCCTCCGTCATCTCTAATGAAATTTTCCTGATGTCTGTGGCTCAGTTGGTATATATTTTGAAAGATTCATTGTGGTGAATATTTTGAGTCCTGACAGTTTAAACGTGATAGAGGGAACAAAGGATTTATATATTTTTTGTACAAAGTTTTTTCTTAAACTGTATAATTTTGTAAATAATTTGTTTGGTTTTTTTGTGTACTAAAACTACCAGCGTATAGATTTCAATAAGAATTGTTGTATTTTTGTATTTGGAAACTGAAAATTACAGTAAATTAATGGAGCTGTAAGGAAATTTTCAGTAGACTGACAATTCAGCAGAGTGAGATTCCTTTTCATATGATTTTTTAACCTAAAATTGACATCTTATTACACTCTCAGTACAGAGAGAGTTGAGGATTTGTTTGACCTTTTTAGTTCTTGAGGGAGAGGGGGGTGAAAGAGAAGGATGTTAAAGTGAAGAATAGCTAGACACTTTTTCGAGTAAGTTTTGAGGCCCTTTATATAAAACTTAGTTTTCGATACACCTAAAATACTTCATAAACGTCTTTTCTAAGACTTCTAAAACATGTTTGACTCTCAAAAATGTATTCAAAATATGCGTTAAATATAATATTAGAAAATTTAAGTTAAGGTTAGCATGAACTAGTTAAATGTATATATTTTTTCCTTTAGGACTGAGATCCCCAAGCATTAGAATTTCTCTTAAAAGCGAGTAACTGTGACTTGTTTTCTTGGCATCTTCACTTACAGAAATAACATATACCATCTGAGGCAAATTCTGTTCTTTTTAATGTGTATGACATCTTTCTAAGTAGCCGTTGAGCAATAACAACCACCAGCCTGGCTCGGTCATCTTGGTTTACTAGTGGATTGCTGCCCAGGCTTAAGAGGCAACCCCGGGGAATGCAGAATTTCCCTCAATTTCTTCATGCTGTAATATTGAGAAAACATTGTCAGTAGCTAAGGTGATAAATTGGAAAACGTCTTGTTAGGGTGAAAAAAAGAGGTCCATGCTGATGGATCATTATTTCAAAAAAAAAAGAAAAAAAATCATGTGAAAAGGAATAGCGGTTCCTCTTGATGTATAGTATGCCTGTATTATAGTTTTTACAAAATTGTGAACTTGTGTAATAGTATAATAGGAGATATTGTTGAATTTCTAACTGTTTATACATTTAAATTCATATATGTAATGTTTGTTTTATCGATTACAATCTGAATTTCTAAGAAGCATGTTGACTTTTGCAATAAAGATGCAATATGGAATGGTTCACAATTGAAAAAAAAAAGATAAAAGTGTTGCAAATTTAAAAGAATTTGGAAAATTTATGAACCATTCCAAAAATTATAACAATCACCAAAAGAGCTGTAATTCTGGCTTGTTCTGGAAAGAAAGAAAACGTATGTGTATGCTTGCTTGAGTGTGAGAATGAATGAGTGATGGCTATGTGTGTGTGTGTTATGTTGGGTTCATGTACATGAGAGAATGCCACTCAATATGAATTTGGGTACCGAAGTCACTGGCTATTAAATATTCAGTAGAATCACTCCTTTGACAGAGTGGTCTTGAAAATGAAAGAGAAGGGCATTAAAGTGTTAACTTACAAGTAACCTTTAACAGCCATATTTCTTTGTTCATGGATGGATCTTGGTATCCCAGATAAAAAGCACAAACAATTTTATAAAAGCATTTATTTTAATATTATCTTGAGGATATTCAAGATGCCTGCAAACAATAGGAAGGACATTTTCCTTAAGCACAATAGAGAGAAGGGAAAGAATACCTTGAAGAGATGACCTAGGGCTTCCCTGGTGGCGCAGTGGTTGAGAGTCTGCATGCTGATGCAGGGGACATGGGTTCGTGCCCCGGTCTGGGAAGATACCACATGCCGTGGAGCGGCTAGGCCCCATGAGCCATGGCCGCTGAGCCTGTGCGTCCGTAGCCTGTGCTCCACAACAGAAGAGGCCACAACAGTGAGAGGCCCGCGTACTGCAAACAAAAAAAAAAAAAAAAAAAGATGACCTAAAGATATGACAGTTCTAATTGTGATGGATATTTGTGAGGAATAACAAGAGAAGGAAGTGATCTTTACCCAAAAGGACTATGTGGTGGTGGGAAAAGGATGTATATATCACTTGGGCTCCTATTTTCTTGTTTTAAAAACTGCTTTTCATATAAAATTCCCCTCCGAATGTTTATGCATTGTCCAAGAAGAGTCGTTCTTTAAATCTCAGCTTATACATGAAAATAATAAAGAATGGGAGTAAATTTCATTTTCATTATTTTCAAATAAACAAGTTTTATTCATATTTTGTGAATTAAGTAAATGGCAAATAAGCTGTGTGACCATTTGTTTTGAATAGATGATAATTTATCCAATAGATGTTTATCATAAACATGAGTCTAGGGCTTTTGGTGGGGGAGCCAGCATAATTTTGAACATAATTACATTTGTTTAATATTAACAAATAGTACCAAAATGAGCTCTCATTAATTATTGGTTTCATGTGATTTTTTTTTACTGCTTTTGATGTAAGTTATTCTATAGCCAAGGATAAATTTTGAATCACAAGCCCCAGTTTACTGTCTAGGCTGGATCTAATTATGTTCCAGTAAACATAAGACATGAGTGAGTATGTCAACCTGCAGGACCATTTTAGATTAGAGAGTCAGGGTTGCTTTAAACAAGTGGACCAACATTTTGCAAGTCAAACCTGCCCCATTTGGCAACATTTTTAGTCTCAAAGATCTACTTGAGGGGCCAACCAAGACTGACCCAAAAAAAGGCTATACACTGCTAATCCATGTATTACGAATCACCTTCATTTATGCTAAATCCATTTATTGCCAAGTGATCTCCTTTCTACAGGATCATCTACCATTTGGCCTCTTACCTGGTTCTGCAATCGACCTTAGGTTAACTAAACCATCCCAAGCATTCTGAGATAGGTGACTTGATACAGGTGAAATTAAGGTCAGAACAGTGTTTGATAATTGTTTGCAGGATATTTGTGGTTTGAGTCTACTCTTAGATTTCTGCAAACAGATTTTTTTTGGTTGTGGTGGTTAGGAAGCGTGATAAACACTTTGTATTTATGTTATATTTTTCCTTTTATGAAAGGTGAGCAAGGGAAGAAGGCCTAATCTAATAGCCTATTAGTTTGTTTTCATTGAAAGTCTGTATTTCCTACATCACTGCAGTTTTCTAACCACTTTATAGAGTTCTTTTTTTTATTAGGCCGCACTGCGTGGCACGCGGGATCTTAGTTCCCCGACCAGGGATGGAACCCGTGCCCCCTGCATTGGGAGTGTGGAGTCTTAACCACTGGACTGCCACGGAAGTCCCCATAGAGTTCTATTACTTTGATAGAGTGATCCATTAGTTCTTAAAACATTTGAGTTGGGGTAATGGTTAGTGCTTGATTGTTCAGAATTTTTGTTCTTTACTCAAATCTTTGTTGGGGAGTAGGGTTATAGAAATAAGCCTTTTAGTTGCCTAGCCATGTTTCTGTTGAATGAGTTTTCAACACTGCTTTGTAAGCACTTCATAAAAGTGAATGTCTTTTTAACAGTTTTCTAAAGTCCTTGTGATTCTATCTCTTCTTAGTTGGCCCCCAGACAGCTTCTTTTGTGAGATAACTGATATATTTCTCTCAATTTGAAATGAAATTAGATAATGAGGGCTAACGTAGACCTTGCCAAATAAATGCGGTTTTTGAGGATAATTTGGCTTCAAGATTGAGGCTGCTCACATGTTTACTTTGAGTTCTTAGACCAAAGGCTGCCGATTTATCTGTTTAAGCTTCTGATCCTGTGTAAACTATCTAGTGCTAGTTCCTGAACCAACCTCCAACAAAGGGTTATTTACTGTAGAATTCAAGATTTTAACATTTAAAGCCTGTAGGGGGCTCCAGAAGGCAAAATTTAGTGGGCCTTAGAGCAGTGACTGAATCTTTTTTTCACAGCAACTCAACAGTGAAAAACACATTTTGCACTGTGACCCAGTATATACGTACACACAAACCAAACAAAAGTTTACCAGACAATGCTTACCCTTACAACCCAGTATGCACCTGATATTTTATTCTTGTCAGGACCCACTACTTGGCTTTCAAAATTGCAGTTTGGAAAACACTAACCTATTGAGTTTCAGGGTGAATTGTATTTTTAAATCCCTCTTCCTGTGACATTGTCAATACTATTTTGAGCATAAAATGATAAAATTTTACCTTCTGTGCTTTGCTTGGAAAAGTAGTCTGGGGTCTGAAGTTGACCTTTAGTCTAAAATTAAAGGTGAAAATAATGTATACATCAATCTCTTTATTGATTACTTGATGCTCTTGAGCATGAAGTTATTTTATAGTTTTTAATTTTTAAAATAGACAACTGTGAGTGACTTTTTAAACTTGCCTGTAGTTTTATATTTTTGTCACTTTTTGCCCTGGGAAGGGAGTGGAATGCTAGAATATTGGTGCTACTTTTTATGAAATCTAAGGCACTTTTCAGGAATTATTTAAAAAAAACAAAAACCTGCCCACGAAGTCCATACAGCTACAAATATTTAGTGTCTGTGAATCAAGAAAAGATTATTTGGCTTTGAATTTAATTTTGCATTTAGAGTTCACCTTAGCTATCAACGATTCAAAACAAACCAGGTTTGATATCTCTGAGAAAATTGTACATATTCCAAAATTGTTCCATTGAATTCACCCTTTTAAATCATATTCTCCCATAGGTTCATAAGAAATAGGAGATATTGATAAACTCATATAAAAAATAATTAGTCCTTGCCACTTTTTTTAATCTTGGGCAAGTGTGTCATTTGTGTATTTACATGTCTGAGCTTTTCTAGTTTCTAAAATGTGAAGAGAAAGATTGAGAACATGTCAGTGTGAAGGTTGCCATATTTTCAGAAATCCATAGAAGAAAACTATTGTCTGCAAAATAAATCAACTCTGGTCATGGAAATATGTTATTTGTACATTTCAGTATTTCTATCCTCTTGTCCATGTATATTCCTTTTCGGATTCCTTAAGCAATAAAACTTGACTTTCCTCTAATACCATGGTGACAAGTAAATAATTTTAATTAAATTAGTTGATAGTTTTAAGCTATTCACTTTTGTGAATTCAGTTCAGTACAAGTAGTGAATGGAGACTGTGAACCAGATAATGGCTCAGTAGTTTGCCTGCATTCTGCTTGCAGCCTTTTGAAGAAGGTGCTCCCTGTTCGGCTTTGAAAACTGAGTTTAGAAGAGATTAAGTGGCTTCCCAGAGGTCACACAGCCTGTAGTGGTGGCACCAGGATTTGAACATGGGTCTGACTCCTGCGCTCATGTGCTTAACCTCTGTGCCCTGCTGCTTCTAATAAAATGGGATATGCAAGTATGTAGAATGTCACTGGTCTTTTTCACTAGTGTCTGTCAAACACTGCCATTCTGGCTCCATCTATCTCATCTGCCCTGGATTGGAACCGGGCTCCCTTGGGGAGTGATACTTTAGGTAGCATATTGGAAACCACAGAACATAGCATTTATAGATGCTAATTTGTGGAGAAGCATTTTAAAGTAATAATTTTCTGTGACCTCCATAATGCACAGCCAGCCAATTTGATACCTTTGACAATAATTTGGCTGTATCATAACCTATGTTTATTTTATGTTCAATTTTATCTTAAATATTTTTCCTGTGGCAAACAGAATTATGATAATCTTGCAGTATTTCTACCTTGCTTGTTTGTGTTTTTCAATATTTCTGGTGCCTTCTTTCTTTTAACCTTGGCGTTAAAAAAATCATGTTGTACATAAATAAGTTTACATGCTTTAATTTAATGATGTTTTCATATAGTATACTGAATTTTCTAGGCAGAAAGTGCTGAGAAAAGCAGTGTTTGTTCACAGTTATATTTATGCCATAGATTTTTTTTTAAAGAGTATATTCTCAGTGAATAAAACTGATGTTCATGTCATTGTTCTGTTGTTTATACAGTTACTTGATTTTTTTACATGTTCAGATTTCTTATTTTAGTAATGTCATTCTGAATCCTTGTGGATTTCTAATTTTAGCTATTTTGGCAACTATGAGAGATGTTTATTGACTACTAATGATATGGTAATTGTCATCTGCAAAAAGGAAAAGATGTTAGCACCCTTGGGAGAAAGGGGGCTTTTTATTCTTTGACAGCCCATGAGAAAAGTAGGCATGTTCTAATAGATTCAACAGAAAAAGTTTTTTATTCTTGACAAATTTAGCAGCCATTGGGAATATTTCCAGTATGGGAACTGTATCAGGGAAATTGCTGAGACAAAAGAGAATGACTATAACATTCTGCTGGTAACAGTACAAGTTTTTAGAAAGGTGTTTCCCCCCAAATTTTGGATTATGTCATTAAAAAAAAAACTCACTGTCGTCATATGCTAAAAAAGCATACATGCTCTTTTTAAAGCATTATCAACATATTTTGCTTTGAAATATCAAAGATGGGGAAGAGTTTTATACATAGAACTTAATTTCTTAGAACTTTTTTTTTTTTATCTTTTGAAAAATTTCTACCAAAAACTTTAAGGCACTTCTCTCCCTGTGATTTATTTAAATCTTAATAAATTATACATTTCTGCACTTTAGCCATTCATGTGAAAATTATTTGGAGTCATTGAAATAGAATGGTGCTGTGTGGTCTCCTGAGGCCCCAAGTATGTCAAAGAAGTTTCATCCACTCTTAGTTTTACATTTTTCAGTGACTATTATTGATAAAGTAGATAAAGCTGGACAGAAGTCTGTAAAGATTGAAGTAAATGATTCAGATCTGTGTAGAAGTGAAGACTTAATTTATGTAAGGACTCTATATGTTTATGACTAGCTTTTGTGCTTAGTTCCTAGTGGTTTTGGAAAGCTGTCTATGAGTTGTAGGCCCCTATTAATTTCTCAGAAATGGCTGTATCTAGGAAAACAAAAACAAAAAACAAAGAACCCAACTGGTATGATCAAACATGTTCAGAAAACTTTGAACATTGTCTGTAAAAACAGTTCACAGTGTATTTTGTCTCTCCTGTTTTACAAACCAGGAGGATTGCCTTTTTATTCATTTTGAGGTTTCCATGATCATCACTGGCTGTAGCTTGATGCTTCATAGACAGGGTGGAAGAACTGGTTACAGTAGAGAGTTTCACTTGTTTTTCTTTCTTTGTGGCCTACGTGAATCAGAATCCAAAGAAAATTTGCACACTTAAAATAGGAGAAAAGTACAACGACTTTTGATAGTGTTCAACATTTTTGTAGGGCAATCCTTGACCGTTTTTGCCCAGAAACATAATGGGGTCTTTTTTGTGTATGCCATAAATAAAAAATTAAGAAAACATGAGACAAGGAAATATAGCCTGCACGCAGAAGCCCTTTATTAACCGTTGAAAAAATGACTTGAAGAACCAGGAGAGGTCATAAAGAAAAACCTATTTCTGCCTTTTATTTAGGGAATTTTTGTTTCATTTCGCCACAGTCAAATTTTAATGGTGCTAAGAAGAAATAATTGTAAACTTGGAAAGGGAATTGTGAAGGCTATTTTTATTCCCTGATGTACTCCTATAAATTGTTATTTTTCAGTTTAAATCTTGGTTTCTTTAAGCATGGTACCATTTTTGTGTTGTACGTTTAATGTCACTGTTCCCAGTCAGAGAGGCATGGCAAGCAGAACTCCAAGGACCCACAGGTCTGATGGAGGTAACTCCTCTCCCACAACTGAGGTGTTCCTCAGCCTTTCAGGGGTCAAGAGAGCCCTGGCCTTGGTGTCAAAATAATATTGGCTATGATTTCAGAGCTCATCATGTGATGCACTGTGCTGTATGGTTTCAAGCATTCTTATTTACTCTACAAGGTATACTATGATTTTTCCCTTTCTGTCCAAGCGAAATCTGAGGCACAGGCAGGTCACTGTCTCAAAGCAAAGCCAAGATTTGAAGCCACAATACATCTGACTTCAAAGCATGGCTTGTAACCACTGCTTGCTACTGTGCTCTCGTCCCAATAGCTGTGTGAGCTGAGGTTAATTACTTAGTCCTTTGAATGCTCAGTTTACTCATAAAATGGGCCTTATAATAACAGAGCCCATTTAATGGTCGCAGGATGGCAATAAGCATTAAATGAGATAGTATCTCTGAATGGAGCTGTTTTCAACTATAAGTGAGTTTCTTACATTGGTGATTAAACCTTGTGGAATCACCTAAATAAATGTGCTTAGCAAATGTTGGAAAAAAGAGAAGGGAATACTTCATACCTGAGATTGCATCTTTATATTTCTTTAATATATCACATTAATCAAGTAGATAAAGACAACCAGACTCTAGGTACTGACATTTCCTAATCCTTAGCAATTGTTAGTGAACATTACACATAGCCACGAGGTGGGTCAACTACCTCGTGGTAGACGGTCAGCATGTTCTGACCGTCTTACAAGCCTTTAACTGCAGATGGGTGAAGGGGCTCCATTTCCTGTCTAGAATCCCCTTACCAGTCTTCCACAGAAGAACAAAAGTATTATATATACTTATGTGATGTACCACAGAAAAGCCTAAGTATTCCCCCAAAGTCTCAAGCCCTTTGATCTGGGAATTTACTTAACAGAGCCAATACTTCAGAATCACCCTCTACTGGTTGTTCTGTTTTTTGCCATATGATCTGCTCCTGCTGGATAAGTGTGAATCTCTTAGTGTGAATCTCTTTATGCAAAATGAGATTTTTCTCCTTGTTTTAACAATTCTGTTAAAATTGTTAAATTGTGGTCAGTGAATTATGCTTTAGGGTGTGACAAAAGGAAAACATTTTAAATAGAAAAATTAATGAAACTATTTTTCATAAAGAATATATTTGGAGGACACTGGAATTAGCACTTGAATAGACATATCACTAGTACAAATTATGTGAAATAAACGCATTGTTCATGGGTTTGGTGTTTCTGCGTAAAAGGCCGAAAATATTTAAAAGCAAGCTGTCATTTTCTCCAACTCTTTGTAAAATTATCATCCAAGTGTGTGAAAAGAATCACGTTAAAACTCTTAAACATTTCTTTTTTAGTGGGTTCTACTGTAATTATTTAAGCAAACATATTGATTTATTGAACATTCAGGAAGATAAAGTTTTGGGAGTTTTTTGGCCACGCCGCTCGGCAGGAGGGAATCCTAGTTCCCCCACCAGGGATCGAACCTGCACCCCCTGCACTGGAAGTGCGGAGTCCCAACCACTGGACCTCCAGGGGAGTCTAAGATAAAAATGTTTTAAACACTCAGATTGAAAATATACATGTTTTAGGATGGCACCTTCCCTCTCTTGCTTCCCCTCCTCACTTCGGACTTTACTCCACTATTAAAGTGACCAGAGGGAGACTTTCTCCTTTGCGACTCTTTCCACATCTCTATTTTACACTGCCTCAGGACATCATCTCTCTATTCGTAAACCTGCAGGATTTTGTCTTCTTTTTTTTTTTTTAACCTATTCCCTGTAACAAAGGATTCCCCTTCAGGAAGAAAGGAGGTCATAGCAACAGGCTTCTCTCAGGGATCGCCAGGGGCACCATGCTTAATTCACTGCCATGATGGTACCATGCTTGAAGAAACCAAGATTCTTTCTTATTGTTGGAATGACTAACCTAATGTGAATACCCAGAAGCCATGGGCGGAGTTGCACTTCAAATTTAAAATTAAAGCAGGGGGATAGCAGGTGCGAACTTTTTGGTACTGGCTCTATCTGGACTAGATCTGGAACATTAGGTGAAGGGACCTTTTCCACGGGTAATGAATATTACCTGTGGATTCCATTCTAATACTACACTGTAACCCCAAAGGGTAAGCACAGCAGAAGAAAAATGAGCCTCTCTTATAATCCACACACAGAGCTTTTTTCAGGCAACAAACCTAAGAATTATGAAATCATTCAAACCTTTACAATGTTATAGTACTTTTCACCCTGGAATAACAGGTTATGAGAGAGACTGGGGCATTTATGGAAGAAAAGATCATTTACTGTTGTCACTATGCATTGGTGCTTATACTAAAAAGTAACTTACAGAATTTTTGAAGAACTTAGCACCAACTGCATTGTGTCAGGAACAAATGAGTGTCATCTGCCCATTTGTTTAAGGAGTATATTAACTTACACGATAAACACAGAGGGAAGATTCTTTCCCCTCATATGAGTTGATTTTGCGTAAACTTATCAGTTCAGATTTTTATAAGAATTATCTCCTTCTTTCAAGCAATAAGAGCCTGGCAACACTGGGAAGAAGAGAAATTCTGGAATAGCTCTTTAATTTTCTTCCTTTCTCCCACTAGCTGGTTTAATTGTTATTGCAGTACACTCTGCAGGTATTTTAGTAATGGGTGTAATTCTGGACGTTGCTTTTTAAAGGTGATAGTATCTGTCCTAAAGGAAAAATACCTGAGCAGAAGCTTGTGCAGATCACTGAAATGGAAGAGTGGTCTGGAAATTGTAATTTTGAATAGCTTCATAGGCAAATTAGAACATTTTGCTTTAATGTGGTACAAAACGTGAGTATTACCAAGTTTGGGTAATTAGCAAATATTTATCTCTTCCACCTTTTTTCATTTTTATGGTTTATAGAGTGTGATTCTCCTTCAGATTAATTCCATTCTGCACTGTGAGAGTTTATGTGTTTTTACAGATCACGTGGCAAATAAGCACGTCCTTCAGGTTAGAAATGTGTAGAGAGAGAAATGGAAATGTGACCAGTGTGGGTAGAAAGACCTAAATATACTGTTGCCGTATATCTGAGTGGCTCTTTGGATTCAGTTGGTCTGAGTACAGAAAGCAGTGCCAGTTACATGGCCCGACAGGTCGTGTTGTTTAATAAAACATAGAAGTGACACAGAAAGCTTTGGCAGCATGTGGGTTTGATTTTGTTAGTACAGCTAAGGGTGTGTACGCTTTGCCCAGCTCCTGCATGTTTTCCCCACGTTGGACAAATGAGCTAGTGTGCTACTTCCAGAGAGCTTGGTTTTAGGTAATAGGCTCTCCTCTCTTTGTGGTATTTCTTTCTTTTTTTAAAAAAAAAAAATTTATTTATTTATTTATTTTTGGCTGCATTGGGCCTTCGTTGCTGTGCGCGGGCTTTCTCTAGTTGCGGCGAGCGGGGGCTACTCTTCCTTGCGTTGCGCCGGCTTCTCATTGCAGTGGCTTCCCTTGTTGCGGAGCACAGGCTCTAGGCGCGAGGGCTTCAATAGTTGTGGTGCATGGGCTCAGTAGTTGTGGCTCGTGGGCTCTAGAGCTCAGGCTCAGTAGTTGTGGCGCACGGGCTTAGTTGCTCCGTGGCATGTGGGATCTTCCCGGACCAGGGCTCGAACCCGTGTCCCCTGCATTGGCAGGCGGATTCTTAACCACCGCGTCACCAGGGAAGTCCGTCTTTGTGGTATTTCTATTTTAATTCCACAACCTGGTGACTGGTCCAGAGTTCATTGATGCTAAAGGAGTAGGTGCAGGGGATGGTGGAAAGCAGCAGAAGGATGGATACTAAAGGAATCTGTTATCCTTGTCTTGTTTCATGTCTATTTCCTCTACTATTTGTGTGGGTTCTTGGCTGAAGCCATCTCAGCTGAGTAGGCACAGAGGGGAAAACGGACAGAGGTGTTAAAGAGAGGTTGATTGTGGCGGCAGGGCGGATTCTTGCCAGTGAGAGAGATTCTTGTGTGAGAGGGGAGACAGTCATTCTGGCCCACAGGAGAACATGATGCTGGTCTGCTGCAGCGAGGGCAGGGTCTACCCTGCCCCACCCGGTGGGTGACGCATAATTACCTGAGCAGCACGCTCTGCTCTTGTGCATGTATTGTGCGAGCTACTGAAAATAGCACCCCGCCCCTTATTTTTTCTGGTAAGTAAAGCAGTATTTCAACCACATTCACTAACGGCCCATCAGTGGCACTCACTCATTCGAGACACCCGCAGAGATTAGACAGGATGCCGGTTTATGCCCCAGCCATATAACTCCTCTTCTCTCCATGCAAGAAAACATTAGAGAGCGCAAGTGAGGGAGAGTGACTTCATTATAGGGGATAACCTCAAGTCCACCCTAATTTATGACAGCAGATCTTTCATAAATGTGGACACTCTAAATCACAGCAAATTATGCGAGACATGCAAATGTGCTCTGACACAAGGTGTTGAGAATCCCTGCCTTGGAGTAGAAGCTCCAACATCTGATTGCACACCAGAATGTTCTGGGGAACTTTAAAAAATACAGGTTACTGGGCTGCAGCTATGAAGATTCTATTTCTGTAATCCTAGAGAGGGGCTTGAGTATACACACACACACACACACACACACTCAAATAAGTATATTTTTAAATTTAAATTAAAACTTTTTTAACTTCCCCAAGTGATTCTGGCAGGCAGCATGAGAAGTACTTCCTAGGATCACTCCATATATTGATGAGGTATATTTCAACAGGCAGGACATCCCAAAGAGGGGTCATTCCCTGTGACCCTTTGGATCCAAGGTCTGAGTGCTGCAAGGGCCTTTGAAAAGATCTCATCCGTAGTCTCCAGCGTGGGTCGGGAGAGGGGCACTGGAAAAAGGACAGGGTTAGCAAACCAGTCTCCTACCAGCTCCCATATTGGTCCCCATGTTGACACAACCATTTTGCACACCTTCTGTGGAACATGAGGGGAACTGTGTTCTGCTCAAAGGATGATGAGAAACATCATCATGACTGAGACTATGAGTTAGCAGGCAAGGTGGAGCTGTCACTATCCATCCATCACAAAAGCTGTGGCCAGACAGAATGTGAATTGTGTGTAGAAGACCAAGTCCTGTCATTCCGTAAACTGGGTTGTCCTGAGAATTCATTTTATAACCTTTTGACTTGGGTCCTCTTATTATTCTGCCAATGAGGAAATTGAGGTACTGAGAGGCCAGCTTGTCCAAGTTAAAAAGCTATTAAGTGGAAGAGCCAGGTTTTAAATCCAGATGGTCCAGCTCTCAGAAATGTCCCCATTTTAACAGCAACTCCCATGCTGCGGCTCACAGAACTGCAGGGGCTGCCTTAACACAAAGTTTGCAACTCAGAAAAGGAGCCAATAGATTTTGTATGAAGGCAAAAATGGAGCTTTGAATCATTTCAGAATTGGATATGATGATTTAGAAATTTACAGCCTTACTAGTTATATAACCTCCATGAAAGAGGCTGCTTTTAAAATATTTACTGGAAATTGGGCAGTTTTCTAAATGCTGTTTTCAAGAGGGACAGGCTCATTCTTTTCGTTCTCCAGTATTAGCTTTAGCCCTCTACATTAATCTCGTATTATTATTGCTTAATATAATCCTTAAATATTGGAAAATGTGAACAGAACTTGTGCTGGTAATTTTATTGTGCCTTGCAGTTTAAACAAACATTGTCTCGGGGGCAGTGATGTATCCCCTGTTTTTGTTTCCTGTCATCACTATATATTTATGTATTTTTTCTATTTGTGCCTCTTTTATACTCATTCTATTCTTCAAGATTGTCTTTATGAAGATACATCTGTTTAGCTTTGGTGATTAGCAGAAACATTAGCAGACCTACTGTTTCAGAGCATAAATAATTAATGGCTGTTCCTCATTAATTTCTTCTGAAACCGACTCTTGTTAGACTACCGTTAGATATATTTCTTGAATTAAGAGAAGACCTAAGGAAAAGGGACTCACTGTCTATTTTGAAAACAGATCATTTACTTTTGATGGAAAATTATGACATTTGAGTTCATAGATGAACAAAAAGAAACCTCTTTTAATGAGATACGACATATGTCTTTTGTTTGCTAAGGGCCTTGCATCACAAGTTGTCTGTTCTGTGACCTGTTTCCCTCATTTCCACACAAACCTGCCTTTTTTTTTTAAATTTAATGCAAGTAGTAACTATTTATTGTATTGAAATATTTATAAAATATTACAACACACCTGCCTTTTCATCAAACAAATCCAAAACCCAAAGGTCCCCTCTGTCTCTGCATTGATCCCTTTCTTCCCTTTGCTGTGAAATGGCCCTGTGTCATTACCAGCTGGGGGCTTCCTCTCGGTTGATAAGCAGACAGAACCCTTGCCCCAGTTTAGTCTTTAGTTCCCTCCCTTGCTATTTATTAATGCACACGCACTTTAAATCTGTTCAAATTAATGGGCAGACAATAAAAATATAGGTTCTGAGGGAAATAGCCCAGTAAAATACTTCCCTAAGCTCTTTAGCCTAATTAATAGTTACATTTCCTTCTATAAAAAAAATCAAATGCACATCAGGGTTTGTGTGGTTCTGACACCCAGAATAGGCAAAGCTTCCCCCCGCCCCAAATATCAACAAAGTACCCTCTTGGGCTTCCCAAGGATCTTCAGAAATTATTCAGCCTAGCTCTAAACTGGGCTACACTTCACCCAACCAAGGCAAATTGTGGTTGATTTAAAAACACAACAAAAAAGCTAGTAGAATAAGTTTACAATACAGAAGTAAGTGCCTCCAATGTAGTGATAAAGTATATCTCCTTTATGGCTTTGCTAAAATTCTAAGTAATGGCAACCACTGCAAGCAAGGAAAGCTGTGTTTCTTAGATGTTTTCTTAGCCATGGTGGCCTCTGAAGATTTATCCCAAAGTAACAGTGCCAGGTACTGAAACCAAGCAGAACCCTATGGTCTTTGCCCCCCATGTCCTCCACCTGCCTTTTGTCTGTGGAAAAATTTTAGCAAAAGAATAAGTTTAATCAGAGAAGTGAGAAAATGCAGAAACAGAGGAAAACTGTCAAAGGAGACTAAATAATAATAGTTTTGTCATTAAGCATAGTCAAGGCCCTTTAGTTCCTTCTCAAGGACTGTTAGATAATATTCTGAGCCACATCCTGTGAGCTGTCTTGTAGATGCTGAAAACCCCACCAGGTAGAAAAAGTTAACTACATGATGACCAGGCTGTAGCCATGACATAAGCTGCCACAGTTCCGGGAATTGGCCTCAAAGAAATGGAAACAAACCGACCCTGGAACTGAAGATTAACTGTACCTAAACAATCGAGATGACGCTGGTCAGACCACCGATGACCAATTTCAAGATGACGGTCAGAGCTGACTGTACTGTTTCTGCATGTAGCCCCCTCCCTCTGTCTATAAAAGCTCTTGCCCCCTGATTGTCAGTGGGGGGAGGTCGGCCTCTGGACAGGTGACCGCCCTCCCCCTGCAGTTGCCAGTATCCAAAATAAAGCAAACTTTCCATTCCACCAGCCTTTGCCTCTTTATTGGTTTTTATGTGGCGAGCAGCCGGACCCCACTTTCTGTTACAGTACTAATGAGAAATGTTGGTGTCAACCTGAAAAACCAGCACTATTAGTAGACTGATTAAATAAATTATAGTTTGGCAATACAGCTGAATAGACCCATCCATTATAAATAATGTTGTCGTAATGAAAATAGCTAACTTTTTGAGCACATTAAGCATAGTGCTAAGTGTTAAATAATAGTTTTAAAGGACGTTTTAAAAATGTTTCATTGAATTTTACAATAATCCTTAAGGTGCATATTATTATCCCCACTTTACAGATGAGAAACTAAAGCACAGAGAGATTAAACAATACGCCCAGGGTCACACAGTGAAGAAATGGCAGAACTCGGCTATGAATCCAGGTAAGATGAAATAAAATTGTCCAAATGGATTGTTAAGGGAGAAAAAGACATCATGGAACTGATTATCTAGTTAGTTCCCAGTTTAATTGACAAAAGAAGACAGTTTTTATTTTCTTCTTTTACTAGAGATCATATATCACTTTTGCATTTTTGTAATTGGAGAAAAATTACTTTGACATTTGAGATAAAATATGTTGGGTTATATTTGACATAAAGTGTGTTGGCTATTTATAGGACTACACCACAATGTCTATTTAGTGTCTACTTAATGACATTGAGACGGCATTCCTTTTTTTGAGCCTGCTGTCTAAATTCAGAAAAGACTAGGCAGCTCATTGAAAAAACTCTGGAGAAAAGCATAAAGCCCTAGTTTTCTGTGAAATTTGTTTCCACTATAATTTAGAATTGGTTCATAAAGAAAAAACTAGGCGATAACTCTCAGCTGTCTAACCAACTGCAACATAGCTGGCAGGCTGTGGCTGAGAGCCCTCATGGCAAGAGTTGGGTGAAGGTGCACGACAGGGGAAGTGCACACCAGCACACTCACAACTCCAACGCGATATTGGTTTCTTTAATAAATGGTGCCTTAGAGTTGTATTGAAGTGAATATACATTATTAGCATCGCTTACCATGTTTACGATCCACTCCACATCAAAGTGCCGTAGAAAGCAGAGTTAGTACCAGTTAATATCCAATGGCTCATCAAACTTTAATTTGTATTTGCTTTCCCCTGATTGATACATCTTTTATAACTGAAAGGCTCCATCTCTTTATAACATATGCTATCATTCGAGGCACTTGTTTTAATCACTCTGTAAACCAACATGAAATTGTCTAATAATTCACCCAGATTTTGTCACAAGTGCCTGAAGTTACAGCTGTCTTTTAGAAGAAGCAGCGGTCCTCCTCAGAACATTTGGAATTATTGAAACAGTGGGTCAGATCCCTGGCTAGGAAGCAATCTTGTCCAACTGATTGATGAATAAAATACTGATTTTTTCAGAGGCGTGAAGTTTATTTCCTTTTTTCACCCAGTGGTTTGGAGTTTGGTAGCACAGCCGCAGAATAGAATTAATAGCTGCAGAGCTGTTGGAGTAGGTTTGGGGGGAAGGTTGCAGTTGAGAGGTGTCACCTGTCAGCTTGGTCCTGCAATAGCAATTTTCAGTAGCTACTCATTCACAGCCAGTGCTGATTTGGATTGGACATAAGGTAAAAACAAACAAACAAAACCAGTTATCTTTCATGTTACCTTCTATTAGGCCTTCTACAGATAGTGAATAAAGAACCATGCAGGAGGCTTCTTTTTGTCTGGCTGTCAACAGCTTGAGGGTTCTCCAGGGCACCGGAGGGGATTGCCTGCCCACAGAGTGACCTACGAGACCCTGGCCCTTCCCCTTCCCCTTCCCTCAGAGCCCAGGCAAGCCTTCTTAGTGTCTAGGTCACTGCCATGTTTTAAAGGTTCCTGCTCTATTAGAAAATAAAAGAAGTAACCAACATGAAAATGTGAAATCGGCATATTTAAAATCTGGGTGAGAGTCTCTTGAGGAGGGAACAGACAAACAGAGCGTCCAGACCAAGGCGATGGCACCCCGCCCTCTCTCAACTATGGAAAAATACAGGATGGTGGTGAGAACAGGAATCCTAGGGTCAGACAGGCCTGCTTTCAAATACTGGCTCCGTGCCTGCCTACATGTCAGATGTTGGCCATGCCACCAAATTTCCGGGCTATCAACACAGGATAAAAATGACACCCCCCGACCCCGTAGTATTGTTATGAGGACCAAGTGAGATCAGCCTCTCAAAGCACATGGCACAGCGCCTGACACAGCATCCACGTTCAGCAAACACAACTAGGTATTATCACAGAACTGTGAGTTGCTGGGCTCAAGCCTACAGAGGCAGGAAAGTGGGTGAGTGGGCAGCTGCACTCTGCTACCAGGACGGCCACGTGTTACTGCCAGAAGTATTATATGTCCAGGAGAACCTGAAATACAGCACTGACTTTAGTTTTTTAAATCATGAAATATCTCTGACTTGCTATAAAGTTGAGAAAAGAATCCAGCAAACACCAGAGGTACCCATCACTCAGCTTAGGAAATAAAACATTATGAACAACAGCATGCTCTACAGCTATTAAAATGAATGAACTGGAGGGATGTGGATAAATCTCAGAGACAGAACTCTGATCCATAAGAGCAGGTGGTGGTGGGCTGCATACAGTATGATGCCACTTATACCGAGTTTGTAAACTGGCACAATGATGCTGCGGACGAGCAGTTTAGTGAGGCAGACAGAGGTAGTAAAACTGTCAGGATACGCAGGGGAATGAGAAGGGTTGCCGGCTTAGGAAAGCTTTGAAGGACGGGAGCCCTTTCATTCTCAGGTGTCCTGGCTTTGTTCTCAGCAGGGCCGAGGCCAGGAGCTCCCCTCCTTGCTGTCTTACACAGATGTTAGCCCCTGTGGAGGCAGCACTCTAGGCAAACAATGTTAAATACACCGAAAGCAAAATTCTTCCTTTGAATGTACTCGGCTCCCATTAAAATCCAGGGGCGCTTTCTCTGCAGGTCTCCTGCACACCGTGGCATGACATATCCAATCTGAATTCTGAAGGTTGGGTGTGACATAAAAGCAGCCAACCAACAGCATAAATGTATATGAAATGAAATCAATAAAAAGTGTATTTTTTTCGGCTCTTGAAGATAGTCCTGCGAGGGTACATCACAGGAGCAGGGACAATGCTAGGGAGATGCAAACAGGAAGGAGGAAGGGAGGGAGGCCCTGGGGATAGAGGCGGGAGAGCTGAGGGGAGGGGTTGGGTTAATGTTAATATTCACTGTGTGAATCAAGGTTTAGGGAGAGCTGTTCTTCCTTTTCCCTCATCACCTAAAAAAAAAAAAAAAAAATCAATTATCAATGCTTATACCATGAAATAGGGATATCTGGCTTGTTCATTCCACTTTCACCTAAGAGGTCATCATAATAAAGAATTATTTCCGAGATCAGATTGATAATCGCAAAAGGTTGATATCAGATTATGAGTTTATGGTGGATTAAAAACTGAAATCAGGCAGAGAGAGAGAAATGTCTTTATTCATACATTTATTTCTGCTATAACAGTAGTGGAATTTTTATAACTCATAAAAATAAAATGCCAGGGTACAGCCACTGTGGAAAGCAGTATGGAGGTTCCTCAGCAAACTAAAAGTAGAATTACCATACGACCCAGCAATCCCACTCCTGGGCATATACCCAGACAAAACTCTAATCCAAAAAGATACATGCACCCCTATGTTTATAGCAGCACTATTCACAAATAGCCAAGACATGGAAACAACCTAAAAATCCATCGACAGATGAATGGATAAAGAAGACGTGGTACCTATATACAATGGAATACTGCTCAGCCATAAAAAAGAGTGAAATAATGCCATTTGCAACAACATAGATGCAACTAGAGATTATTGTACTCAGTGAAGTCAGAAAGAGGAAGACAAATACCATATGATATCACTTATAAGTGGAATCTAAAATATGACACAAATGACCCTATCTACGAAACAGAAGCCGACTCACGGACATAGAGAGCAGACTGATGGTTGCCAAGGGGGAGGGGGTTGGGGGAGGGATGGAGTGGGAGGCTGGGATTAGCAGATGTAAGCTATTAAATATGGGATGGATAAAAAACAAGGTCCTGCTATATAGCACAGAGAACTATATTCAGTATCCTATGATAAACCATAATGGAAAAGAATATTTTTAAAAAAGGATGTGTGTATATATATATATATATATATATATATATATATATATATCTCTGAATCACTTTGCTGTACAGTGGAAATTAACACCACACTGTAAATCAACTGTGCTTCAACAACAACAAAAATATGCCAGGCATGGCAACAAGGCCTTTGCATCAGTTATTTCATGTATCCCTCATAATAAATGTATGAGGTAGCATCGGAGAGCTTATGTGGAACTGGAGGTACACTGGAGAGCCAGGATTGAGCTTGGGCATCAGACTCCCAAATCTGCCCTATATCACCATGCGATATGCCTACTCCCATTGAAAAGGAGGCTGCGAATAAGTGTTCTTTGTTTACTAACAAAGTAATCCTCAAACTGTACTTAAACTTTACCACAGTGCTGTATTGCTGGTAGGGCTTTGGAAATTATCTAACGCGACCCTCTCTATCATAAACCTCGTATTCTAAGTGATGATGTGGTCTGGTGGTTGAAACCTTAGCCTGGGAACTGGGGACCTGTTTTCTGATCCCCTTATTATTCTAAAATTACCCTGCTGCATAAGACACCCCTTTCCCCTTTCGTAAGTGTTCTCCCCTCCCCCAGGCCTGGGCTTCTGCATCCTTTTTTATATGACATGACCTTGTCCTCCTGTGGCCGCAGGTGATTAAACCATAGGTGGACACCTGACCTAGGGGAAGGCAGTCACTGGAGGGCAGAATCAGCCAGACTCTCTTCTGGGAATTTGGACAAAGACAGAGACGGTTGAGGAATAATACTGTCTCCTTTCTAGATCTCAGTGTTGTCATTTAGAAATACCTGGAGTCATCAGCTTTATCATTCCATCCTAAAGACCAGCGTTTTTGATTCTCAGCCTAGAGCAGTTTGTATGTTATATCATCCCATCTTTGCTTCTTTTACCCTCTTCTCCCTTTCAGAGCTTTTTACGTGGTGGGGTCACAAAACTTTGCTGCTCCATCATCATTGCTTTGGGTTGTGTTTTCCAGGATTTCTGTTCATTTTGCATTAGTTGTACATCAGAATGTTTTTCTTCTTGTAGCAGATGGTGCTGGTAGACTCATCTTAATTTCAAAAGTGTGCTATTTTCAGAGCACTATATATGTATTATGTGTATATGTGTATATGTGTATATATACAGTAGGTATTCATTTTATTTCCCGGGAATAATAGATATTTTCTGACCTTTTCCCACCAGATTCCAGGCACATATGTGCCATTACCCAGTATCATCTTGTGACTTCGCAAAGACTCAAAGGGCTGGGTGTGAAAGTGGTCCATGGAAAGGGGGTTTTGTATCTCTTTGGGTTCCTTGGTTGTGAGCAATAGAAACTAAATCTGGTTAACGGAAAGAAAAATGGAACTACTAGAAATATAGAGTAGCATACAGAATTGAAGAAAAGCCTGAAAATCTCGAGGAATGGCAGAAACCAGGCAGTTCTGAAGCAACAGGAAGGAAGGGACCCAACTTTCGGGTGTTGCAATTGTGGTGAGTGAGATCCTACAGCCCTTCTCAGCCCTTCTCAGGACAGTGTTCATGGAGAAAACAGGGGCCCGGCTGACCTTGAGTTCTATACCAAACCATCACCCAGAAGAGGGCAAGGCTCTTGACTGACAGTCCCACCAAGATTGCCTCCACTCAGGAAGGGCTAGCTGCCCAAAGCAAAGTTGAAGTGTAGAACAGCAGAAGGGGGAATGGAAGATGGTCACGTTAAAAATAGTTGTTCATTCTATTCTTTCCACATTTCATTGGCACGCTTCGCAAGCAGTGTACGAGAGGAGCTGCCATATATGGGCTTGTTACCATCATAGTCATGGATCCACCACACTTAGCTTTATGTTACTTGGCACTATAGGCTTGTACTTGGTATTCATGGGCCATGAGAGCCTCCAGACTTACATGAGTGTGGTGCTGGGGGCTGGGTTGGTGACTGCTAGTATAACATGAAGAGATAATCGGCTCTGTGACTGAGACTAAATTCTATATCTTCTGCAGGGAAGGAGACTGATCTATAAGAATATCTGGAGTTTTCTAAGTGGTGATACAAAAGTCAATAACTATTCCTAATCAGGGCCCCGAATATGTCTACTTCCAAGTCAGGAAATGCCTTCCCCCTTTGATTTACTTACATCTTTCCAACGAAAACAAATATTTCATATTACTCAGTTTTGGATCATGTCCATATACATAATATGAAAGCTTCCTGGTTTATTCGCTGTTTAGGTTCACAAAGATCATTGCCCTCTAAAATATTCATCATTTACTTTAAAGTAATTTTTAGCACTCAAGTAATGTATGTGCGTTGTACAAAAATCAGAAAATAGAGATTGGCCAAAAGGAAGAAAGTGATAATCCACAGACAACCACTTGATAACTGTGTGCCTCTAGAGTTTTTTCTCTGTGTTTAATGTATTTACGTATATAGGTGCTCAAAGATTTTAAACATGGAATCATGTTGATCGTGTTGCTTTCATTACCTTTTTCATTCAACAATAAGTTGCTATCTTTCCATAATTATAAAAAGTATTTCTTTTACATTGTTTTCATACTTCTAACAGGCTTCCTATTTTAATATCACTTTGCTTACTGGTTCACTGTGGCACAAAGAAAAGACAATTTGCCACATCCCTTATTTTTCATCGGTGCCTTCATTTTGATTTGCTCTCTTTACATGACCATGAAACCTAGATTTTTCTAAAGTGACATAACAGAATCTCTGACACAATAGTGGTTTTTTAAAATAATTAATTGCCCTGGCAACAAAGTTTCCTTTCTGGATGCCCAGACATGTTAAAAGTAAACACTCGGATGTCTTCTTTCTGAGGAAGAGGCTAGCATTACTGTCTCTATTTTACCACTAAAAAAAAGGAGAGCGACAGTTTTGAGGCCCTGGGAGAAGTCATTGGCAGAGCCCAAAAGAGGACATGAAGTTCTAATGGCCCAGTCCTCTAATCTAACCACAAAGCCACACTGCTTCCCTTTCCGCTGCTTCAGGGCTGGGCTGGAAGAAGAAAGCGCCACCTCCCACTGAGGGCTGAATGGTGATTTGCCATTCACCGTCCAGGTCTCTCGGTTGGTCGAGAGAGGCACAGACGCCCCCAGCTGTCAATGGCGGGTGGAAGCTTGTTATCATGTACTGGACCCATTGATCTGTTTTGACAATGACTCCTGAATTATATGGCCCCTAAATGTTTGCTGCCAGAGAGATCTATACTGTGGATGCGATGATGAGTACTTACGGGAAACTATTGTCTGATAGATGAGTTTTGCTGTTTTGTCTCAATGAAATATTCCTGTGCACTTGGAGATCTCTCTCCTCCCAACTCTTTCCCTTGATTCTGGTATAATGTGTTGTGCTAGAAAATAGTGAAATACAATAAGGTTCAAACATCTTAACGTTGAAAGTAAAGCCATATTGGTTGTGTGAGTGCAGAGTGACAGAAGCTTTTCAGGAGATGATTTGTCAATTCATTAAAAAAATGCTTAAAAATTGTGTCTACCCATTTACCTGGTAATTGTGCTTTGAGTAACGTATTCAGAGCGAATAAGAGCGGAAGACTGCAAAGAATGAATTCCAAGGGTCTTTTCTGTAGTGTCATTTACGGGATGAAAAAAAATTGAATCTATTTCAAAACTGAACAATAGGAGATGGGTTAAATGAATTATGATTTGGCTGTATAATGGTATTCTATGCTGTCGTTAAAAATAAGTTGTATTAGTGTTTATAATGACAAGGAAAGTTGTCTGTGATATACTGGTTAAGTTTAAAGAAACAGGCTATGAAACAATTTGAGTTTGATACTTGTTTTGTAAAAATAATACAGGCATACACTCTCCCCTAGACACACACAAAGGCACATCGCACAGAGCTGTGGTCCTGCCTGTCTGTCTTGCTGCCTCTCCTACTATTCTCCGGCTACCCCAGGCCCAGTGCCCAAGAAGTCTTCCTTCTCCCTCTAGCTACACATCCTTCAGATATTGGCTTAAACATCACTTCCCAAAGATAGGGGTCAGATCCCTATTCTACATTTTCAGAGTCACCATAGATGAAAAGGACATTTTTTGCATAGCACAGGGAGGGTCATTACTGCTGCTGATCAAATGCAAGGTATTCAGAAGTCTGGAAACAAGAAAATATAATTCTCTCACAAATTGTAATATTAATAAACTGTTCAGTATGATTCTCCTATGTTTTCAGACTTTGCAGACACCTTGTACTTCTGCTTCCCCGCCATCTAGGGACAAAATTGGACCAGGCATCCCTTGCCTCCATGGGGTTAAGTGTGGCCATATGACTTGCTTTGGCCCATGAAATGGGAGAAGAAACATGTATCAGTTCCCTGTAAAAGCCTTTAAGAAACAGTCCAGTTTGCTCTAATCTCTCTTCCCTGCCATGGACTTGGAATTGTCCAATTGTAAAAACTTAGTCAGCCTTTATTGCTGAGTGAGGGTGACCTGGGCAGAGACCATCTCCCATTTCCACTGGAGTATGATGGACACATAATGTGAGAGAGAAACAATTCTTTATTTGAGATGACTGAGATGTGGGGGTTGTTTTTTATTGCAGCATAACCCGGCTTATCCTGACTAGTACATGCACTTATCGCAGGTGTAGTTTTACATTTGCTAGTGTAATTTTTAGTCTCACCTATGGCGCCTGTCTCTTACGTACAGACACTGTACTAGAACATGGAACCTCAGCAATGAACAAGGTAAATAAAGTCCCCTGCTCTCGTAGAGTTTCATTCTGATGGGAGAGACAGATCATGAGAAAATAAAGCAGAGATCTGCGTGAAAACAAGTCATGTGTACAATATGGGAGCAGAGGGCTCCAGACAGAGGGATGAGTGAGTTCAGAGTGGGGTCCTGAAGTTCCTGAGGCTGGGGTGTGGGAAGCAGGGTAGAGAGTGGGAAGTGGTGGAGATGAAGATTGTAGAGGCAGTGGGGGAGGGGGGAAGATCATATAGGATCTTGTAGCCCTGGATAAGTCTTGGGATTTTATTCTGAGTGTGATGGGAAGCTATTGGAAGGTTCTGAGCAAAGGTATGATATGATAAAACTCTTTTTAAAAGGATCACTGGTTATTGTTTGGAGAATCAGAGAGACAGGGAGATAAGGACAGAAGTCAGGAGGTCAGTTAGAAGGCAACAGGGGTTGCTGGTCTAGACACGAGTGACGACCTTGGAAGTAGTTTGGAAAGTGGGGGAGATAGGGATTGGTCAATGGATTGGATGTGGGGTGTGCAAGAGAGGAATCAAACAACATTCCTAGAAATTGTCCTGAGCAACTAGGCAAATGGTGGTACTCTTTGTGGGATAGGCAACATCGAGGGAGGAGAGAGCTTGGAAGGGGTGGTAGAAATGAACTGTTGTATGAACGAAAACGAGTGTCCAGAAGATAAAAAAGAGCAGGATGTTATTTAGTAACTGCTATAATAAGCACACAATAAGAAAAAATAGTTTTTAGAGATAAGTTGTATTTTTCCAATTATAATTTGGGGGCTGTGGGAGTCCAGCAAAGTTCTCTGATAGCCCTCAACAATCCTCTAATGTTTTAAAATTTGTACTTTCCTTCCTCATTCAGCAGTACCCACTCCCTTTGAAATACTCCCAGGTCAGTGATCACTATGACATGAGAAGGAAGAAATTGAAGGGAGAAAATAAAATTTAGAGAAGTAATATTTTTCAGGGTAAAAATTAATTTTTAACTGCAAAACTGCATAAGCCTAGCACATGCTTGAGCCCGCCAGTTGTGTATGAAGTTACTTCTGCCTGTTCTAATTGCTTTCTGCATCACCGGAGGCAGTATCCTCAGGAGGGGAGCCTCTGAAGTCACTCAACCCTGGGTTCAAGTCCAGGTTTTGACACTTCCTCTCTCCATCACCATAGTTATTTAACAATCTGTGCCTCTGTTTTCACACTGGCAAATGGGGAGACAAATAATACAAGCTGCCTAGGCTTGCCGTGAGGATCAAATTCAATAGTGCCCTAAATGCTGAGTACGATGCCTGCCCTTTGTAAATGCTGGTAAATCCTGGCTACTGTTACTGTTGTTGTTAGTCTGGGGAGGGACTAGGGATAGAATAGCCTCGTCGTATGGGGACTAGCTTATGTTTTAGTACTGGTTGTAATGAGTACTCACAACTAACCCTGGGAGGTAGGTACTAATAGTACCCCTACTTTACAAATGAGGAAACTGAAACTCAGCCCAGGTCACACAGCTGGGAAGAGGCAAAGTAGGGCTTCCAGCTCCTGTCCCTCTGCCTGTAGGGCTGGTGCTCTTAAGCCATTATTGCACACCATCTTCCAGTGGAGCTGATACATGCTATGTCTGTTGCGTGTATCCTCTGGGTCCCCATTTAGGAGAGTGCGTTCCTTGTTACCCATCTGCCATTCTGATTGTAGCAAACACATGCTGATGGAGCCCTTCCCAACCGCACAAAGATTGTTGCCAGAGCCTGACTCACTGTCTTAACTGCACCTCACCTTTCCAACACCAGCCACTACCGTGGGCTAAGCAGGGGCAGGTCCCTGGGGACAGACTCTGTTACTGCCAGGGGTGTTTCGTCCAAACATTTTGTTTTCCAAGTCTGTGAATTTAAAGACTTTTTGGAGCTTATTATCATACCACAAGTTTTTTTTTGTTTTTTGTTTTTAAAATAAATTTATTTATTTATTTATTTTTAGGTGCGTTGAGTCTTCATTGCTGCGCGCAGGCTTCCTCTAGTTGCGGCGAGCGGGGGCTACTCTTCGTTGCGGTGCACGGGCTTCTCGTTGTGGTGGCTTCTCTTGTTGCGGAGCACAGGCTCTAGGTGCGCGGGCTTCAGTAGTTGTGGCTCATGTCCTCTAGAGCGCAGGCTCAGTAGTTGTGGCGCACGGGCTTAGTTGCTCTGCGGCATGTGGGATCCTCCCGGACCAGGGCTCGAACCCGTGTCCCCTGCCTTGGCAGGCGGATTCTTAACCACTGCGCCACCAGGGAAGTCCCACCACAAGTTCTTAATGGGAATTGATTACATCAATTCTCTCTCATCCATTTCTGTTTTATGGAACAGACTCCAGGCACTAGTTCTATTGCTACCACTCGTGGTTACCACTTAATGACACAGAGAGAGCTAAGTCATGCTCACAGGTTCACAGACACAAGTCTGAAATGCCCTGGGTAAAGTGTATAACAATGATGCTTTAATCCACAAAGAATAGAACTGATCCATCGGGAAGGGGCTGTGATGTGTGACTGTGGACTGCACAAACCCTTCCCCAGCCTCAGGGCCCGTTCAGTGACTGAAATGGCCCTTTGCAAAGTGTTGCTCAAGTGGCCTGATAAACCTTCTCCCACGCACATCCCTGCCTTCCAGAAGCCTTGGGGGAAACCATGTAATTAGAACAAGGCAAACATCACACCAGAAGTCATGGGAGGACACAATAAAATGTAGAGCAAAGCTGTAACTTATTCACATAATTAGAAGAGAAACACAGACCTCCTTGTTCCAAATACAGTGATTTTGGAGAAAGCCTTCAAACCTCCGATGAGAAATAAAAGCTTTTGCTTCATTTCAGAACCGACCATGTAATACATTCCATTTGCCTTAAAAAGTGTATATTGGGAGAAAAGATCATTATAATAGGTTTAAAATGGTTATATGTCTTTAAAAAGTGTATGTGATATTTTAAATGTGCATGTTTACACATTTAAAATATATAAGATACTGTATAGCACAGGGAACTATATTCAGTATCCTGTGATAAACCATAATGGAAAGGAATAGGAAAAAGAATGTACACATGTGTAACTGAATCACTTTGCTGTACAGCAGAAATTAACACAACACTGTAAATCAACTATACTTCAATAAATTTTTTAAAATAATAAAATACGTAGGAACTTCCCTTCGCTGCCCCCAAAACTTCCCAAGTGAAGGTGGCACACAGTTATGATTATTTGCATGTGAACATGTGGATTCTTAGACAGTCCACTTGCCCGTTGCAGTACAATAGAAAGGGACACTGTCCAGGACACCATGATTATATAAGGGCTGGGACTGAAATTCATACTGGGGCTCTTAATAACATTTAACTAGCTGAACATAACATTGATGTTTGCAGTCTGGATGCTGTTAAACATTGCAAAGGATAAAGAAAGATCTAATTTTCTTGCTTTAGAGGGGTGTCGTCATGTGCTAGGTCTCTCTGGGATGCTTAATTAGTGATAACATTGGGAAATTGGTTTGTCTGTCATTTAAAGATCAGCTGGGTGAGACTTTCTTCAGCAACTCTAAAATAGTACTTCACTTATATCTACAAATGTGTGTGTTTAATAAGGACTTTCAGTATCTGATACACAACAGGGAAAAGTGATTGCAAGTAACAAAATATTTACAAAATATTTAAAACTATTTTTCTTACTACATATGTGATACATTATAATCATTCTAAGAAATTCAGAGAATACAGATGAATAAATAAATCACGAAATATCCTTACAATGGAATACTACACAGTCAGGAAAAAGCTAAGACAGAGCTTTATGTACTGATGCGGAAAGATGAACATGATGACCACTGCCACCACCGCAACAATGGTAACAGCTATTAATGTTAACGAAGACCTACATGTTTCAGACCCTGAGCCCTCTGCGCATATTGATCTATTTTTCCCCTTAAAACAACCCTATGAATAGATACCAAATACTATATTCTGAATGCAGATGAGTTACTCTCTGTAACTTTCCTACCCAAGGGTAGGACTTTCTGGCTCCTAAGCTTGAGCTGAATTCAGGACTGAACAACTGAGTGCCATCTGACCGTACTGTCCACCAGTAAGTCCCTGTAACCACTTGGTGGGCAAAATAGACACAATTTAAGATGTGACATTTCAACAAGGTATTTCGAGATCAGTGAATATAGGGGGGCTGTCAGTTCAACAAACTTCACCCAGTGTTGCACGGCAGAGTAGTTCCTCTTGGTGGTCTAGACGGGCCCAAGCATTTGCACTATATATAGATTTTAGCTAGTTCTTAAGAAGCATATGATGGGAACTTCTTAAAATTAATGTTATTTACCTGCTAGGATGTAAATGCTAAAAGGATGTGGTCTACATTATGGACAAGGGCTCTGTAAAACATGATATTAGAAAATGGAAATTTTACGAGTTCTGGGAACAGAAACAGGTGATGTGAGTGAAATGGGAGAAAATTCTAATTTTTGCTGCCTTGCTAGAACTTAATCCAAAGTACTTTATTTTAAAAAAACCATGAATAATAGAACTACAACATTCCTGGTTTAATTGTGCTCACTTTGGCTCCCTCGAGTTGCCTGTTTCTGAGAAATAACCCTTCTACTTAAAACAGTGGTCCTTTACACGGGTGTTCATGGGGTTAGAATCACAGAACTCCTAGCTATTGAGGCTCTCAGGGCTGTCAATCCATCTCCTAGCCTGGGGCATGAATTCCTCTTCGTTGGGGGGTTATGTCATCTGGCTTGGAGACTTCCACAGTGGGTGGTGGTGGAGTGTAGTGGGCAAGACCTCAACAGGCTTTGCTTTCAAATGGTCCTCACTAGCTCTGTGACCTTGGGTGTTGCTTAGCCTAAGATTTTGTTCAATTCATTTCTAAAATGAGAATACCTCATGGGACAGTTGGAAGGATTAAATGAAGAAATCTCAGTAAAGTTGGTGATTAAAGTGCCTGACAAAGCATCAGTAGCCATCTTTATCCTCATCATCATTATGATCACCAGCATGGCAGGGAGGAGGAACCATGGGAGAGCTGCCATGATGTGGGGCTTCAGACTCCTGCCGTTGAAGAGAGTGATAAGGCCCTAGGGCTGTGTTTGACCATAAACCACCCCTTTATCTTGAAATAGGGACCAGTCTCCATGAGCCTGGTCCTTGTGAGAACTCTTCCCTCGTTGTAAAGGAATTCTTATGGTACGCTTCTCCTATTTTGAATGCTACTTGACATCAAAAAAGACCTACCTCGGGGCTTCCCTGGTGGCGCAGTGGTTGAGAGTCCGCCTGCCGATGCAGGGGACGCGGGTTCGTGCCCCGGTGCGGGAAGATCCCACATGCCGCGGAGCGGCTGGGCCCGTGAGCCATGGCCGCTGAGCCTGCGCGTCCGGAGCCTGTGCTCCGCAACGGGAGAGGTCACAGCAGTGAGAGGCCCGCGTACCGCAAAAAAAAAAACAAAGAAAACCCAAAAGACCTACCTCGTGCAAGTGCTTTCTGTAGTACGGGCAGAACAGAAAACCAAAATTAAATCTATCAAAAAGGGAAACAAGCTGATTGATTCTGCCCACTTCCCTCCCACCCTCCCCAATTAAAGCCTAATTCTTCGAGTACAATATTAACCTACAACATAGTTGTAAGTACATAGTGATAAATACTTTCTCATATTTTATTTCATTCAATTCTTACTGGCAAACTTGAGAGGAAGAAAGAGCAGAGTATACATTATCATCCCTGTTCTATAGATTAAGGAAACTGAGAGAGGGAAAGCAACTAACTTGCTTAAGATACACAGTTAATGATAGAAGTAAAATCAGAATCTCTACCCATAGGCCCATTGTCTTTTCATTGCACCAGAGAAGGCGAACATGTGCAGCCACTTTCTCACTCTTCACTTGTAACAGACATCACTAATCAACCACCAGATTCTCTCCCACCACCTGAACGTCTGCTCAGAGCCATTCTCATCACAGTGTTCCAGGCAGCCATCACCAGGTGAGTGTAAGTGACATAGGAATATAACAAACTTATTTGCCATTCCTGGACAAGAGTATCTAGCCTTCATCGCTGATCTCGAATCAGCTAATTCACTTGGCGTATCAAAGCTGGAGGGAGGACCTTTCCTTAGAAATCTTATGCCAGGTCCTGTTTCCAGTGGGTATGTGGTCAACATTTATTGTGAGCTCCTCCAGGCCAGAATCCTGGGCATTTTCATTTCCCATAACCTGGAACGGAACCTGACACAGAAGGATGTTGAACCATGCTTTGATGGATGGATGGATGCGTTTAGCAATTGAATAGGCCCATAGAAACGGGTCCAGTGTTGGGAAAGAGCCTCTACTGCTGATGGTTTTATAGACTTTCACTTCGGGTGATGGCTTGACGCCTTTGTGTCTCCCTAGGATTGGGCTGTCAATCTAGAAAGCACTGTCCACCTTCCAAACACTATTTTCTCCATTTATCAGAGGATATTATTAGACATTGTGCTGCTGAGGTAGCAAATTAGTCAGGGCTTTTAGTTCTGGGTCTGTGATAAGGATTTGGGGGAAATGTGTTCTGCCAGCGGAGGGCAGGTCCATGGTGTCTCTATTACTCTGGCCTGATGACAGCTGCTAGCACTCTGCTGAATGATCAATAACTGGCTGCCAGTCCAATCACTCCTCATTGGCTATTTTAAGGACTGCTACAGAGATCCACCGTGGACTCATGAGGAAATATTGTGATCAAGGAAGTCCATTGCTTCTCCTCTATACAAGCTTTGACCTCAGTCACAGAGCCCAGGGATGCACGCAAGTCCAGGAGACCCTTCTGAGGGGTACCACTGAAAGCCATTTATGGTGGGGCTGAGGGTCAGCCATTCCCATGCACTTAGACATCGATCAGGGTGCTGTCCCACTGGCGCCTCGACTTCAGCATTGTTGGTGAGAATTTGAGGTTCCAGTTATTTCCGCCTTCCCTGGATTGCTTTCCATTTTAGTTGCCTCTCTCTCAAATAAAGATAAAAGGAATTGCAAGAGGTCCAGACAGTCACCAAAGAGCCTTAGTTTATAAGAACAGTTGCTTTTACAAGGACAGGTTTTTTTAAAAATAGCATTTCTTTCCTTTACTTACTTTGTGTTTTATATACAGAATCTCTGGGAAGAACTTACAGGACTGGGCAAAGTTTTTGACCTAATGACAATTTTTATGGGCTTGGAGTTTATTTACCCTGCAATATGTGCTAGAATTGGTATCACATATGTATTTCCATTTCCAGTACTCTTTTGGAGAACAGATGTTACAATCTCTTTTGTGGTAATGATGACTAATAAAAAATACTTAGTGTAGACTTCAGTTAACTTTATTTTTTTAAGTGAACTAGTTCAAAAATATGAAAAGGCATAGAGAATAAAATTAACCTATGTAACTATCCCCAGCTTAGAAATAAAATATTATAAATACAGTTCAGTCTCCCCAGTGATATTCTTTACTCCAAACTTCACCCCTACTCCCAAGGGAGTCACTACACTGATTCTGGCGTTTTTCATTCGCATGCATGCCTTTATGCTATATGTTTGTATCAGTAGACAATAATATTTTGCATGCTTTAAAGTATTATATAAATGGCAACAAGCCAAATGTTTCTTTCTGGGAATGGATTTACTGAACTCATCAACATATATATGAGGTTTTTTTTCCCCATTTGTACATGGAGTTAAAGTTAATCTTTGACATCAAGCAATGGATTTTTCCAGGACCGATTTGAGAGTCCAAGAGGGGAGACTTCTCTAATCCCTAGACCAGGCTAGCTCTCCCTGTCACGGGATTTCATCACACTCTGCTTTTCTCTGTAATGTTTAATTACACTGCTTTTAATTAGTTTTGTTTAATGATTAAATATGTCATTATGGATTGATGTCATGTCTGTTTTCCCTGCTGGAAGGTAAGCTCCCTGAGGTCAGGGACCATATATCTCTTGCTCACGGCTGTATTCGTCACAGTTAGTTCAGTGCCTGGCACAGAACAGGTGGATGAATGGAGTGGGCTTTCCTGCCTCCAGTATAAAACTCAGCTTCCTTAGAATTACATATGGCGTATTTAGTGATCTGGTTCCCACTTCTGTTTCTGGGCCTAATTCCTGCCCTCCTGTGATCTGGGTCCTACTCCTTTGTCCCGCTAAAAAGTTTGCAGTTCCTGGGGCTTCCCTGGTGGTGCAGTGGTTGGGAGTCCGCCTGACAGTGCAGGGGACTTGGATTCGAGCCCCGGTCCTTGCTGCGGAGCAACTAAGCCCGTGCGCCACAACTACTGAGCCTGTGCTCTAGAGCCTGAGAGCCACAACTACTGAGCCTGCAAACCACAACTACTGAAGCCCGTGTGCCACAACTACTGAGCCTGTGAGCCTAGAGCTCGTGCTCTGCGACAAGAGAAGTCACCGCAATGAGAAGCCTGTGCACCCCAATGAAGACCCAACACAGCCAAAAATATAAATAAATAAATAAATAAAGTTTGCAGTTCCTGAACTCCCTTGGGACTCTTGATTTTGCACACGCTGTCCCTTCAGACTGGAACATCTACCCACCTTTGTTTGCCTGTCAAACTCCCTCTCCTCCTTCAAGACTCACCTGAAATGACACCACCTCCAGGCAGCCATCTGCAACAATTTCAAGCATAATGCAGTACTCCTTCTCTGTGCTCTCACAGCATCATCAAAATTCCCTCGTACTTTATTCATTAATTTATTGAAAAATATTTACTGTGCTCCTATGAGCCAGGCCTCTCTCTGTGTTCTAGAGATGCAGAGATGAACAAGATATGGTCCCTGTCATTTACAAATAAGTCAACAGGATCTATGAAGGCCTTAAATGGGGTCATGGGACATGGTCCTTGGCAGTCTTCTTTAGGGAGGGTAATGGAGGAAGGCCTGGCTGAGGAGCTGACATTTGAGCTGAGACCCAAGAAGATGCGAACAAGTCAGTCCCGTGTAGGGCTGTGGCAGTATTTTCCAGAATGCGTGTCCTCATGCCCACTCCCCAACCCTGAGGACAGGAATTGCTTATAATTTATCTGCTTCCCCAATGCCAGCAAATGACCATGAAAAGTATTTCATGGGGAATTCCCTGGCAGTCCAGTTGTTGGGACACTGCACTCTCACTTCCAAGGGCCCAGTTCCATCCTTGGTCTGGGAACTAAGATCCTCAAGCCATATGGGATGGTGGGGGACAGCACAACCAAAAAGAAAAAAAAAGTATTTCATGAATGAATGAATGTTGGAATGAAAGGGCCAAATTATGCTGGTTCAGAATGAACCTCAGTTATCAAACTCACAACAGCTTCACCTCGCATGAAATATTCACATCAGCCCAAATCAGGCCCTTCTCAGGTGCTAACAGCTGTGGGAAGAAAGGAATTCCATTGAACCCTGCGACCAGGTGATACTCAAGTGTAGAGGGAAAGTGGCTTGGCTTGTTGTGGAGTCTGTATGCACGAGGAGAGTTTCCCCGTGAGGAGCCTGCTCCGTTGTCACTGCTTGTCATTAACATTTCCACAGCATCAAAGTGAGAGAGTGGCATGGACATATATACACTACCAAATGTGAAATAGATAGCTAGTGGGAAGCAGCCGCATAGCACAGGGAGATGAGCTCGGTGCTTTGTGACCACCTGGAGGGGTGGGATAGGGAGGGTGGGAGGGAGGGAGACGCAAGAGGGAGGAGATATGGGAGCATATGTATATGTATAGCTGATTCACTTTGTTATAAAGCAGAAACTAACACACCATTGTAAAGCAATTATACTCCAATAAAGATGTAAAAAAAATAAAAAATAAATAAAAATAAATAAAGATAATTATCCCCTGTGGAGTGGTTAGCACGAGCCATGCATGGTCTCACTCAACCCTCACTTTGTTCCCATTACTATCTCTGAGAAAATGGAGGCTCACTGAGGCCTTACATCTGGTAAAGGTGAAGCCTGGGCTCACCAGAGTTGGTCTCACTCGGAAGCCTGCACAGCTGTACAGGCCTTATGCTTGGAAGGGCCCCGTGCTTGGTTTAATTGTCCGCTGTTGCCATCTTGAAATTCTTCATAATTTTTGAACAAGGGGATTTACATTTTTATTCTGCAATGGGCCCGGCAAATTATGTAACTGGTCCTGCCTATACCACATGAGGTCCTGGAACATTGGATATAGTGAGCATCCTGATTTTGTGATAACCCTGCGTCAACCCCTGTATGAGCTGAAGCTGGAATCACAAGCTCCTTTCCTCACGATCTGTATGTTCAAATCTGATTTTTTTTTTTTTTTTTTTGGCTGCGCCATGCAGCTTCCCTGACTAGGGACTGAATCCGGGCCCTCGGCAGTGAGAGCTTGGAGTCCTAACCACTGGGATGCCAGGGTATTGACCCATGAGTCTTTTTTTTTTTTTTTGATTATAAAAGTTATACAGACAAATGCTGGAAGTAGCAGTCAAGGGGATTATAGTTTTATCTACAGTGGAACATATTTTTATAAGGAGAAAGTTAATTATGTTGCATGTATAAATCTTTGTGTCCTCTATACAAACTTTTGTATCCTGTTTATAAATTTTCCTGTCCTTACAATGATTTTTAGACTCAGTCTCAGATGGATGCCTGAAGAGAAAAATCCAAGAATTCGTAGCACCCAGGGGATTTTTTGTTATGCTTGCAGTGTACTTTTGCTCAATTATATGCTAGATAAGCATCTTTGACTTTTAACTAAAATATTAACAGTATGTGTTGTAAAATATTCTTACTCTTCCTCGTAAATATTGCTCTCATTTGGAAAAGGTGATTTAGCTCATGTCTTTTGAAAAAAAATTTTTATTGAAATACAATTGACTTACAGTGTTGTATTAGTTTCAGTTGTACGGCAAAATGATTCAGTTATACATATATATATTCTTCTTTTAATATTCTCTTCCATTATAGGCTATTACAAGATATTGAGTATAGTTCCCTCTGCTATACAGTAGGTCCTTGATGGTTATCTATTTTATATATAGTAATGTGTATACTTTAATCTCAAACTCCTAATTTATCCCTCCCCTGCCTTTCCCCTTTGGTAACCACAAGTTTGTTTTTTATGGCTGTGAGTCTATTTATATTTTCTCAGCCATAAAAAAGAATGAAATCATGCCATTTGCAGCAACATGGATGGCCCTAGAGATTATCATGCTAAGTGAAGTTAGCCAGACAGGGAAAGCCAAATGTCATATCATACAGCTTACAGGTGGAATCTAAAAAAATGATACAAATGAACTTATTTAGCTTCTGTCTTGTACATTCCTTCTGATGTCTCTAAACCCAGCCCATCGGCCCTCAACCCCCTTCCCGGTGCCCAAGCTGAAACTAGCCCCAGTGGGGTTTACCACTTGATCTCTCGTGCTGGTGATCCCTGGGCCCTCTCTTGCCATGAAAAGACTCATATTGTGGAGGGTGCAGTGTTGTGGGCTGGTCAGGTAACTTCTGTTACTTAGCAACTTTCTCCTGCTTTGTTAAGTTGGGCTGTTCAATCTCCTTAATGAATAAGAGCATCAAGCCAGGTAATTGATGCCTGGACGTTTAGCTCATGAATAATTGACTGTCTGGGTAATCCTAGATACATTTCCTCCATCAGATTGTACAATGGAACAGTCATGTCATAGCCAGGGTTGAGTTTTTATTGTTTTTTTGTCCTGATCAGTTTTATGATGTCAATAATCTGCTTTCTTGACCCAAAGGCTCAGGTGAACAATGGAAGCAGTGACCCTCCCAGGGCTGGGACATGCTTCCTCTTCTCTGTACGAGAGCTCAGCATTTCCCCTGGAGTTTGGGCTTAGAAAAGTTTCAGCTCTTCTTGTTTATCTTTTCGGGTATCTTTTCCCACATACATCGGGAAGGCAGTGTGCTCTAAAGGGGAGGAGGGAACTGGGAATTGGATTTCCTGGGCAATGCCAATCACTTACTCTGCACCTCTAGGCCAACCTTAGCCTGTCTGACTTATTTATTCATTTATGCATTCATTCAGCACACGCTTTGAGCACCTCCTATGCGCCAGGCACTGGGGAGTCCATAAAAAACAAGGGTGACTTCGTCTGCTTTCATGGAGCTTACATTCTATTGAAAGCACGTGAGTGATAAGCATGTAAACAAGTAAAGGAACAAGTTATTTTCAGATAGCGGAAGCGCTAGGTTGAAAAACACCACTGGAGTAATGGAATAGAAAGTGACCAGTGGAGGGATGGGATAGCTGGAAATCATTTTGATTGGGTGGCCAGAGAAGGTCAGGGATGTCCTCTCTGAGGCGGTGACATTTGAGTTAAGAACTGAATGACAAGGAGGAACTAGCCAAGTAAAGAAATGGGGGAAGAAACTTCTAGTTAGAGGAACATGAAGGCAGAGGTTTAGAGATGGGGATGGGTTTAGCATGTTTGAGGGACGTAAAGAGGGCCATGGGGCTAGAACAGAATGATGTGGGGCACAGTATGAGGTGAGGTTGATGCCCACCCCTCCTTTGATACCCTTCAAGAGCACAAAAACTGTGTGGCCTCCCCTTAGACATGAGGGCCTGAATGAGGGATGTGGATGGAGCTAACTCTTTCCAAGTACATGCCTCATCAACAGTGCAGGCAGTGCCATTCTTCGTCTATGGTGAGCAGGTGCCGTCAAAACTCCGCTCGGGTTAATTCGTTTATTCCACCCATACTTACTGAGCTTTAGGCAGTGTCTGTGACACTAGGTATGTAGAAGGGACTAAAGCCACACTCCTGCCCTCATCAAACATATTATATCTGAAAAATAGGCAATAAAAATCATAAAACAGGAAGATACACATATCTTATATGAAGTACATAAGATAACGAGTGTTATGGAGATGAATAAAGCAGGGCGGGGCAGAGGAAATGAGGGAGGAGGGCGAGAGAGTTGAACTGTTAAAAAGAGCAGTCAGGGAAGGCTTCGCTGAGAAGAGGACAGTTCAGCTGCCACGTGAAGGGAGTGTGAAAGTGAGCCCTGTGACCGTCCAGGGAGGAGAATTCCAGGCAGAGGGAGCAGCAAAAGTACCCCCCTTTTTTTCTGGAAAACCTCCCTGCCAGCAGCCTGCCTCTAGACTGGGTCGTGTCCCCTTTTATGAGACTTTTATCACAATATGTATCACTCTCCTGCTTCAAACCTCTCATTGCACTTGGAATAAAGCATACGTTTCTTACCATGCTTACAAGGTCCTATTTAACCCCTTCACCTCTCCAAACTCCTCTCCCTCATTTCATTGGCTCCAGCCACAGCAGCTTTCTGCCTGGTCTCTGAACACGCAGACTCATTCCCAGCTCACTGCTCTCTCTGCCTAGAAACTCTCCCCAGAGCTTGTCCTATGGTTGCTTCCTTCTTCTCATTAAGGTCTTAGCAACTCAGAAAAGGCTTCCCCCACTCCCCAAATCCTCTGCCCATTCCCTGTCACATGGCCACTTCCCACTCATAGCCTTTATCAGGGGCTCAACTATCCGGAAGACCTACCACTTATTCACAGAGGAAGTAGTCATTTCCTACTGCACGGAATCTGGCCCATTATGTATAATACACTCTTTGGAGAATAAGGAGGTTATAAATGTGAGATGAAATGTAACAGAGTACCCACCTACCATATCGTGAGGCTTACAGCCCTTCAGAATATGACATTCACTTCCAGATCCTTCTACTTACCACCAGACCTGATTTTGAATTTTAAAAGGCTCCACTGCAAATGCATGCAAAATTCTCTACCCTGCTCAGGAAGTAGGATGTAAGAGCAGAAGAAATGGATGAACTGCCCTTTTCACAGGAAAAAAAAAGGTCTGAAAAAACACTAGAAAAGAGCTTCCAGGTTCCCTGTATTTCTAACCTACTAGAACTTGGATGTTGAACCCACTCATAAGGCCAGAACTTCATTGTCTTATTTGTTGTGTTAAAAAATTTTTTTGAGAAATATAATAAGTTATGGATAAATATACATGGGAAGAAGGGGAAGGGGGTAGTATTTGCTTATAGTGTTTTGTATTGTTTGTAAAGTGATTAATTTTAGCAAAGAGAAAGCAGCTATCTGTAAAACCCTTCTGGACTAATGTATTAAAATATGTCAACGGTAAGGTCAAATTATGTCAAAAGCTGAAATAATCTTTGATCTCAGTTCACCCAAATGGATTAGACCAGACAGAAGACATGGGTCTTGGAAGATGAGGTCTCCACCACCATCACCACCACCACTACCACCATTAGCACCACCATCACTCCCCTTCTAAGTCCCATAAGTGAATCCACTAGGTGAAAATAATCTCAATGCCCAGGATGGCAGCTCTTTCAGTAGTGCTGTGCTTAGGGCCACAGGACAAGCAAAAAAACATAGACACATATTTATCCTCCAGCTGAAATTTAATGGTGGAGTAAATAGGTAACTGTGTGTGAGTTTCTTTTAAACCCGCTCTGGGGAGGGGGATACATTATCAGAGCGTGGGAAATTAAAGAGCTTTCAAAAGGGAGGTGGACAGTTTCTCCTCAGTAAGAAATGCCCATCCTCGGTCTCTCAAGGAAAAGAAAGGAGGGTGTTTAGTCGGGGAAGGTTCTGTCTGCCCCACCTCCGGACAGAAAGCTGCTCAACATGGCTCTACTGGAAGGAACCCAAATGAAGGAAGAGGGCCACGGGGGCTGTTCTTTATTCCCCAGCCTGTCCACCCTCAGCCCGCTGGGTAAGCTCACCCTCTCCCCATTTCCAAAGGTTCAACCCTGAGTGAGTCATCACTGTTATTTCCAGTTTGGTGGATTTTTTTTCTTTTCAAATTCAGGGGACCCATCAATTATTTAGGGCCCCAGGATGATCTCAGGTGGTGACACCTCTGTAGGTTTGTATGGCCTTTCTGAAGGGAAACCATCTGGCCTTCCTTAGCTTGTTCATCCCTGGGCTTCTCTCCCGGCTTGTAAGGTGTGGCAGCCACAGAGAGAGCCAAAACCATCAATATTTCACGGCCTTAATTAAAGTAAGCCGAGAGCCTCGGGCCTCTCACAACTGGCTTCCTTTTCCAAAACAAGTGCCTGGCGTCTTGAGCAGGGGGCACACACAGGGAAATGGGAATCTGACTAAAGTTGGGCTGGGGGAGTGAGGGAGCACAAGATTTCATTTACCAGGACCTTCGGGAGTTATAAGGCCGCCGGAGAGGTGCAGTATATTCTCTGGCGCTGGCGGCAGGGCGGGAAAGAGAGAAGGGGGCTGCCTTTGTGATTTTTTTGGACAACACTTGAAAGGGAGTAGACACTGGGCAGCCGGGAGCTGTGGCCAAGCTTCGACTTCGGGCTGCATCCGCTAGTCTAATGTGAAATAGCTCCTGGGTCCCAGCGAAGGCTTCACAAAACACGGGGCGCGGCGGGGGGCGGTAGCTTTGGTGCAGGTCTCTTTGCTGCTGCCGCCCCGCCCCTTCCCTCGTGGTCCTCAAGTGCCGAGGAGGCCCACGCCGCCATCCAGCGGGGTGGGCAGGAGAACGGAGAGCCCTGCGATTTATACGTCTATTAATTACCTCCAGCATGGAAGAACTGCCTATAAATACAGTGGCACTTCAGATAAAACTTTCATGCAGCTATTTAGATCCTTTAAAATATAAATGATTTCCTCTAAATTTTTTATCATAAATCAGGGCATGGAGCTAGGCGACAAGACGCCGATTTCGCCCCCGATGGGAGCAAAGCCTTCACCTGTCTTCCCTCTTTCTTTTTCTTTTCTGCCTTTCTTTTTCTTCTTCTTCTTTTTTTTTTTTTTTTAATTTACAGAGGCTTGTTAATGACCCTGCTTCTCTTTGCTGCATGCAGGGCTTAAAGGAAAGTGAACAAGTGGCAGAAGTTTCGCCCATTTTCCTGGAGGCTGTCTAGTGTGTGCAGGAAAGCTTGTGGCCTCTGGGCAGCACACCTGAGTTCAAATCCTATCCCTGCCACTTATTCCTGTGTGACCTCAAGGAACACACTTAACTTCTCTGACCGAGCCTCAGGGCTCCCCTCTGTGAAACAGATGTAATAATAGTACCTACATCATAGAGAGGGTGGCTGTGAGGATTAAGTGACATAAAGCACAGAGCCAGGCTGGCAGAGTTAGAGCTCAAGAAACAATGAGCTGTGCACTGATAGACAAGTTACTTCACCTCTCTGAACCGGTTTCCTTATCTAGAAAGAAAAGGTGGAGGGATAATGCTCACTTCTGGGAGTATTAGGAGGACTGAATAAGACAACAGCAGACTCTAAGCTTCTTGAAGCAGGGACCATGTAGCCCTTGTTTATCATTTTATCTCCAGACCTAGCATGTGCCGGGCACAGACTAGGTGCTCAGCAAGCATTTGATGGATACACAAAGCAACAGAAGTCCCTGCTTTACTTACAGAGCACACTGCAGAACCATCAGAATGTGGTTTCCATTTATGGCGATGGATTTGGCCTCTACCTTTTCCCCAGGATCTACACTTGAAAGCTTGAGGTATCCACACAGGTCCTGAAGGGGCCTGTGGAGCCCGTCTCCCTAATCCTGTTATAGTGATAAGGAAACTGAGGCCCAGACACCGCGAGTGACTTGTTCAGGATCACATAGCAGGTTAGTTATACATCCACATTAGAATCCACACTTCCTGTGCTCTGTCCACCACCCCTTGCTGCCTCTTCATAGCCAAGCTGGCTGGGTAAGAGAAATGGCCTAATCCGTTGGCCATGGAAGAGGTAACAACAAGCTAGGCCACAGGGGGATTGGCTTTATGACTTTGAACTCTGAGACACCTATGAACTGGAGAAGAGGGAGGCAAAACCAGTCCTCATGTGCCAGAACCATGTGTTTATGGAGTCCAGCTTCTTGAGGGCAAGCACAGAGCTGGCCACACTGCTCACAACACATATGATAATGTCTAGAGCTCGAAGATGAAGACACAGGGGACCTACATAGGGTGTGGAGGGAGGAATATGCAAAAGGAATATGTGGGAAGTTATTAGGAAGAGTCTCCTGGGCCATGACACCTCAAACTCAAACGATTCCCCATGAAGTCCAGGACTAAACCCAGAAAACTTGGGGTCTCTCGCCTCCACTCTGGACCACCCACTGGAAGTAGACCTCGAATCCTATCACTGTCCTGTTTAAATGCTCTGGTGGCTCCCCACTTTCCTTGGAGCAAAACCCAACCTCTCTGCAAAATCCAGCTCCTACCTTTTGACTCTGCCATTCCCCACATTCGCAGTTTTCCCACCACACTCCCCCCACTCTAGCCTTCCTGCTCGTCCCTGAACACCCCAAGCTGATCCCACCTCAGGACCTTCACCCTGAGCTGTTCCCCTTTATCTTCCGTTTTCTCCTTCCGGTCTTGGCTCAAAGGTTACTCCTCCCCTTTCTGTCCATGCATTTTCTGTTCCTCACCCTGGTTTATTTTCTCTGTAGTAGTTATCACTACTGGAGGCTTTCTTTTTCATTGTCCATCTTCTGCTGAAGCAGCAGCTCCAGGAGGGCAGGGATGGCAGGTGAAAGTCGGGGACTGTTTCACTTGCAGCTGAACCCCTACCTCTTAACATAGTGGCTGCCACATAGTAGGCACTCAGTAAATGTCTTCAGTGAAAGAATGCGTGGTGGAGAAGGGCTCTTGGCGATCCCTGGGCTCGGTCCTCTCATGTTTCAGATAAGGAAACAGGCCGTGAGGAATCAGGGACCTGCATGGAGCCCTACTGCCTGAGAGCCAGCGCTTGGTCTGTGGCGGGGACCCCAGGGGAAGGGGAGGACTCCTGGCGCGTGCCGGGCCCTCACGGATGCTCGGCCCCGGGCTCCTGAGTCCCACTGGGCGTCTCGGATCGTCCAAGGCCGCGCAGACAATACGAGGCAAGCGGCCGACAGGCGAGTCCGCAGCAGCTGCGCAGGCGGCGGGTACATGTGAGAAGTTTGTGAAAGGAGACGAGAGAAAGGGAGAGGAAGGCGAGGCGGGCGGCTGCGAACACCTGGCCAGGCAGCAGCTCCGCCAGCTGCCTCCCCGCGATGGCATCTTGAGTTCGGGCTGTCCTATCGGGGTCGTCTCCCATTCCACCCCTTTTCTCTCTCCCCAGCACTGGAAGGTGAAGGTTGGCCAGGGATGGAGGTGGGAGGGGGGGTAGCTGCTGGCTTCTCCCTGTGGCCTCAGCCGGAAGCACGCCTGGAGCAGGGCCAGACTCTGAGCCTCTGGAAGCATGGCCTTCTGAGAAAGGAGTAAAAGCTGGCTCACCCCGCTGCCTCAGGCCCTGGGCTTGGGTGGTGGGGAACTGGTGCCAGTCCAGGATGTTAGTCAACTTTCAGCATGGGCTTGGGAGTCAGAGACCTGGGTTCCAGTCCCCACTCTACCATGCTTACTGCCTTCAGGCAGCTCAGTCTCTCTGTGCCTCAAGTTTTCTTATCTGTGAACCAGAGGTAATGATATCAACCTCACAGGCTTGATGTGGGGATTCAGCGCATAATACTGCTAAAGCACTTAGCCCAGAGTCTGGCACACAAGGAGCCATCCCACCAATGGCTCCTCTTGTTGTCACTATCATCATAGGCCAGAGTCCTGGGGAGGATATTATTCATGCATTCATTCATTCAACACAAATTATTAAGTTCCTGCACGTATACCTATATATACAGGAACTTAATATATCTGTATCTGTACACACGGCAACAGATAAGACTCATCTTCAAAGAAGTCCCGGGGTCCTTCGAGAAACAGAGACCATGAAACATCATGTTCTTCCCAAGACATAATAGAGGAAGATGCGAAAGAGTCAAAGAAGGAAAACTCTTTGAGTCCTGGTGAAACTTACATAATTAAATCAGGGCTTTAACATCATCATATAACAAGTGTGCAGAGCAAGTTTTTTCGAATTGATGGTCCCAGGTCATCTGCACACAAATCAAGGATGTCTATTTAAAAAGCGCCTTAGGCCTTGTAGCCAAATCTCTGTGTGTGGCCCTAGGATGCTGTACTTTAAGAGGTTGTAGATGATTCCTACTCACAGTAAAGCTGAAAGCCACTCCTCAGGGAAGATGCCTCTCCCCACCCCGCTCTTCCTAGCACTCCTATAGGGCTATAGTCCTTCTGGAGAACATGGTGCTTTGTGTCCTGACTTAGGCTTACATGTAGCCATTCTATTGTCCCCACTCGACTATGAGCCCCTGAAGCAGTGTGCTCTATTCCTGCAGAACCTATACAAGGCCCAGCTGTCAGTAGGTATTCGGAAATGGTTGCAGCATGAAGAAAATGCCCCATTTAGGGTCACTTGCGTAAATGCCCATGTGGTCCTTCCCTGGACCCTCTGAAAGATTTTGTTTGGCCCATACGTGATGTGTGTGTGTGTGTGTGTGTGTGTGTGTTAACTGTAATTTAACGCATGGGGTGGGGACATGTGCTCTCCAGTTTACCACAGTCCCAATCCTCCCTTGTATACACCCAGCTAATTAATTTTACCAGACTTGCCCCTGACAGAATTTAAGTTTGCAAATCCCGTACAGTACAGAGGATGTTATCAACTGCATTCTGGGGCTCTCCTTCCGGTTACTTTCTGAATGGCCTTTTCCTTCATTCTTCTCCAGTCTGTTATCTCCAGGGCCTTCTCAGTAAGAGTGGTCCCTAAGGATGGCAGTCATCTTCCTGCTGGCTGCTTAGAGGTGCTAGTAGACCCTCTTGAAGGGAAGGGTGGGAAAAACCCAGGGAACACAGGTTGTCTGATGCAAGCATTGTTTTTGATTTGTGATCCTAATGCCTCAGGATGCTGGAGTGAGGGCTGGTGAGCCAAAGGTCTGTACTGGATGCCTAAGGGGGCTAGTTGGTTGTGCTCTGTCTCTGACCCCTGTCTGACCTCGACCCTGGCTAGTATCTCCCAGGCCCCTGAAGGGACAAAGCGGGGAAGAATGGATGTAGACGGGCCTTTCCCTTCATTTCTGGGGGTTCAGCTTCACAGACAACTAGGGTCTCAGGGCACCGCGAAGCCAGGCGAGTTACAGATTCTTCTCCCTAGAGGATCCAGTATACCCAACTTTTGTCCCCATTTTCTCTTTTGGCTTCTAGTATCGGGCAGAAAACAAGAATGGGTGGTCCTAAATGCTGGTGAGTGATACAATAATGCTGCATTTAGCTTCTGGAGAGTTGAGGATTCCTGGAGAGAAGCTCCTGACCTGCTCAAATTGTATTTCATTTAAATTAACCAGAATGGTAGTCTTTTGCTACAGCTGGAAGCATTTAGCGATCATCTAGTCCAGCCCTCTCATGGGTAAACTGAGGCTCAGCCAGCATCACGCTGACACAGTGTTTGAATGCTGTCCCAAGCCCAGGCCTCCTGAGGCTCACGGTCCTGGGTGTGTATTCTGTATTTCAAGAATCCCACCAGCTTTGCTCTGTGTCTTGTGCATGAATCTACATCCCCTCCACTGCAGTGCAAGTTCACTGTCAATTTCCCGCAGTGGATTTTAGACTGGTGATTCCGTGAGGGTAGGGATGGTGTCTGATTCACATCTGTGTCTCAACCTTCACCACGGACTCTGGTGCAAAGCAGGTGAACAGAGGAGAGCAAGGAGCCAGTTTGTACCTGCAGACAAACCGTTCTCTAGAGAGAGGACCCAGGCCACTCCTGTTCCCAAAGGAGGGAGGAAGAAGAGAGGAACAAACATTATTCCATGATTTCAGTGTGCCAGGCACTGTGTCAAGTGCTTATCTCAGTGCATTCCTCACAACAATCAGTGGAGGTGAAACTACAATGTCCATTTAACAGATGAGGAAACTGCAGTACACAGACACTGAGTTGGCTCCTGGCCTCTAGCAAGCAAGATCCCAGGGCAGAGCCTGCGGCCCCAAGCATCAGGTTGTGAGGAAGGTGACTCAGTGCTCTCCTTTCTACTCCAGCTGTCAACATCTTCACCAGAACCCAAGAAGGCATAGCAATGCAATTCCCATTTTAGAGCTCGGGAAACCGAGGCTCAGAAAGGGTTAGTGAAAGGGCCACACGTGGCTTCCCGCACCGGGGTTAATCCTCTCCGCTGGTTGGAGGAGAGGACCCAGGCAAGGGGGTTGACTCCGATGCGGAGAAGACCTGAGGGTGGGGAGGCCAGACCCGGCTGGGCTTCCTCTTAGGCCAGGGGGTGGCCCCTTTTACCCCGCCCCACCCCCGTTAACCTTCGTGGAATCCTGACTCACAGCCCCAGGCGTGGGGTCCTAGCTTACAGGCTGCCAGGATCACTGAAACCCGAAGGCCGCTCCGCGGTGGAGGCGACGAGGTGGGCTCAGCTGGGCGCGCAGGGCTTTTCTCCCAAGCCCGAGGGCGGCGCGGCCGCGGTCCCAGGATTCCCCATGCATTATTCACGATGTTTACTAGCGCGGGGAAAGGAGAGGAGAGAAGAGGGAAGGAGAGGGGAGCAGAGGGGAGGCGAGGGCGGGGCAGCACTAACCTCGGGGCACGCAAGTCCGAAACTTCGGGAGGAAAGACAAAGTAGCTGAGTGGTTAAGAGCCTGGGAAGTCAGACGTGGCTCCTGGCACACAGTAGGCCACCAGTAAATACGTGTGTAACGGATAACGACAACGGAACGAGTGAGTGAATGGCTTTGCTCCCAACCAGTTATGTTGTCTTGGGCTTAACCCATCTGACCCTCGTTTTCTTCGTCTATAAAATGGCATAACAGTAACTATTCCACAGGGTATTGAGGGCACCCTGAGCTAACTCTAAATTGCCTAACACACAGTAGGAGCTCTGAAATGAACGCTGCTGTTGTGGGTAATGGGGCTTGTAAGCATCAGCGGCCCAGCAGAAGTCCTCTGATCGACTCCCAAGGCCGGTGGGCAGTTCTAAAAACTAACCTGCAAGATTCCTTAGACTGGCGGCTTGGAGAATGGGGGAGGCGGGGGGGGGTGCAAATTGTCTTTCTCAAGCGAAGGAAAGACAGACAAGTGCAGGGAGGAAACTTCAGACCTCCTGCACTGGGCAGGCAGTTACTTTCCCCACCTCCACCCCGGGAGGTGGAGGTCACCTGGGGCTCATTCTGGTAGTTTCTCATCCTCCCCGGAGCCCGTCTGGGCGCTTGGAGGCGCCCCTTCGCTGCGCGACTGGGCCGGACTCTGGTGGACCGCACCGGCGTGGGACCAGGAGCGCCCTGGAAATGGGCAGTTTGGCGGCAGCTGGGCAAAGTGTGTGTATGGGGTGGGGGGGTGGGGGGAGAGGGAGGGTCAGCTTCCCGGCCCACGGCTGCCCTTCTATCTGGGTTATGAGAGTTGGGACAGGATGGAGAGGTTTGGGACTTTGGGGGAAAGAAGGTCCGAGAAGAAGAAGAAAGAATCCGGAAGGTCTGCGGGCTGGAGCCGGGCAGGGCGGGGCGGACGGGGAGAGGCCCGGCCCGGCCAGGGTATAAATGCTGTGTCTGGGGCGGCGGGGGCCCGCGCGGAGAGCTGCTGCCTGGCCTCGCCTCCCGGGCCGCCCCCGCGAGTCTCGGGCACGTGAGCACGCCTGCGCGCGCGCCCGGGCCCTTCCTGGCAGGCTGCTTGTAAGATGAGTGAAGGAGCAGGTGGGGGAGAGGGGAGGCAGCGAGCGAGAGGGCGAGGGGAGCGCGGGCGCTGAGCGGCGCTCACTTGGAGTGCGGCGAGCGAGAGAGCGAGAAGAGCCTGATCCATGTCCCTCGCTGCCTCCCTGCCCGGCGTGCGAAGATGATGGCCATGAACGCCAAGCAGCCTTTCGGCATGCACCCGGTGCTTCAAGAACCCAAATTCTCCAGCCTCCACTCCGGCTCTGAGGCCATGCGCCGAGTTTGTCTCCCAGCCCCGCAGGTACGTAGTGGAGCATAATTACCGCTCTAAGGCATATTTTTTGACAGGCACTTGGTTCATGTTTTTTTCATGTCGCCCAGAACAATCGCCGCTGTCTGAACCCCTCTCCTTGTCTCCCCCGTGCTCTCTCCCGGCGCGCGCTCTCTCTCATTCATGTCTCTGATCCACACGTCTGTTTCAGCAGAGCCTCTGTCTCCGTATTAATTTTTATGCCCTGGGCTTTGAGGAGAGGCATCTCGGTTGCTTGAAAACGTGTTTTAATCCTGAGCTGACAGTATTCCCCACTGACCGGGCTGTGCGCCTTCTCGCTTGCAGCTGCAGGGTAATATATTTGGAAGCTTTGATGAGAGCCTGCTGGCACGCGCCGAAGCTCTGGCGGCGGTGGATATCGTCTCCCATGGCAAGAACCATCCGTTCAAGCCAGACGCCACCTACCATACCATGAGCAGCGTGCCCTGCACGTCCACTTCGTCCACCGTGCCCATCTCCCACCCGGCCACCCTCACCTCGCATCCGCACCACGCAGTGCACCAGGGCCTCGAGGGCGACCTGCTAGAGCACATCTCGCCCACGCTGAGCGTCAGCGGCTTGGGAGCCCCCGAGCACTCGGTGATGCCGGCACAGATCCACCCGCATCACCTGGGTGCCATGGGCCACCTGCATCAGGCCATGGGCATGAGCCACCCACATGCCGTGGCGCCTCATAGCACCATGCCCGCATGCCTCAGTGACGTGGAGTCGGACCCGCGAGAGCTCGAGGCCTTCGCGGAGCGCTTCAAGCAGCGGCGCATCAAGCTGGGGGTGACCCAGGCGGACGTGGGTGCGGCTCTAGCCAACCTCAAGATCCCCGGCGTCGGCTCGCTCAGCCAGAGCACCATCTGCAGGTTTGAGTCTCTCACTCTTTCGCACAACAACATGATCGCCCTCAAGCCGGTGCTCCAGGCCTGGCTGGAGGAAGCCGAGGCCGCCTACCGAGAGAAAAACAGCAAGCCGGAGCTCTTCAACGGCAGTGAGAGGAAGCGCAAACGCACGTCTATCGCGGCACCGGAGAAGCGCTCGCTGGAGGCCTACTTCGCTATCCAGCCGCGGCCCTCATCCGAAAAGATCGCGGCCATCGCCGAGAAACTGGACCTTAAAAAGAACGTGGTGAGGGTCTGGTTCTGTAACCAAAGACAGAAACAGAAACGAATGAAGTACTCGGCTGTCCACTGACTGCTGTGGGGCTGAGCGTCCGGGGCCGGGAGAGCTGAGTGTATGTCCCCCTGGAGTTGGGGGGCACGGTTATGGGGGCTCCGAGACGTTTCCTGGTAGGTCAGGCTCTCTCCCCCGAAGTCACAGACTTTCCCCTTTATCCCACCTCGTTGCCTCCCGGCCTTCTCTTTCCATTCTTTTCTTTCTATTCCCACCAGAAAAGTTTGGGCGCTAAGAAAAAAATTCCTGAAAGGCAGGCCTGGAGGGGCTTGTGCTGTCCGTGGTGCTGAAAATCGCCCTCGCGCACAAGACCGCGCGACCTCACGGCGGGAGCCCAAATGCAGGGGATGGTCAATTGGCCCGAACGCACGACTCTGGGGTGAAGACACCACTTTACTAAGCGCGACTAGACAAGGGGTGAAGGGATGGGAAGGAAGCGATAAGGAATAACAGAGTCTAAGTGGGGCACAAACATGTACTGGAGATTTATTTAGAGTATAAAATACATGTATGTTTCCAAAGGATAGCCTTATACTCCGTTCGTCACCTAAATTTTATCCATTTCATCCTTTGGTTTGTTGTAAGTTGTCTAAGGTACCATAGATTAGGTTCAGGGAAAACGTTCGGGGAGTAGCGGGCTCCGAGCTGTTCTCCACCATAAGGTGGGCTCTAGAAAAGATGGGCCCAGTTCAGCGACTGAAAATGCTGGGGTGGGGGTGGGGGGGATCCTGTAGCTGGTTTGCAAGCAGCAGCCGGCCCCTGCTGTGGCCCGTCCGCCACGATCTGCTGGGTAATGACAGCAGTTTGAGGGGTAATGCCCGCCTGCAGGAAAGCAGGGCATTGGTAGCAGTCGGACTGAGGACTCTCTGACCCCAGCTCGCTCTTCCAGCCAGACTCCCAGAGCAGCTGCGTAGAGGCTCGAACGAAAGTAACTGTGACTTTTCCGAATCATATGCAAGTCCTTCTAACATGTCTCACCTCATTGTGCTTTTATTATTATTGTTAGCACCGTTATTTACTGTTATTTATTTAACTCTACTTCTTTCCATCCCCCAACCTCTCGGCGGAGGTTCACTCATAGCTTTGAACGGAAAGAGGGGCGAAACCCCGGCCTGGATCTTTCTCACCCCAAGTCCCTCTGGCCCCGTCACATGTTTTCTTTCGTTGCTTCATGTAATTTGCGTGTTGCTGTGTGACCTTTGGTTTCGTTGCCCGAATAGACACAAATAAAATATTGTTTCCTTCTCTCTTTACCCCTTGAATTAACTTCTAAAATAAATGCTTTATTTTTCAACCCGAATTGCAGTGTTTTTTCTTTCTCGGACATTAAGGAGTACTAGTCTTGGAAAGGATTTAAAAGTGAGAACCCAAAAGGGCCGGACTGTCATTTCCAGGAGGCCAGTCTCCTGCAATCTTCCCTCCTTGCTCCTCTTTCGGGGCTGCCTCATCTTCTCACCCAGATCCTCCCCGGACCTCAGGGTTTCCAGGCCCTTCCTCCACGCTTCCCACGTGCTAATCTTTCAGCTTCTATTTGCTCAACTTGACTCAGACAGAAAACTTTTAGGCCTGACTGATGGGAGCAGGGGCCCCCAATGCCTCCACTCATTGGCTGAACGATCCTGAAGTGAGTGTAACTTCTCTGAGTCTCCATCGGCTGTCTGCAGCATGAAGATGCGAATACTTACAAGGCTATTGTCAGGACTAAGTAAGATTATTTATTTAAGGTGTCTGGTAGTGCTTGGCTCTTCTCGGGAAACTTGGTTATTTTAAAAGTTTCAAACAGCTAGATGGGAGGTGAGGAGAGATGCAAAAAAGGGAGGAAAGTGTTCTTTGCTGGGACAGAGTCGTTTGGGCTTCCTCGAGGTCAATTCAGAAATTCATTTGGAATTGTCACCCAGGAGATTATTCCACGGTCTATCGAGGCTTCTCTCTGTGTGTGTGGGTGGGTGGGGGTTGGATAATGAGATAATTGCGGCAAAGATCCTGGCCTGGTGCCTATACACAGTAGGTGCTCAACAGATGCCGGTTTCCTTCTCTCTCTTCCACATACTCTAAAAGGGGGAGGAAATCTTATCTGTGAGACGCAGAAACACCTTCATGATTTAAAAATTAATGTTCCAAGTCCTGGAGTCGTCTGTACATTTCCCCACTGTGTCTGCAAAGAACTCTGCGTCATCACCTCTGGACTGAAATTCGAAGCAGAGCGGGTCTCCCCTCCGAGCGATATGCCCCCTTATTGCAAAAGCAAACCTGGGGATCATCCCCAGCCCCTGGGTCTCACCCTGTCGCCCCCGCCTTGCGCACCAGCCCCAGCGATTCCTCCACCTCCCTCTCCATCGGGTGTCCTTTAATAATAAATGCCCTTATGCCATTACATTATATTGTGGGTTTTGAAAATTTAAAATACGGCTGATGCAATATTAATTGCCTATAGTGGTATAAAACACAGGGCCAGAGCCCAGCCGGGCTGCAGATGAGGTGGCCGTGAGCGTCCCGCGCGCCGAAGCGAAGTGCTCCAGACAGACGCGCCTTTGCGGGCTGGGAGGTTTCCTGCAGGTAAGGGCCTTCGGCTTTTTTGGCCCGGGGAAGAACCCGATATCCGCCTCCATCTCCTTTTCGGAAAGTTCCCCGCTGTTATATATTTGCTTATTCATTTGTTTGTTTTATTAATAACCTCAAAAGTTTGGGAGACTATTTTTGGAGAGGGCGAGATGAGTCGCCTGAATGCAAGGTCTGCGTCAGTAGTGGCCCGGCAGGGTTGTGAGTTGGAGCCGCGCGTTTCGGCGTCATCCGCTTCAGACGCCCGGGACCGTCCGCGTGTACGAGTACTTTGACCAGTTTCTACCTGCCGGCGGGAGCTGTGGCCGGGTCCACGAAGCGCCCCATCCTCTCCCGCCCCCTGAGCGCGCCGGGCAGGCGCCGCTGCCTCTCTCCTTGGGCTCTCTCAGGAAGCGTCGGGAGCTGTGGTTTCTCTGAAATTGTTCAGTCGCCTCTGCCACTCGTCCAGTGGAGGCACAGACTTCTCAAGGGGTGTGTGTATGTGTGTTTGTGTGGCGGGGGTCGGGATCTGGGTACCAGACGGTCTGGGATTCACGCAGGCCTGATTTGCATCCTGGCGGGTCATTTCCTAATCGTGTGACCTTGGGCAAGTCACATTACCTCTCTAAGCCTCTGCTGATGGCTGTACAACCGCACAAAAATTACTCTGAAGAGTAATTGAAAAGCACTCTGGAGCAGATTTTCTTTTACCAAGTCTCATAAACTTGCAGCATTCACTGCCTAAGGCCCAGCTGGGGGTTTCTTTAGACTGTGCCAAGGTAAGGTGAGGCCAATGTTCTGGGCTGCTTTTATGGAAAGCTGCACTTGGCCTCTCATGATGGGACTTTGAGAGTCATCTGTGGACCAGAGTAAGGCTTCTAGGCCCCTACCTGGCTGGAACCAGGGCCTGACCTGGAATGAGGCAGGCATACACAAGCCAGCACGGCTGAAGCCTTGAGAGGCAGAATGTGGAGGAAGGAACCCTGGGCTCCTGGGTCCAGGCTGTGTGATCTCTGGCCAGGAGCTTCCTCTGTCTGTGTGCCTCTGGTAGTGTGAGTTTTGTCTGTTTCATGCTTAATGCCAGCTCAGGGTCTGGCTCAGAGTGGCAGACAATACGTATCTGTTGAATGAATGAATGAGGTTTTGTTTTGTAAAATGGAAGGACCCCTCTAGCCCAATCCTCTCTGGATTTTGGGGACTATAGGGAAAGACAGAGGCCGTCAAGAATAAACAAGTCAGGAGCAGGGCCAGGGCCAAGGGTCTGCATATCAAGCTTCCATTTAAAGACAGCGAGTTTCCTTCCTATTTAAATTAGAAGAGGCCTTGCCTCACTCTGTGGTGATCATGGGTAGAGATGGGGTACTCTTTGACATGAGCCCTTAGAAACTTGAAGAGGAATCTCAAGGATCAGGGTGTGACCTCTGGCCTGCTGAGTGTGCCTGACCCTCTCTTGGCCCTACTATGACCCTGGGTTGTTTTACTTTCCTGCTGAGATGTAAACCGCTCCAGCTCTGGAGTGGACAGACCTAGGGTGGAATACCTACTCCATCTCTTAGTTGACTAAGTGACTTTACCACTCTGAGCCTCGGTGCCTTTATCTGTGAAACTGGAAAAAAAAAAAGACTGTCTTTCAGGATTGCTTTGATGAGTAAATGAAATCACAGAAGCCAGGGCCTGACACATAGTAGGCATTAATGGATACTCTCTTTAAAATATTACTTATACTCAGAAAAATGAGAGATTATGTTGCAGTGGCAAATTTCAGGATTTGGAGTCAGGTGGGATCAACATTTTTCCTTTGTAAACCATCATCTGTTCATGTACAAAATGAGAGTAGTGAGAGATGCCTCTGTCAGGGGCAAGCTAGAAAGCATAAAAGAAACTTCTTTGCATTCTGTTCATCCCAGTGACGGAAGGAACGAGGAATTCGCTTCCCAGGAGCCCATGGAGCGATTATGTAGTTCCTACTAAGAGGCTTGACCCTCTGACAGTTCTCTGGACTCAAGCCTTCCTCCTCTGTAGAATCCTGGCAAACATCAACTGTCAGTGACATTTCGAGACTCAGCGCGGCGCTTCCCCTGGAGGGGCGGGGCTCCAGAGGGCAGAGGAGGCGCTGAGGATGAGGCCCCTGGCTGTTCTCCCCGCCCTGCACCCACTATTGGCCCCCGGGGTTAGAATGCGTCAGCCAAGACGCAGAGCGAAGAAGCATCTCTTTTCACTGAAGGAGAGACTGAGGCCCAGAGAAGGGCGGGCACACTCCTTCTACCTTAAATTGTTCTTTTACCCTGTCACGCTATCAAACTACGCCGTTGAATTTCTTTCTTAGTCCTTATTACTCCTTGATAGCACCCCGTTTGTTTATTGAGCAGTAAAAGCGCTTGGGGCGAGCAAGAACCATGTCGGCCCAGTTCCCCGGTCTCCTTGAATCGAGTGTAGGACAGCACACAGAGTGAGCGCTCCACAAATATTTGTTAGATAAATGAGTAATAATGATCTCTGACACGTATTGAGAGCTTCCTGTATGTCAGGTTTTGTTCCAAGCACTTTATATGCATTGGCTTATTAATCCTTAACACCGTTGAGTAGGTACCTTTTTTTTTTTTTTTTGCGGTACGCGGGCCTCTCACTGTTGCAACCTCTCGCGTTGCGGAGCACAGGCTCCGGACGCGCAGGCTCAGCGGCCATGGCTCACGGGCCCAGCCACTCCGCGGCGTAGGGGATCCCCCCGGACCGGGGCATGAACCCGCGTCCCCTGCATCGGCAGGCGGACTCCCAACCACTGCGCCACCGGGGAAGCCCGAGTAGGTACCATTTATAAGCCCAGTTTACAGATGAGAACTTGGAGGCACAGAGTGTTTATGTAACTTGCCCAGGGCAAGTCGTGAACTTGTTTAGTTCAACTGTTTAGCTGTTTGGTGGAGAGATCTGGCAGAAACCTGCTGATTCGCCTCACCTGTCCCCAAGTGAGACTCGACCCTGGCGAGGGGCAGGGGAGGGGGGCCGCCAAGGGTGGGGGCGAAGCAGGCGTGTCGGATTTGGCTGGAGACGCCAGGGGCGCAGAGGAGGTGGCGGAAGCCGACGAGGCCTGCTCTCCTCGCCGGGTTCTTGGCGGGGGCTCCATCTCTGCGGGTCTCCCCCTCGCGGTTCTGCGCCTCTCACGTCTCTGTTCCTTTCTGTGTCTGTTTACTTATCTCCCACACACCCGCTCTCAGCTTCCCTCGGACTTATCAGGCGCGAAAGTCTGGCCCCAAAGTGCAGGAGCGAGGCAGGCCGCGTCCCCGGGGCGAGCACAGAGCCCTTTTCCCTTCTTTCTTCTCTTCCGCTAAGCGGCAGGATCCCCCGCGGTAACCCGCCCGGCGGGCTAGACGGAGCCAGCGAGGACCCCGGCGGACAAATTAGTCTCCCCTTTGATCGCTCTTTTCTGATCAGGTCAGGTTTCCCTCCGCCCCGCGACGGCGCTTCCGCACCGGCCCGGCTCCCTGGGCTCCCCCAAGGGGTCAGGGGTCGCCCGGCTCCGCCCCGCGCCTCCGTGGAGGAGACTTCTGCCGCGTTCCGGGCCTGGAGCCCCCTGGACTTTGGGCGGGGCGTTTCGGAGAGAGGAGTGGGCGCCGGTCCCAGGCTGCTCGCGGGAGTCCTCCCCTCCTCCCCCCATCCCCCCACCCCCGGCCTTGCCTCCGGTCCTCACCGCGCGGAGTACCTGTCTCCGTAAAACGTCAGTTCTCTGCTCCGTCCCTCAACCCAGTCCGGCCCAGTCCGGCACGGGAGGCAAACTGGTACCGAAATAGCATTCTCTCTCTTTTGAGTTTTTCAGTTTTAGAATTTCACACCCACAAAAATCCAAGTGTTCATCCTGGGACAATCCGAATTTCATTGGACTTCTTTATACATAGTTAGGATTTCATATTGATTTTACTTTGAATTACATAGGGAGGAGGAACCACCATAATTTCAAGAGCTCTCTGCCCGAATCCCACTCCTAAGGCCAATACCTCTTTCCTCTATTGACAAACTCCCTGCCCCCCATCAGCCCAGCTCCAAGACCCAACATCCCCGCCGTGATAGTGCCCCCCAATGCTTGGGGCTTTGCTAAGCAGCTCACCTCTTGGCAGATATAGTTAACGTCCAGCCCTCATAAATCAAGACCATAAAAAGCTTACTTTCATATGCACTCAATTTCTACAAAACCTAAACTAATTGCATAAATTCCTTTAGGCCACTCAGAGTTGCTCTCTGGGTTGGGATCTGATCAATTAGTCATTAGGCACTCCATTAGCTGGGGTTTAAGCTGCCTCATATAAATGTCTCCTGTCAATTTGCTTGTAATTGAATGAATAAAAAAGGGTACAGTTATTAGCACAGAGGATCAGAATGAGGAGAGGTCAATTTTATTTAAATATTCTTAAAATGTCTTAATCTAATAATATTAATAATAACAATAAGAAGAAGGCATTTGGACACCAGCCACACCATGTTAAGGAAAGCTCTGGCCTGAGACACAGCCACCTGAGTGGTATCCCAGCTCTGCCACCTTGGGAAACTAGTCTCTCCCACCCCAGTGGCCTGAGTTTCTTTACATATAAAACGAGTTGGTTGAGGTGATTTTCTTTCTTTTCTAATTAGTTTTACATTTTGTCAAAGTAATTTATGCACATGGTTAAAAAATTGAATACAGAAGGGCAAAATGACCAACGCTCTCCTTAGCCACTTTTAGCTGTTTCTTTTGGAAGTTAATTATATCTAAATAATATATATTTAGCACTATTTAAAATTCAAGGTTTACGTATGCTAACACGTATATATGGAATCTTAAAAAAAAAAGTTTCAGCAGAACCTAGGAGCAGGACAGGAACAAAGACGCAGACGTAGAGAATGGACTTGAGGACACAGGGAAGGGTTAGGGTAAGTTGGGACGAAGTGAGAGAGTGGCATGGACATATATACACTACCAAACGTAAAATAGATAGCTAGTGGGGAGCAGCCGCATAGCACAGGGAGATCAGCTCGGTGCTTTGTGACCACCTAGAGGGGTGGGATAGGGAGGGTGGGAGGGAGGGAGACGCAAGAGGGAGGAGATACGGGGCTATATGTATATGTATAGTTGATTCACTTTGTTATAAAGCAGAACCTAACACCATTGTAAAGCTATTATACTCCAATAAAGATATTTTAAGAATTCAAGATTTATTTGAATATTATTAAGAATTTTAAGAAATGTTAAGATTTTGATTAAATAATACATGATTCAAATTCAAAAGAATTAGAAGATTTACAGTGAAAAGTCTTTCTCTCACCCTTGACCCAACTTACCCAGTTCCCTTTGTTGAAGGCAAATAACAATTTCTTGTGTCTACTTCAGAGATAGTTTATTGGCTGCCATTTCTTGATTTGTCTTTCTTAGTCATTGTGCATTAACTTCTTGCTGTGATATCAGAGAACTAGAGATATAATAATCTTGAATAATCTCCCCATACCAGTATGCTAAGAAGTTTTGTATAAAATCAATAACTAAAAAGCATGAACTGCATGGGCAGTTGAAAATTCTGATTCTTTGTGTGTGTGTGTGTGTGTGTGTGTGTGACCAAAAATTAATTTGGAGATGTGGACACCACAAATATATAAAAACTGCCTACTCACAAAGATAAAGAGAGTGTTTATAGGTTGATTTGAGTTCTAGCCTTCCAAATAGAATTTAAAGCAGCCTATCTGGGGAAGACATGGATGAAATGATTTAATAATCCACCTAAGGTTAGGGATTGAGCATCGGACTACAGAAACTCCAGCTGAGCTCCCACACGTGAGGAAGCCAAGTGCTTTGGGAAATAAATTCTACCTCTCACAGAGGTTCAAAGTGCTGATCCTGACTGGCTGCTTGGAGAGGTACAGGGAACCATTGTTCCCAGGGCAGGATGGATTTGTATTGAGCCCTGCATATTCTCTCAGTGAATTCCTCTTGTTAGTAAAAAGCTTGTACTGGAAGAGAGTTAACTGGGAGAATTGGAATCATCTCTGGTCAGCCTACAGAGCACAGGCCACATGGTTCTTGGAAGGTACACAAAAAGTTCTGAATTCCAGGCCTTACTCTGTTCTACGTGACCTTGGTAACTCTATTCATTTCTCAGTTTCCCCAACTCTAACTTGAGGAAATTGACCTAGGTAGTAGTTCAGTTTTGGTGAGGGTTTTTGGACTTCCTTGAGAATCTGAGGAAAACTGTTTTTTCTAACCCAGAAAAATGCACATCTGTGCACTCAAAAGTTTTGCTAACTTGTTGGAGTTCAATCATGGATTCCCTGGGTTCAACCCAGGAGTTTTTGGTCCACGGTTAATACCCCTTGGACTAGGTGATCTAAAGTCCTTTCTTTATGTCACTATCTGAATTTACAGTCAAATACCTGTAGACACTGAAACCAGTTTAGGAAACTGGGAAGAACTTTACTGAAGGCAAAAATAAAGTGTTAATTAGACTATAAGCCAATTGTTGATAAAGACTCCAAATGGCTTTGGCAAAATTATTTTTCAGATCAATAGTCAGTCTCCCAAGAGGTAATGCGGTGGAGTGAAAAAAGCACTACATTAGGGGTCAAAATCTAGGTGTTTTTTTACCAGTCTTCCAACACCTAGAATTGAGATTTTTGAGCTGGGAGCTTCCCTGCTCTGGCCCCCTCTTTTCTTATCAGTAAAATGAGAGGGTTGGACCACATGACTACTGAAGCTGTCAGCTGTAACTTCATGTGAGTTTATACGTAACGACATTGGCATGTCTTACATTTGGTATTTGTTTTGGTTTATTTTATTTTTCTATTTTGTTTTCAAAAGGATAGTTGTACAAAGTGGTGCTGGAAGAAAGGTTAGTTCCTAGTTCCTGGGTTCCTAAGCACTGAGGCTTCTAAAACCACGTGGCAGAAACACAACACCCAATGGAAAAATAAAAACAACAACAATTTGTAAGTTTAAAATTTAAAGGCAGGGTGGGAGTAGGAGGCAGGATGAAATTAAAACATTTTGTTAGACTACATAGTTCTGGCTCAGCCAAGCCAGGTCATCAGCAGGCCTGGGGAGACTCAGCCCAGTGGGGAGCAGAGGGCAGTTGTGGGCTGCGCAGGGCACCCAAGCCTGTCCCAGCTCTGGCTGGAATCCACACATAAGACAATGCTGACCAGGGCTCCTGTTGTCTGCTCTCAGATCTTCAGTTTTTCTACCTTCTGACTTGGGTTAGTGTTTGCAGCTGTGAGCTCACTCAGCCCTTGAGGGTCTGCGTTACTGGTCACATTGCTCAAGTGAAATGATAAGAATGTCATGTCAACTTCAAGTCTTCCATTTCCAACTTACCAGAATTTCTCCTGTCTATTTTATAGTTTCCCCCCTCCCCCGTTTTACTGAGATATAATTGGCCTATAACATTGTATAAGTTTAAGGTGTACAACATAATGATTTGATATTTGTATATATTGCAAAATGATTACCATAGTAAGATTAGTTAACAGCTGTTACGTTACATAGTTCCAATATTTTTTCCTTGTGGTAAGAGCTTTTAACATCTACTGTCTTGGCAACTTTCAAATATACAGTACAGTATTGTTAACTATAGTCATCATGTTGTACATTACATCCCAGGACTTATTTATCTTATAACTGCAAGTTTGAACCTTTTGACCACCTTCCCCTAATTCCTCTGTTCTGTAGCTTTGACGTCTTGAGTTTTTCACTCACAGCTCTTTACTGTTGCTTTTGGTTGTGTGTAGTATGACTCTATGCTTCTACTAATGCTATTAGGTCATGAGGGGAAGGTTTGTATTTCTTGACTGTCACAGTAGGGGTTTTTCCATCACAAAAAAGAGTTTTGATAATATTTACTCAAGTGCTTTATATTGTGACTGTCAGAAGCATGGAATCCTAGAATGTGAGCCAAGATGAATTCTTAAGAGATTCACTGGCTGGAGAATATGATGTTGTCATTCTAGGGACCCAGGAATCTATATTTTTCACCATGTCTCTGCATGTCTCTGTTTATTTGCCCAGATTTAGGAAGATGTTTCTTATACTTTTTTTTTTTTCCTCACCGAAGTGCCCTCACACTGGAGTTTGGGTATATAGCCTGAAACACAAAATTTCTTTCAATTCTGATTTCATTAAATGTGGTGTAAACTTTGCATTCCATCCACAACATGTCTGTGACTGTTTTGCCCTGTCCACCATTGCTATGGTAACTTACTTACCATGGAGTAAATTGTTGCAACACCCAGAACTTTTGGCTTCAGCCATACTCTGCACACTGATATGTAGCCTAGTTTGAAAGTAAATTCTAATGCAACCTTTTTATTGTAGGGCAAAAAATGAGACCTAAAAGAAATTTAGTAAATATATGGTATAAAATATATTTAGTATATAACAGTAAAAAAAAGCAACATCTCTAAAAAAAAATGGTTCTGAAGAACCTAGGGGCAAGACAGGAATAAAGATGCAGACATAGAGAATGGACTTGAGCACACAGGGAGGGGGAAGTGTAAGCTGGGACGAAGTGAGAGAGTGGCATGGATATATGTAAAATAGACAGCTAGTGGGAAGCAGCTGCATAGCACAAGGAGATCAGCTCGGTGCTTTGCCAGCACCTAGAGGGGTGGGATAAGGAGGGTGGGAGGGAGATGCAAGAAGGAGGGGATTTGGTGATATGCGTATGCACATAGCTGCTTCACTTCGTTATGCAGCAGAAACTAACACACCGTTGTAAAGCAATTATACTCCAATACAATGAAGATGTTAAATAAAAAAAAGCAACCTCTCTACTGATCACTTTAGAATAATAGGTATTTAACAAATATTTGACATTAAGTCTATGAATGAGCAATTCTTACTTATTTTCCTCCTGACCACACCCCTTCCCCGCAAAGGTGAAGGAAGGCAAGGATGAAATTTTAAGATATGGAATATTCCTATACTCAAGGTGCTGCCCCTTCTAAAATGTTTTACACGCCTAGTTTAATCCATATTTTATAAATTTCCATGGCCATACAACTAATAAGTGATAGAATTTAGGAGTTAAGCCCAGGATTGTCTGCCTCTAGAGCTGACCTCTTTGCACTGTTCCATGCTTGCTCTTGTAGAAGATGATGGACTTAAGTTTTTAAGGTAAAATCTGTAGGACTCTTATGTGAAAGAGTCTTGTTCTACAGGGCCACAAGGGGTACACTAAATAGAAAATGAAAGTCACAGAGAGGAAAAATTTCAGTTTCATAGAAAAAAGACGACTTTGGTAGTCACCGTGGTCCAAGGAGTGGGCTCTACTGTGAGTCCTTGGGTTGGAGGATCCGAACAGAGATTTTAGTGAGTGACACTGGGGGTGGATTTCAGTATCAGACGTGTGGTTGAATGAGGTGACATCTCATTCCAACCTGAGAGTCAGTGCTGCTCTACATGGTTGTCCATTTCACCTCCAGTGAAAAATATAAAGGAACTATCTCATAAAAGAACGTACAACTCCCTTAAAGGAGCATGGGAAGTAAATATTACTTAAAAATATTTGTTCTTTGCATTTGCCTTTTGGAATGCCAAGATATATACTTCAAACTAACAAAAATAAAAACGTTAGGCTCTGGTCCTTTATCGACTTGGTGTATTAGAAGAACCTAACAACATTTGGCTGCCTGAGTGTGGGCAGAGGAAGTCACTAGAGACTTCAGGGGAGAATGGGAGTGTCACTGAGGAGCTGTTATTTTAAAATGGTTTTGTAGAGTAGGGACCAGACTGGGGGCCCTGCCTGCCTTTTGCCTACCGGCATGGCTTTGTGTCCTCTCCCATCTTTTCCCCCTTAAAAAAAAAAAAGCTTCTTTTCTTTTGTTCCTTCAGTTCTTTCTCTCCCTGTCTCCCTTTCCCTGATCACAGTGTCAACGTGCTTGCAAGGACTGGTTACTGTTTAACTTTTTCATCTGGACCCTTGAAGGCTCCAGAGGCAACAGAGTATGTAGAACGCTCTGAGCCAGGGCTCAGTTACCAAAAGGCAGTCTAAACATGGACTTTGGGTACTTGCAAAGGAAAGACACCCCAAAATAACAAAGGATGTTTTGGAAGACTTCAGTATTTGGTATTTTAAAAAGCATCCTGGGAATTCCCCAGCAGTCCAATGGTTAGGACTCCAAGCTTTCACTGCTGGCGGTGGGGGAGGGGTGTGGGTTCAACCTCTGGTCAGGGAACTAAGATCCCACAAGCCACGTGGCCAAAAATAAATAAATAATTAATTAAAATTAAAAAAAGTAGAAAATCATCCTTGTTGTCGAGTTCAAAAGGGTGCTGGACTTCCTCCCATGTGTTTTATGAGATAGTGTTTTAAATTTCATACAGTAGAATGGGTAACATAAAGCATTCAGGGTTTCAAGCTTCTAAAGATCTTCATTTGACCCAACATAAAATAAATACAATTATAAAAATGATTATGAACACTGTGCTATGTCTAGCTCAAGTTGACCAAAGAATTGAAGAAAAATGGGGTCTCTTCTGGTTTCCGTGGAGATGTCTGGTTTTGTCAGAAATAGTTGAGGTCTAATACAGAACAGACTGGTGGTTGCCAAGGGGGAGGGGGGCTGGGGGAGGGATGGAGTGGGAGTTTGGGGTTAGCAGCTGTAAGCTATTATATGTAGGATGGATAAACAACAAGGCCCTACTGTAGAGCACAGAGAACTATATTCAATATCCTATGATAAACCATAATGGAAAAGAATATGAAAAAAGAGAATGTATATATATATATGTATAACTGAATCACTTTGCCATACAACAGTATTTAACACAACATTGTAAATCAACTATACTTCAATAAAAAAAATAAACAGCTGAGGTCTAGAAATATAATGAGTTAGTTCAACAAATATTTATGTTATTTACTCTGTGACAGGCCTTGCTCAGGATGCTGGGGATTCAGCCAAAAACTCGGGACTCAGACCTCTCCGCCGTGGTGCTTACACTCAAATTGGGGTCTAGGATATCTCATTCCTGGGATTCAGGGCCAATATCTTCGTTAGGTGTTGACCAAGTTAACCTGACCTTTACCTGTCTGCAGTGTTTGAGAACCAGTCCTAAAGTTTCGGAATGTCTCTGTTAGCATACTATGTAATCTGTTAATACTGCTCTCCTCTCCCCCCACCCCTGCCCTCCTCTTCAGGGAGAAAAGTCATGGAGCTGAAAAGAAGAGAGAAAATAACCTCCAAAGCCTGGTGATTTTGCATCACAGCAGTTGGTAACAAGTTGTGGAACCTGACTGTGATTTTTTTGAAAAAAATGACAAGTGGAAGTAATAGTCAAGTGGAGAGGAACGTGTGTGTTCCTGACAACCACACCAGATCATGACACTGATGGCGCCCCTCCCTGTGTCTCCCGTGGGCCACCAGTTGCATGAATCCAGCTTTTACATGGCCCTCCTCTTTGTACACGCCGTGTTGAGATGGATGCCTCTTCTCCAGAACAAACTAACTGCTGACCTGTATGCAGCTGGACTCTTCAGAGTTTAAACCCAGTTTAAACGGTTTCCTAAGGTGAGGAGAGTGTAAGAAGAGCTGCTTCTCTTCTGAAGGATGAGAGGTTTGATGCCAATAGGGTCAAAGGTTGTGTTCTAGGATTGAGATTAGTTAGGAACTAGGTGATGCTTATGTTTTTCCCAAGAGTCAGAGCAAGATTTCTTTTCTTTTTAATTTCTTTTTAAAATAAAAGTTATATGTGTCCATAGTTCCAAGATTCAAATAGTTCAGCAAGACTTGGTTTGATAAAGAGCTGTCTTACAGCTTTAAATGCTTCCATCTGGTTCTTTTGCTATTTACATCACTATCTTTATTTTATTTTATTTTTATAAATTTATTTATTTATGGCTGCGTTGGGTCTTCATTACTGTACGCGGGTTTTCTTTAGCTGGTTGAGCGGAGGCTGCTCTTCGTTGCGGTGTGTGGGCTTCTCACTGTGGTGGCTTCTCTTGTCGCGGAGCATGGGCTCTAGGCGCACAGGCTTCAGTAGCTGTGGCTTGCAGGCTCAGTAGTTGTGGCGCACAGGCTCAGTAATTGTGGCGCACGGGCTTAGTTCCTCTGCGGCATGTGGGATCTTCCCGGACCAGGACTCAAACCTGTGTCCCCTACATTGGCAGGCAGATTCTTAACCACTGTGCCACCAGGGAAGTCCCTGCTGAGCAATTTTCAATCTTGACATTCACAATTTTTATTACAGGAAGTTTTCTTGCATTATTTCTTTGAAGTTTTCTGGGTTTTTTTCTTTATATTTTCATATTTCTGAATGCCTATTGTTTTGATATTGGGCCACCTGTATTGATTTCTTGATTTATTTATCATTTCTCTACTGTTTTTCTCTTTGTCTTTTTGTTCTTTTGTGTGATGTTTTCTTACATTTTATATTTCAAACCTTCTACTGAGTTTTAAATTTCTCCTATCATTAAAAAATAAATCTAGGGCTTCCCTGGTGGTGCAGTGGTTGAGAGTCCGCCTGCCGATGCAGGGGACATGGATTCGTGCCCTGGTCTGGGAAGATCCCACATGCTGTGGAGTGGCTGGTCCCATGAGCCATGGCTGCCGAGCCTGCGCATCCGGAGCCTGTGCTCCGCAACGGGAGAGGCCACAACAGTGAGAGGCCCGCATACCACAAAAATAAATAAATAAAAATAAATAAATAAATCTAATAGATCTTTTGTTCTTTAAATTGAGGAAAAAATATTTTTCTTGTTTCATGGATGCTATCTTTTTAGCTATAGCTCTGAGTGCTATTCAGTTATGTCTCTAATATTGATAATAGTTTCTCTTTAATTTCTTCTTCCCTCAGAGTCTATTTCCTCCAAAGTGCTTTTATTTTCGAAAAACTTAAAGCACTGTTCTGTCTCTGTGCCTTGTATTAGGTATTGTTTATTTAATTGGGTAAAACGTTGATTGGAAGCTCTGCACACCTCAGCTGGCCTTGTTTACTTTGGTTTTCTGTCTAGAGTGACCTGGCTGGGCTGTTTCCCTGGGATCTTGGAGTTGCCTCATGGCAGGGGTTTTTTGTTTTTGTTTTTTTTTCTTTTTTGGACTGGCTGATTCTCTCAATTTCCTGTTTGGAGGGTATATGTCTGGTAGCTGATGTCCAAGGTGCTGAGTGAGGGAAAGGAATGGGGTTTTCAACATTTAGAATGTAAAATTTCACGTAATTCCTCTGTTTTCAATATGGTTTCCCACCCTTAACTGTGGTTGGTGTCTCAAATACAATGACTTTTAAAAAACATTTTTTTCTTGTGAATGAGTTACCAGTATTCTGCCAGGTTTGGGTGAGGCAGTTGCCTGCTTGTGCCAAGTGGGTGAGGTAATCTGAGGGTCTGATTGCTTCTTAAACAAACTCTCAACCGAGCCACCCATTGCAGCTTTGTCTTAACTCCAGAGATGTGTGCTACTATCCCTTCCAAAGTCTTTTAGGGAATCTGCTCCGCATTTCAGTTTGCTTATCAGCTCTCCCCAGTGCTGACTTAGGATTCAGCTTTTTTAAGTCTCTCAAATCAATTACCTCTTATCTATTTACTTTCCAGTGTCCTTTTATTTATTTATTTTTTTGCAATTGTCTCCTTTCTCATTCTCTTCATCATTGTAATTGGTGTATGCGTTAAATGTCCTTTACTCATCATTTTAGGTTAGGTTTTAGGAGAGAATGGAGCTGATGCCTGTGTCCAATCTCCTACTTTAACTGGAAATCTCCAGAACTGAGATTCTGAACTAATGTCTCAGGACTCCTGGAAGAGTCAGTGATGGATTTTATTTGTACCCCCTGAAACTGTATGAAAATTATGTGTATATTTCCACCCTCACTAAGTCTATAGCTTTTATCAAATTCTCAAAGTGATCTGTGACCTCAAAATCTAAGTATCATTTCTCTAGAGGCCAAGACTATGTTACATTGGGAAGAAGATGGCGTAGGTTTGAAGATACTCAAACTCGGGAGAATATTAGACCAGCCCCAAACTTTTCAATGCTGCTAATAGATGAAGTTTCCAACAGGGACTGGGCATTCCTTGAAAACTAATTCATTCCTATTCGTCACACCATATAGTCCTAGGTCCAAAGAACCACTGCACTATCCCTGGGGACAGAGCACCTACATGTTGAAATCATAGGTGGAAAGTAACTGATGAAACCTTTGAAATGATCCTTTCAGATGAACAGATTCAAATGCCAGAAGGTCATGGAGATGAGAACAATGAGCCACACACAAGGTGGCAGAATGGTGCAGACTGTGGTGAACTGAAGGGCAGGGGCCTGACCTAAAGGGGGTAGAAGTTACTCAGCACCAGCCGGTGACTGCCCTGTGGGGAAATGAGCCCAATGTGAGGTGAACAAATCGGATTTGCCAAGAGAAGCTGTAATGCTTCTAAAGTGTGATATCTACTTATCTCTCCTTCCTTAAAGTAAAGGTAAAAAAAAAAAAAAAAAAAAATCAGGTAGGTCAAACTGAACACATGTGCAGGCCAGATTTAGCTCACAGACCACCAGTTTGTGAAATCTGATCTACTCCAATCTTCTTTTGCATATTGGGATCCTGTTGCCCAGAATGAGGAAGCTCCCATGTCAGTGTTATCCAAGAGAAGGTTCTAGACTGGTCCTTGGATCCCTGAGGGGAGCCCTGGGTCCTTCAATATAGACCAAAGGGTGGAAATTGGTGGCACTGGAGAGTGTGTGTGAAACAGAGGTAGAGTGTTGGGGGAAAGAGGGGAGGACTCTGGTGAGGAGATAAGATGAAGAGAGAGTGTTGGTTTTGACCATTATAGTTATACTTCTCAGAGTTTGCTGGAAGAGTTATACAAAGTTGGGGGTGGGTGGGAATTGTGAACAAGGCAACAATGACTGAGTAGTTTTAAAAGATTCTAGAAAGGTTCAATGCTGTCCAATAAAACTTTCTGCAATTATGGAAATGTTCTGTATCTGCGCTGTCCAATATGGTAGCCACTAGCCACATGTGGTTACTGAGTACCTGAAATGTGGCTAATTCAACTGAAGGACTGAATTTTAAAATTTAATTTAATTTAAATTTAGAAGCTACCTGTGGCTACTGAACTGGGCATTGCAGAACAGACCAATATATCCTGAAGTGTGTTATGTCTTCCTTTGCAAGTGACATGTGGTTAATTAAGACAGAAAAACATGTCTGTATTTGTAGCTACACCCACCCTCTAGACAGAGAGACAGACACACACACACACACACACACACACACACCAAACCATGATTTCATGGATACTGTTGCCTGGCTGAGACCAAGTTTAAAAAAGGAGTAAGTTAAAGAAAAATGTTAGTAAACATTTTTAGTAAATGTATTTAATAAATAGTATATGGGTGGTATATACATAAGGCAAATATCATAAAGGTCATACAAATGACTGAAATTTGGGAAACAATGAACTATATGGATTTTTATCAAGCTGTGGTCTTACATACCACTGATAATTCATAAAGTATTGTTTCACTATAAAAAGTATCGCGTCAGAAAGTAAAATAAGTTTGGGAAATTTTCAAACAGGTTTGTTGTTGTTTCTGTTTGTTTTAACTGCAGAACTCTTTGGAGTCTTTTGTAAGTTGAGATGAATGTGAATCTCTAGGACAGGAAGCTAGAATAGAGCATTTCTCAAACATATTTGACCAAGGAATGACCCCTCTCCCCCCCTTTTTTTTTTCTTAATTGTCATCATTGTTTTGAGGGAGGCTAGTTTTCCTTAGAACCCCTGAGAGACCCAGCTTGGAGCAGAGCCACTGAAACTTCTGTGCCTCTGTACCCTACAGAAACCTGTCCTGAGCCCAGTGTGGAGGGTGGGTGGCTCGCTCTGGGGCAGCTGGTTTTTCCAGCTTCAGGGCCCCGGAAAGTGGAGGAAGACATTCTTTGGGAGATTGATGACTCAGTCAGAAGCACCTGTTAAGAAAGGTAGCCCCAGATCTTGGCCACTGCCAAATTGTACGGTAGCTGGAAAAGGGAAGAGGATGCAGTAGAGAGAACAGTACCTCAGGAGACACCTTGCCAGTTTCTAGTTTAACCAACCATTAACCTGAATTTGACCTCATGGCAACTTGAAAGTGGAGAGAGTGGAAAGAGCACAGGCTTTGCAGTCTGAAAGACGTGGGTATGAATGCCAGCCATGCCACTTACTAGTTATGTGACCGTGGGCAGGTCTCCATGGCTTAGCCTTTCTGTTCTTATCTGGAAACTGAGAATGATGGTAATAGTAACTAACATTCATTGAGTCTCCACTATGTGCCGTGCAGTCACTCAACTAGACTCTGGGCAGACAGGTGAGATGCCTGCTCTCAATGAGCCTGCATTTTAATTAGAGCATAGGAAGAGATAGGCAGTACACAGATAACATAGAGACTTGCAAATTGTGATCCACACATGATGGAAAGTAACTGCAGGGTTGCAAGTACCCACTTTAGCTGAGGTGAAAAGGGATGGGCTTCCTGTATAAGTGACACTTAAGGGATGGGCTTCCTGTATAAGTGACACTTAAGCTGAGGATGATTATGTTTATTGCGTCCTTACCACGAACCGGTCACCTACCTTTAAATGCAGGGCCTCACTGGAGGTAAGCACCAGTGTTATCCTCACTTTATAACTGAGAAAACTCTGGCACAGAGAGGTTAAGTATCTTACCCAAGGGCACACAGCCTAGGAAAGGGCCAAGTAGGGACTTTAACTAGGACTTTCCGACACCAAGTCCCCTACTCCTTTTTTTTTTTTTTTTGCGGTATGCGGGCCTCTCGCTGTTGTGGCCTCTCCCGTTGCGGAGCAACAGGCTCCGGACGCGCGGGCTCAGCGGCCACGGCTCACGGGCCCAGCCGCTCCGCGGCATGTGGGATCTTCCCGGACCGGGGCACGAACCTGTGTGCCCTGCATCGGCAGGCGGACTCTCAACCACTGCGCCACCAGGGAAGTCCCCCTACTCCTTTTTTCATTCTACTTATGTTACAACATGTGCTAAAGCTCTAATAAGAATACATGTGAAGTGCTCAAGCTGCTTATTCAATAACAGCCCTGCCCTTAATCCCACTCCTCCACGTCTAATCTTTTGGGATGTCTTTCCTGGGGTCTTGAGGTTAAGCGACTAGAGAGCTTGATCCTGGAGGATTTCTACAATGAAATAAATCTAAATGAGTTTCTGCAGCTGGGACTCCACCCCTTTCTAGACCACAGCCCAGCAAATGGGCAAGGGAAGTAGGGATCCGTTCAGGGCAGGAAGACATTAATCCTTACCTAGACTTCCAGGTGAGCTCAACAGAGTGTATTGTTCCAGGAACGAGAAGCCATTGCCCCAAGGACTAGGTCCCTTAAGGCGGGTTTCGGAACCCTGCCCTGTCCCCCACCTCCTTTTCCCATTCTCGCATGCTCCTTAATATCCGGCTTTGCATCTCCTGAGAACTGGAGCCTCGGAGATGAAAGCCAAGAAAACGCGACGAGCCATCGGCGGCACTCACTCAATTGATTTTTACACAAAATTTGCCTTCATGAACGAAGGATGGAAAAATGATCCCATAAATAATGGATAACAAAAACAAATGCAGGGAGGAAATCAATAGTCACACACTTGATACCGCAGGGAGATGGGAGAGGAAAATATGGAGCCCGCTCCGGCTAAACAACACCCCAGGGAACCCCTTCCAGCTGGGGAGGGAGAGGCACACGTTGCCGTAGCAGGCCTCAGGGGACAGTGAGCTGGGAGAGTTTGTCTGAGCTTCTCTCAATGTGTCAGAGTCGATCTCAGGACAAAGGAACTATCTGCCCCTCAAGGATCACCCTGATTTGCCGCCCACAGACCAGGGTACCTGCCCTGGTTCTTTTCCTGAGCCGTCCACAGCCTCAGGAGCTCCATCTTTCAGAGATGCCAAAAGGCTTCCATGCTCTCTCTGAGCTTTTCCCCTTTTTCTATTCACAGCACGTTGCCTCCAGATCTGGTTACCTGCTCCCGTGCTATGGAAGCCCCGTGAGTGGTGTGGGGTTAGGGATTTGAATCCTGGTTCTACCATTTCTTCTACCTGTGTGACTGGCTCTTGGTAAGTCATGTAACCTCTCTGAACTTTCGGTTCTTCATCTGTAAAATGGGGCTAGTAAAATCTTTTATGCTGGTAGGAAGGATTAAATGACTTGATGTGTGTAAAGTGCCTGGCATATAGTAAATGCTCAAAATAGGGCAGGTAAAATCACCCTCGCCTGATCCCCCGAATCTGTGCCCTTCCTCCATGCTCACCTCCACTGACTCCAGGGCTTCACTGCCTCACGATTGCATGGGTCAGTAGCCTCGTAATTAGTCTCCCTGCCTCTGGCCTCTTTCTTTTTTTTTTTTTTTTTTGCTGTATACGGGCCTCTCACTGTTGTGGCCTCTCCCATCACAGAGCACAGGCTCCGGACACGCAGGCTTAGCGGCCATGGATCACGGGCCCAGCCTCTCTGTGGCATGTGGGATCTTTCCGGACCGGGGCACGAACCCGTGTCCCCTGCATCAGCAGGCGGACCCCCAACCACTGCGCCACCAGGGAAGACCCTGGCCTCTTTCCTCTTGGGTTGTTGCTTCTCACAATCTTCATCCTCCTGAAAAATACGTCTGATCATATCATAACTTTTTTTTTTTTAGTTTTAATCATACTCAATTTGTTTGACTAGGTGTTACATTCACATGGTCCCAAATTGAAAAGGTGCCAAATGCTATACAGTTAAAATCCCTTCTACTTCTCTTCCCATCCACCCAGCACTATTATCAATTTCTTGTGTGTCCTTCCAGAGAAATTTTACTAATTATAAGCATATGTATTTTCTTATTTATGTATGTGTGTATCAGTACGTATTTATGTATATGTGTTTTCATGTATTCTTTTTTTCTCAAGGTGGTAACAAACTATGCATACCGTTCTATGCTCTTCTTATTATACTTAATATATCTTGGAGCTTATTCCCTGTCAATATATAAGGAGTTTATTCTCTCTCTCTCTCTCTCTCTCTCTCTCTCTCTTTTTCTTTCACAGCTTCCCATTTTATTCCATTCTAGGGACGTATCATAATTTATTCAACCAATCCCTGTTCATGGAATTGAAGTTTTTTTCCAGTCTTTTGCTTTCACAAGCAATGCTGTGATAGGTAACATTGTACCTATGCGACTTCACAACTTATCTCTAGGATAGATTACTAGATGTGTCATTCTTGGGTCAAAGGGGATATGCATTTGTACTTTTGATAGATATTGCCAATTTGTTCTCCATAAAGCATATGCCTTGAGCGTACCCAACAGCAATGTGAGAAAGTGCCTCTGTCTCCCACTCTGGCCTGCATTCCCAGGATGTCTTCACCATGCCACACAAGTCCCTTTACCCATCTTTCAGCCTCCACTCCACGTGCTCAGGCTCTGCATGGATTCTCCGCTCCAAACATTCAGAGGTATCCCTGTTTCCCCATTGTGTCATACTCTTTCCTGCTGCCATAACTCTCACATGCTGTTCCCTCTCCCTGGCAAAATTCCATCCATCCTTCAAGTCCTTACTCCAAGGCCACCTCCTGTGTGATGCTTCCCTGTCTTCCGTGGGCTGAGTCAGCCAGTAGCTCCTTTCTCTGTTCTCCCACATGACATGCCATTTGTATAGCACTCATCACACATGTCATGTTTGTTGATGTACTTATTCTCCAGGTCTTAACTCATCTGTGTAACCTCAGTAAGAACTGGAAGCGCTGAGTTAATATTTACTGGAGGGACATGCAAGGCACTACACTAAACTGTACTGGGGATACAGCGAGAAAAAAGGCAGGATCCCTGCTCTTGAGGAACTTGCAGAGCTTATTAGAACTCTTTGATCTTAGATAAGTGGATAGCTGTTCATTTTAATCATTTTTATAGCTGTCGCAGAATTCATGTGAACCTTACAGTGAACTCTACACAGAGGTTAGGGAATGTATATGTGCCCTAGAGTTAAAGGAATATGCACATAAGCAAGCCCATCCTCATCTTAAATAGGTTTTCTTTTCTTTTGCCTTCCACCCTCCTTCCCTTCCTCCCTCCTTCTCTCTTTCTTTTCTTCCTTCCCTTCTTCCTCCCTCCCTCCCTCCCTCCCTCCCTTCCTTCCTTCCTTATTTCTTTCCTTCCCTTCTTTCTCTCTCACTCTCGCTCTTTCTGAAACAGGTAAGGGAAAAATGGCTTTGCCCAAGTATATAGGAACCTTTGAAATGTCAGGTGCATATGCCAAAAACACATTGTGCTGCTTTCTGCTTCTAATATATGTATTTCACTTTAAGACCAAATCAGAGAGCTCTCAGGAAGAAGTGATAGCGAATACAGTTTATACTTCAAGAAACCACAGTAAGGTAAAGGAAAAGTTATAGGAAGGAGAAAACATTGACATGAGACAGAAGCCAATCCTGAGAAGTGAAGCTTGAGCCCTGCCAGCCCCAATCGCTTCACTGAACTGGAAGAGAATTCTGAGCTTCTCATTCTCTTGGCTACCCGATTTGAAACCCCAAAACTAGCAGAGGAGCTTGATCCTTAATGTGAATTATTATTTTACAAATTATGAAGAAGAGCAATATCTCTCTATTTACTGAATGTCATAACAAAAGAGATAGGAGGGAAACCAAGACATTGTCTACCCAAAGAGCCCAGCATTTGGACAGTGTAAAATCACTAAATAGTTCAGCATCTATTTGAAAGTATAGTGTTTTGTAATTTTGACAGAACCGTCTTAGTCTGGCTGTCTGTAGCACAGAATTTTAAAAAGATGCTTGCCTTCGTGAGGATCTATTTCTAGGAGAAACGGGAGTTGGGTAGAAACGCTGGGCAGGAGAAAGAGGGCTGTCTAATTAGAGAACCTCGTGTTTACTCGGATGTTAAACTTTCATGAGCCTGCCGAGGGTCTAACCATTTTCTAGTAATATCTTTCTTTCTCTGTGCCCACACACGTGCTCTAACTATACAGATCTGTGCCCTGTATGCCCATGGAAAGGGAGACCATTGTGTCTGAGGTGATCATGACATATTGACAGAAAGAAGAATGGAGAAGACAAATGTAGCCCCATGAACTGTTGCAGTAAGGTTGGTCGTGTCTGGTTTGTCTTGTTCAGAATAGTTGGAGACTCCAGCCCAGCAGCACGTGGGAGAGGCTGCAGCCTGACAGGACTGAGGTGGGATGAGGCAAGGAGGAGGAGGGCTGATTCCAAAGGATACCACCACTCATGATTTGTTTGTTTGTTTCTGACCTTACTACAGGGAGGATTTCATGCCGTTTACCATGGTGCACAAAATTAAAACAAAGCATGCTTAGTATGACTGGGAGACAGAATAGCATGATAAATAAGAGAGTGCTTGGGTTGGTATCTAGGCTCTGCTACCCCCTGGCTACATGACCATGGGAGAGTGACTTCAGCTCTGTGGGTCTCAGTGTCCTGATCTTTTTTTTTTTTTTTTTGCAGTACGCGGGACTCTCACTGTTGTGGCCTCTCCCGTTGCGGAGCACAGGCTCCGGACGCGCAGGCTCACGGGCCTAGCCGCTCTGCGGCATGTGGGATCTTCCACGAACCCATGTCCCCTGCATCGGCAGGCGGACTCTCAACCACTGCGCCACCAGGGAAGCCCTCGGTGTCCTGATCTTTAAGATGCAGGTCAATCATTGTGCTTACCTCCCAGGGTTGTTGTGAGGATTATACCAGAAAATAATGTAAAGGAGCAGAACAATGCTTGGCACGTGGTAAGTGCTTACTATGTGTCAGCTACTATAATTCCTTTGCCATTAGTTCCTCTGAACCCCAAGAATTAGGGTAGGCAAGTAGGTAGTTATAGAGAACAGAGCTCTGTGTTTTATGTGGCTATTGAGTGAGAGCCTCTGCAAGTGCTTATTGGCAAGACAGACTCCTATGGATGAGTTATGTAAGTGGCATCCCAGAGGTCCCGGCATGGATACAAACCAATTAAGTTAAGCACTTACCGCAGTCACAAGTGCAACTCATAGGTTTAAAAGTGGGTAGAGAGGATATGTGAACTTGGCTTTGCAGAACTTGGCTTTGTCAAATCTACTAGAAATACAGCCCGTGAATACTTCACTCTTGTTCTTCTAAATTCTGGAATACTTTTTGTCGAATGAAGTGTAGAATTCTGGCTCTATTTTTTCCTAAGCTGTGCAATCTTGGAGATCTATTTATATCTATTATATTTATACTCTCTTAAGACTCAGTTTCATTATCCATAAAAAAGGTTCAGTGTAGGAATCAGAAATCACCCTAAGAATTTTGAAGCACAGAGATTTATTACTGGGAATGCAGTACTTACAAAATTGTTGGAAGGGCAGAAGGCGTGGGCTGTAGGTTGGACATGTAGGGATGGCTCTCAGAATATTATGGGAGCTATGACCTTTGTCACAATCTTGACAGTGAGTAACTGGCAGCTCACTGGAACAACTGAGGTCCAGAACATATCATCTTGCTGCTATCCAGGAATCAGGAAAGCCTCCAGTGCCAATCCAATGTCCATTGTGGACACTAGATCACTGAAACCAGCTGCCACTACCACTACAACTGCCTATGGAAGCTGGAGATGAGACCTTAGTGTCTCCATACTTTTTCTTGCCAGCTGAAAACAGCATAATAGCAGGAAATTGCCCTTCACTTTATTTCTGCCTTCTAAATCTTGCCTGAGCATATCTACTTCATGAAATCTATCTCACATCTAGAGTCCTACAAGGGAGGCTGGAAATGAATGATTAGCTTTCTAGCCTCTCCAAAACAGGAAGCTACCTTAAAGAAGATGGAGATTGAGACTCCCCTGGTGGTCCAGTGGTTAAGACTCCACACTTCCAATGCAGGGGGCGAGGGTCTGGTCCCTGGTTGGGGAACTAGGATCCCACATGCCGCATGGTGTGGCCAAAAGAAAAAAGAAGATGATGGAAATTGATGCCAAGTAACAACTGAACCATATCCAGACCAGAAAATAATAATAGTAACTATGTCATAGAGTCATTGTGAGGGTTAAATAAGATAATGAAATAGTTTGAACACTAGCAAAAAGTAGACAATCATGGGGGCTTCCCTGGTGGCGCAGTGGTTGAGAGTCCGCCTGCTGATGCAGGGGACACGGGTTCGTGCCCCGGTTCGGGAAGATCCCACATGCCGCGGAGCGGCTGGGCCCATGAGCCATGGCCGCTGAGCCTGCGCGTCCGGAGCCTGTGCTCCGCAACGGGAGAGGACACAACAGTGAGAGGCCCGTGTACCGCAAAAAAAAAAAAGTAGACAATCAATAAATTAATTATTTCTAGCACTACTCCTTCAGTGGGATACAATGCTTCATCTTCTAAAGATAACCAAAGGGAATGATTCTTTCTTCAGATGTCGGGCTGAATTTCCTGCAAGGATAGGAGAATTCTCTACCAGCCTAGTGTCCTCAGTGTAACCAATGGTTCCCTCCCTACCTGAGGTCATAGCACAGGTGCCTATAATAGCCCTCCTTGTCTATATGTCAGTGCTTCAGGGAAAGTTTCCAGGCCATTCCTCCAGTTCTCCATTCAGCCCCTTCACACCCCCACTCCCCATTCTGGACTCTAAGTTCCCATCCTGTTGCTTCAGGCCAAATTCCTAATTCTCTGCTTGCCCCTGTCATGGTGAGATCTGAGTAGAATGAATTATTTGCTTCATCTTTGTTTTATCCCCAGTCAGTACTGTTCCTATTTCATACCTAGCCCAGGCCTTTGAACCCTGTACTAAGCGTGGAGCCTAAGGCCCCACTAGTCATCAAGGAAACTATACATAATTAGGTAAAAGATGGAAGAAAGTACTGAGAATTCCAAGACAAAGCTCTAACAAAATAGGTTGGTCTATGACAAACACAGAGAAAATTTATCTTTAATGTCTTCCAAACCCTGTTTTGTTGTTCGGTATTTTCCACTTACATATTGAACTTGAGAGTTGCCCTTTTACTTGGTATCATAACAGATATTCTCAACCAGGGTTACTTGTTCTACATCTCATTTTTGTCAGGGTTTTATAAAGTGGCCAGTTGGCTCAGGGATTCTCAAGACTGCTTGTGCCTCACCTCAGCTCAGTTGAATCTGAATCTCAAGGGGGACAGCTGAGGTCTGGGCAGCAGTATATTTTAAAGCTCTCCAAAGATAATAATTATAATGTGCAGCCAGAGTTGAGAACCACAGGGCTGGCTAATCTGACAATCTGACTGGGGTTGACATGACAACGCGTGCAAAGGTCTTAATATACTGGCCCAACTAGGGCAGTTCTGGTTCTCTTTCCCAAGGACTGTCTTCAGGCAATGCCATAGTCAAAAAGTAAGTTCATGATGGCATCTCCAGGCCCACTGGCAGGAGAAAGTGATAGGTGAAGCTCTGGGGTCAGGACAATATTTTAATATCCCTCAGGTTATACCGTTTAAGCAGGTGACTTTTACACCTATTCACAAAACTAGTTCTGGCAGTTAACATTTAATTCTTGATAAAAAATTTTTTTTCTATAAAATGAAATTATACTTTTAATTCTCTATTCTTCTGTGTAACCCCAGGCAATTACCATTTTGTGTAATCTCTGACCCCTGATTTCTTCATTTATTCAATAGGGATAATAATAGTAAGAGAGTTGTACTGTGATAGTTATATGTGATTGACAACATATATAAAATATCTGGCATATTAGAGATGAAAAATATATTTGATCTACTATTACTATTATTGAATTATTAGTGTTTATAAAACTAGGCATAATGTTTATAAAACTAGGTGATGTCAGCAGGTAAATTGGACATTTTCTGGATAAAGAAGATGTGGCACATATATACAATGGAATATTACTCAGCCATAAAAAGAAACGAAATTGAATTATTTGTAGTGAGGTGGATGGACCTAGAGTCTGTCATACAGAGTGAAGTAAGTCAGAAAGAGAAAAACAAATAACCGTATGCTAACACGTATACGTGGAATCTAAAAAAAAAATGGTTCTCATGAACCTAGGGGCAGGACAGGAATAAAGATGAAGACATAGAGAATGGACTTGAGGACACGGGGAGGGGGAAGGGTAAGCTGGGACGAAGTGAGAGAGTAACACTGACATATATACACTACCAAATGTAAAATAGATAGCTAGTGGGAAGCAGCTGCATAGCACAGGGAGATCAGCTCGGGGCTTTGTGACCACCTAGAGGGGTGGGATAGGGAGGGTGGGAGGGAGACGCAAGAGGGAGGGGATATGGGGATATATATATATATACATAGAGCTGATTCACTTTCTTATACAGCAGAAATTAACACAACATTGTAAAGCAATTATACTCCAATAAAGATGTAAAAAAAAAACTTATTTGATATAAAAAATAATTGGACATTCTCAGTTCTGTGATCAGTGGAAGAAATAGAAATGTGTCCTCTCTGGGAACCGGTGGAGTACTACTTAACATGGAGTAACCCTCATGGAAATTTCCAATAAGGATGGCAAGTTTAGGGTTACCTGCTTGGCTTGTTTATCCAAGTTGAACTGCTCCTGCTTGTGAGCTGCAGAACCAATGAAGTAGGTAACATGTTCTGAGTTGTTTGCTTCACCACTTTTCACATGAAATGGATTATCAAAGTTCATTATATGAATGAGGCTAATATAGATGCAGGGAGAGAAAGGGTGATGGAAAATCCAAGGTGTTCTAGTTACCATATGTTCACAGCAGCATGAATGAAGACCTTGAAAATTTGGAAACGACTCACGTGTAGCCATACGCAAATGCCAAAATAAGCTATGGTGTGTTCACTCAATTTACTGAGCTTTAATGGACATTTAGATGTGTGCCAGGCACTGAGCTAGTGCTAGGAAGAAAAAGATACATAAGACACAGGCACAGCCCTCAAGAGGTCAAGGACCCCTGGGGCGATTGATAAATAAAGAAATAATTATTAAACAGTGTGATCGAAAGTAATGGTTTTTGGACTATTTGATAACATTGAAAGAATAAGGAAACATTAACTTAAAAATGTAAGATATGGGCGTCTCGCCTTCTGAGATGGCCCACACTCTGTCTGTGCAGTGTGTTTCTCCCTCGGCTTCTCTTAATTTCTGAGATGACCCCATGCCCTGGGGCCGCTCTCGCCTTTTGAGACGGACTGCATTCTGTCTATAGAATGTGTATCTCTCTAAATAAATCCTCTTCTTACCTAAAAAAAAAGGTAAGATATGCAGTGACGTATAGAGTATAATTCTCTTGATATTAAAACTTGCCTAGAAAAAGACTGAAAAGAAATACAGTATATCAAATCATTTTGCTGGACACCTTAAACTTATACAGTGCTATATGTCAATTATTTCTCAAAAAAACTGAAGAAAAATAAAAAGTGCATGGGACCAGAAAAAAAAAAGAAAAGAAAATTGATGGATTAAGATTCCTGTAATTTGCAAATTAGAGAAAGCTTACCCTACTGTCAATGCAAGAAGTTCTAACTAATAAAATGAATGTATTTAAAAGATTAATTAATTAAAAAATATAGCATATAAAAATTCTGGCTAGTAATTTTATTAAGGTGGTGGTATTATGGCTAGGGTTTCCCCTTCAGTTCTCTAGTTCGAAAGTTTCTCTATTTTTTAGATATATTTTTTCTTAATGAATTTAAGCATAAAATACTTTTGAAAGTCCTGAATCAAACAAATATGATCCACCTTCTATCTATTTACTCGCCCCAGCCTCATACTTGCCTCAGTTCATACGTTTCCGAGACACAAACTTAGGAGCAGATATTTTCTATGGGAGGTGATCCCGGGAAGACTGACTGAAAGAATGAGGAAAGTGAGACACAATGAAGAAAAGTTAATACACACAGCGTGCACTTGTGAGCTGGTTATCACTGGAGCAACTGGAGCTCAGCCTCCCTCGCAGGCCTCTGAGGAACCACGTGATCTGTGCTTCAGCTGAACGGTCCCTCTGAAAGATGGGAAGCTGGGCATTTATCCACTGACATCTATGCACCATTGACTGAGGATTGCTCTTGGAAACTTCAACTCCCTCCCAACTTCCAGGCTCTGCTGTGCCAGGGCTAAGCGGCCACCCTTAGCCTTGGAGAAAGCCTGCAAGTAGAGTAGCAGAGAGACACCAGAGGGAGAACTAGATGCTGACCATGTGTGCTGAGCTATCCACTGCTGCACTGAAATCAGGTGCACAGAAGGCGTGGGCAGGGCACGCAAAGCCCCTGCAGTATCCAGACATGTTCAACTTCAAGGGTCTCTCCTCGCTGCTGTTTAATGTTTATGAAAAGCTTAGAAACCTGAAAGGCAGGCTTATCGTGTTTCGAACTAGCACACAGTTGGGAGATGAGAAAAAATTCAATGAATATCAAGTTCTGAAATATCTCGAGAGGTTGGACTGATGGACCAGATTTAAGAACGGAATTGAAATAGTGAGAAATGCACATTAAAAATGTATACATAGTTCCAAACAATTGCAGAGGCAAAGGACTGGAAAACATGGTTTAACAAAAGAAAATTTTATGCAACAAAACACATGTGGGTTTGAGTCAAGCCTTAACATGAAATATGAACCAACAGAAATTTCATCTCACACTGCAATGTCTGCACTGCCTGTGGGGAGTATAAGGCCCATGGTATTCTGAATGAACTAGCCAGCAGGAGTGCTGGGCTGGGTTGTGGGCACCCACCTTGAAGTGGGGCATAGACCAAGTGGAGAGTGGGTACCGGAGAATCGTCAGCGTTGGCCCCCCAGTGAGGGGGAGTCAGAAACCATTCACTTTGGGCTGAAGGCACTGAGGATTTTCACCTAGAAAGAGAAGCCTCAGAGAGTCAGGAGGGGATGGGGAACACGAGAGCTTACTTCAGGTATCTCAGGGGTTCCTGAGCGGGAAGCAGTGAGAGACTGTGTGGCACGATGGTAAAAAGCATGGGGTATTGAGTCAGACACACCTGGATTTGTTGGAATCCCATTCCAGTGTTTACTGATGACCTTGCTCAGGTCATCTGAAAGATGAGAACACTAAAGATACCCACGTCACATGGTTGTGAGTGGATTAAATGAGATGTGTATGTAAATTGCTTAGCATAGTACCTACCTACAGGTGTGCTCAAATAACGATGATAGTTAGAAACCCACTTACAAGAGGAGTTAGACTTGGTTTCTTTGGCCACAAATTGGTGAATTAAGACCACTAGAAGTTAGTAATTTGATGTTAATCTACAGAAGGTCTCTGGCACCATCAGAATGGTCCAAACATTGGATAGGCTCCCTTTGGAATAGTGGTGTCCCTGACACTGGATGTATGTAGTCAGCCAGATGGTCTCTGGCTGAACCCTTAAAGGAGATTAGAGAGCTCTTTAAGTCTCCTACATCTAGGGTTTTCTCTAGGCTTTTGCTGCCCCCTGTGACTGGCATGGAGTCACCAGTGGCAAGGGTTTCCTTGGGAACCATGAGGGGCTTAGAATTCTGTATCTGAACACTGCATCCCAGAGGAAAGAGACAAGCACTGAAGCAGTCTCCCCCATAATAGTATTCATTTAAAAAAAACCTGTCTAATTAAATATTAACCCCAGAGATGGATCATTAATGGGTCTCTTATGTAAACTTTGTACATCTCATAACCAACCGGGAAAGGACTTAGGTAGAACATTCCAAGGAAATTAAATCTATATACCTGTCTCTTTCTTCCATGCCATCACTAACAAACGGCACAGAGGGTGGTCCTGGGCTCACCGCCCTCTCTATATCTCCTTTATTGACCACAGGTGCTTGGGAGGAAGGTGGGGTAGAAGTGTCAGGAGGGAGGGCCCAGGGCCAAACCTGACATCCTCTTTGCACCCATCCTGACTTTCCTTCTCTCCTTCTACATTTTGTCCATCTCTGGAGTCCTAAAATAATGAATTCTTGGGAGGTGATGCAGGCAGAAGTAGTAGGGGTGGTTAAAGAGTTAGGGGATAGAGGTGAGTGGGAGATGGGAACATTTAGTGGAGTAGCTGGGAATCAGGAGACATAGGTTTTTGCCTTAGTTTTGTGATTATGGACAAATCCAGTGATCTTTCTGGGCTCTTCTGGGGGGGAAAAAAGAGGATTTGAACTACAGCTCATGGATTTCTTGAGCAAGTATTTCTGAGCATTTCCGATGCACCTGGGATACAGTAAGGAAAAACGCCCAATCCTGCCTTGGAGGACTTCACAGTATAGCTCAGAGGGTCTCAGTCTGGGGTCCATGTATATCCCTTGTGGTCAAGAAAGGGCCTTCAGGGCACCTGCAAGAACCTTGCCTTTGCACCCTAAATTTGTGAGTATTTGTATTTGTGTTGTGGAGGTGCAAGCAAGTCCTTTGCTTTAATCAAATTCTTAAAAATTTTTTTCATCAAGTTCTTATAGGGATGCATGACCCTCCAAACTATTAAGAATCGCTGGTTCTCTTGCAGTTCTCTGTCATTTGTGTGTCCTTTATCATCTTTGCCCTCTTTGCATATCAACTGTGTGTAATTTAATATTTCTTTAAAGTTGAACGCCGGAGTATATCTGCTTTAACAACAATATTAATGAAATTGTGAGTATGGGTTTGATGAGTGAGCTACATCTCCGTTTCTATCTGTATCTGTATCTCTGTCTCTATTTCTTCTCTGTCTCTGTCTCTATTTCTATCCCTAACTCTATCAACTTTAAAATAAATACAGATCCATGAAAATAAAAGTGTTATCACCCCAATACTCTCCTTACCATCGACACTGCATATTTCGCCAGCAGCGTATTTCTGGAAACGCGGGTCTGGTTATTCCCCCAAATCCATCCCAGCTGTGGGCTTCTTAGGAGTTTTCCACCCACTTTCCATCTACTCCCTCCTCAGCTTCCTCTGGGGCCAGTCAAGGGGCAGATATTAACGTCCCTCCTTTCCACATTGTCGGAGGCAGCTGCCGAACTCCAGAGCTGTCCCCAGACGCCAGCTAGCGGCAGGGAACGCCAAGTTTCCACCTTGAGCATCCCCTCCCCGCCTCCCGGGCCTGCGCGGAGGGCCTTGCCGCCGCCTAGCTGACTTCCGCGTGAGTGACAGGGGCTGGCGGAAGGCTGGCAGTGAGTGGAAGCAGTCCTGACACCCGAGCTGTGTGAGGCGCGCTAATTACACGGGTGTGGGGTCTGGGCCGCTCGGTCCTTTGCTCAGAGGAAGGATGCGATGCAGGCGCGGGGAGCAAGCGGCTCTACAGAGGAAGCAGGGGGAACAGCAGCACCTAGGCGCATCCATAATTTATAAAATGCCAGCAGCAACAAAGACAAAGAGGGACTAGAACCAGGAGAACAGAATAGCATAAAGCTTTTTAATGGTCTTTTTCTATTAATGTCAGATGGGCGACCGTTTTTCAAGTGGGTGGAAGGGTTCCAACGCCTGCACAGTTCAGTCACAAAAGCTAAATGCTGCCATTTACCCCTCCTCTCCCAGCTTTATGGAAGAGCTTAGCTGTCCTCTAAGCCAAGTGTAATATTTGAGGTTCGAGTGGGCCACTGATCCTCCTAGAGAAGCTGCCTGCTCTTTTAGAGGAGTTTCTAGCAGAAGAACTGAAACTGCTCTGTTCTTTTGTAATGATAATATCCCCAGCAATTTAGTATTTCTAACATTTGTAAAAGGCTCTAGAGTGCAGATTTGAAGAGCACAGACTCTGGAGTGAGACCATGGAAACCTACTGACTCTCTCTGTGCCTCAGTTTCTTCACTTTTAAAATGGAGATGATAAAATTATCTACCTCTTGAGACTATTGGGATGATTTGGTGATAATGTATATAAATTGACTTAACAGAGTAAGGGCTTTTTAGCTTAACACTTTCCAGGGGCTTCCAAATTCAGTCTTATTTTTTCTGCTATTCACATTCTCCCAGAAGTAACTGGTCTGCTAAAGTTAGGCGTATATTACCCATGCCCATTAAAAAACTTTTTTTATTTTTTTGCTATATTAGTATCTTTTTTTTTTTTTTTGCAGTACATGGACCTCTCACTGTTGCGGCCTCTCCCGTTGCAGAGCACAGGCTCCGGACGCGCAGGCTCAGCGGCCATGGCTCACGGGCCTAGCCGCTCCGCGGCATGTGGGATCCTCCCGGACCTGGGCACGAACCCGTGTCCCCTGCATCGGCAGGCAGACTCTCAACCACTGCGCCACCAGGGAAGCCCTGTATTAGTATCTTTAAACAACTTCCTATTTTGGAGATTTGTCCATGTCACTACATGTAGCTCTGCTTCATTTATGAATTCTGCTGGACAGAATCCCATAATTGATTTTTCTGTTCTTCTATTGCTCTTCAAAATATATAATAATTAGATCATTCCAATTCTCTTGCTTTACTCATAGTCCCCACTCTGTCTGAATCTCCCCCCATTCTCTCTTTTATGGATTTTCCACTTGGTTTTCTAGTAAGGAGCCTGCACCAGGCCCCCAGAATTATTTTCCCATTGGATCAGCATTTCTTAAGCATCAGATTTAGAAAAAATATATATCTTTGACAAATATTTTCTTCTTACACATTTTCTGGAGGCAAGTTTTCTCTAAGAGTCAGTCTCCCATTGAATCCAGGAACACCTTGGGATCAAGGATACCTTTTATGTCTACTGTATACTCATAAGTAGCCTGTGTCACTGAACACCAAAACTGGAAAAATTGGGCTTCCCTGGTGGCGCAGTGGTTGAGAGTCCGCCTGCCGATGCAGGGGACACGGGTTCGTGCCCCGGTCCGGGAAGATCCCACATGCCGCGGAGCGACTGGGCCTGTGAGCCATGGCCACTGAGCCTGCGCGTCCGGAGCCTGTGCTCCGCAACGGGAGAGGCCACAGCAGTGAGAGGCCCACGTACCGCAAAAAAAAAAAAAAACTGGAAAAATTATCTGACATATTAAGCAGGAACAAGGTAAATGCTTTCAGTTATATTGAACAATAGCTAATCTCCCAAGGTGCTGTGCAAATGTTTTAAGCTCAAAGGAACTTTAAGGGCTCAGTGGATAGAATTAGGCCTACAGAACAAAAAGCAGAATGGTAAAGAGCTAAAAAAGTCAAAAAACAAACAAACAGAAAACGCAACCCAAAAAACCCTAAAAAATATCCATGGTGACAAAGGGAAGAGAAATAGATGCCAAAGCAGGTATCCAGTAACCTCAGATCATTGCTCTCTAGTTTAGATGCCAAGATTACTCATTCCAGTGTGCATTAGTTTCCTAGGGCTGCTGTAACAAAGCACTACAGACTGGGTGGTTTAAACAACAGAATTTTATCGTCTTCCAGTTCTGGAGGCAAGAAGTCCTAGATCAGGGTGTCAGCAGGGTTGGTTCCTTCTGAAGGCTGTGACAGAATCTATTCCAGGCATCTCTCTGAGCTTCGGGTGCTCTTCTATCAATCTTTGGCATTCCTTGGTTTGGAGAAGCTTCACCCTAATCTCTACCTTCATCTTGGCCTCCTCCCTGTGTGCGTATCTCTGTGTCCAAATTTCCCCTTTAATAAGAACACGGTCGTCTTAACTTGATCATCTGCCAAGACCCGATTTCCAAGGTCACACTTACCAGGACTAGTGGTCAGGACTTCAACTTCTTTTTGGTGGACACAATTCAACCCATAACACCATTTATGGGAAGCATTTTAGAGATCTACTAGATTTTTGAAAAGTTTTTACTTTTCAAAAGGATTCACCACATTTGGCCACAAAAAAATCTGTACATGAATGTTCATAACAGCATTGTTCATAATAATCAAAAAGTGAAATCAGGGCTTCCCTGGCGGCACAGTGGTTGAGAGTCTGCCTGCTAGTGCAGGGGACACGGGTTCGAGCCCTGGTCTAGGAGGATCCCACATGCCACGGAGCAACTAGGCCCATGAGCCACAACTACTGAGCCTGCACGTCTGGAGCCTGTGCTCCGCAACAAGAGAGGCCGCGATAGTGAGAGGCCCGCACACCGCGATGAAGAGTGGCCCCTGCTTGCCACAACTAGAGAAAGCCCTCGCACAGAAACAAAGACCCCACACAGCAAAAATAAATTAATTAATTAATAAACTCCTACCCCCAACATCTAAAAAAAACAAAAAAACCCCAAAAAATCCAACACAGATGTGATGCCTCTTAATCAAATATATATGAATTTATTTTTTAAAAAAGTGAAATCAATCTAAATGCCCATCAACTAATAAATGGACAAATTGTGTTATAGCCATAAAATGGAATATTTTTCAGCCATAAAAAAAAATGAAGTACTGATACACGTTACAACATGGATAAACCTTGAAAACATTATGGTAAGTGAAAGAAGCCAGACACAAAAGGCCATATATTGTATGATTCCATTTACATGACATGTCTAGAATAGAGAAATCCTTATAGACAGAGGATAGACCAGTGGTTGCCAAGAGCTGGGGGGAGTAAAGAATAGGGAATGACTACTAATAGGTATGGGGTTTTGGGGGGGATGATGAAATTTTCTGAAATTTGATACTGACGATTGTCTCACTACTTTGCAAACGTACTAAAAAACACTGAATATTATGAGAGGGTGAGTTTTATGGTATTTTAATTATATCTCAACAAAAAATTTTTTTTTAAAAAAGATTCACCTGTATGAGCATGGCTCCTTTAATTAACAGTTATTTTAATACTTGGAAGAACTGAGTACCAAAAAGGCATCTATATGCATGAATAACATTAGAGTGTTAGGAATGATTATCTCTCAGAAGTGGATTAAGGATCATTATTTGTGTTTTTCTTCTTTCTCTATATTTTCCAAATTTTCTACAATAAACATTTACTAATTTTACAATAAAATTGTTTTAAAAGAATTGTTTTCAAGTAGTGTTGAGTGTAGCTAGAGAGCACAGAAATTTAAAGAAGAGCTAAAAGTAATAATAACTGCTAAAATTCACTGGGTATTTACTTTGTGCCAAGTACTGTGTGTTGTTATGCATTGTTCACTAAGACCAAGACAAACTCTCTTTTACACACATAGAAAACGGGATTCGAAAACAGTAAGTAATGGGCTCAAGGAGATGTAACTAGTAAAAAGTGGAGTTGAATTCAAACTCTCCAGCTGGCTGCTTCAAAAGCCAGAACACTTTACTGCCACATTATCATACCTCGAAAGGCTGAAGCTTAGGCAGCAATGAAGCAATTCTGAACTCATTAGCCAATGGGAAAATGAGTACTAGTTAATTTAACAACACCAAACAAAACAATTCCCAAATTATTTACATGTATCTTTGCAGAAATACATCTCTTTGCAAAATGACTCCTGTTTAAGAGTCTTATTTACCTATCACCCTTTTGCTCCACAACTTTTTCTCCATGATTGAGTTTAAAAGGGAAAGATCTTGACATTTCCTTTTGCACACAATTAAGTGATGACTGGGATGCACAAAGGACAATTGTAGTCTGGGATAACAGTGAATTGTGTGAGGTTATTTACTACAAAGGCATTGGGACTCAGCCGGCTGCATGTGCCCAGCACAAAGGAAAGTGGGTATTTGATAGCTCTCCAGTCCTCCTGTCTGGGGATTCAGCCAAATGGAATCATCCAGGCTTAACACACACTTTGGGGTCTGAATTTTCTATTGCAGCTGTCTCCACTAATCAAATGAACTAGGTAAGAGAAGTACGGAGCTCAGATGCTCTATCCATCAATGTCCCAGGCTGAATTTGGGGATTTGAAACTCTAATTTGGAGGAAGGAGGAAGATTGGCCAGAGAGAGGACAACAGCATATTCTGCTGTAGTGTCCGAAGACTTGTCTGTATGTTTAAGCCCAGGAAGGAGATAGAGAAAGAAGGGGCAGGTGGAAATCATAGCCAAAGGAGTGTTGCTGGTAAGGAAAGCCACACTGTAAGGAATCTTGGTTTGAATAATTATTGTTCAAAGATCAACTATATGAGGTCTTATATGCAGCTAGGTACTCCAGGACTTGAATCTCCTAGGGGCTGCGGTGAATGTCCAACCTCTATTTCCTGTTCTAGCACCTCACTTGTCCTTGGGGGACATCCATTTTCCCTCTTGATGAAGCTGTCAATCAAGGCATCTTTGCCTCTTGGACAAATATGTTTGTGATCCAGGCAGGCCACACTGTTCCCTGAGAGCACTACCCTCAAGAAAGAGTTCTTATCAGTTCCTGCCACACAGATGCCCCAAGCTACTTTGGTTTCTGCCCTTTCTGATTCTTTAAGTTTTCTGTGTTTGTGTGAGCTCCTCCATAGCTTTTTAACAAGTGTCCTCCCCCTTTTTTGGCCCAAGTTAACCAGTCAGTCTTTTTCACCTAGCCGATGAGTCCCTACCATGTAAACCTTTCATTGCATGATGCGTCAGTGGTTGAAGAGAAACTTGAAGGATTTGGCAAGCGTTCTGAGGACAGTCACAAAAATGATTAACAGATGATAGATTTGTGGGGCCCACTTAAAGAAACCTCGTTTTGTCCCAAGAAAGGAAATTTGTGCTGACTTAGAATAACCATTTTTGTCTGAGTCTATGCTCTCAAACAAGATGAAGAATTGAGAAAATTGGAAACTCATGTGAAAATGTTGCCCCTGAAATATGTTAACATCTAGGACCAAGGTGTCTTTTAAGAGATAATTTGTGTGAAAATTTACACCCAATTCTCCATTTTATTTTCTTATTTTTGCACGGAGACATATCAAACTTCTTCAAAGAATTGTTTACATTTGTTGTCTACAATTTTTCATGTCCATGTCACTCTTTAATTCACTACAGTCTGGTGTCTACCCTCACAGCTGCCATAGTCAAATCTAATGGGCCTTCTCTAGACATCATTTTACTTGGCCTCTTGGCAATATTGGACATGGGACCACTCCTTCCTTCTTAAATCACCTCTTCCTTTGGCTTCCATGACTCCACATTCTCCTGATTTTTTCCCTCCCACTTCTCCAGCTGATTCTTCTTATTTTCTTTTGGAAGCCCCTTCTCTTGCCCATCCTTTAAACGCTGGTATTCTTTAGGGCTTGACTTAGGTCTTCCTTTCTTTATACTCCATAGAGATGATGGGTTGTTTTATCCACTCCCATGGCTTCCATTGTCATCTAGTTGCAGATAAATCTTAAATGTACGTCTCTCTCTTTCTCACTTCCCTAAGTGCCAGGCCCTGTGTATAACAGCCCCCAAGAATATTCTTTTGGATATGTCATGCAAACCCAAATTTTCAAAACTGATTTATCTATTCTCTCATGTGCCATATTTCAGCAAATGGCATCACCAGCCACCCAGTTTTCCAGGTCAGAAACTGGAGCATCCTCTTTGACTCATCCTTTTTCTTGACTCTCCAAAGCCAACAAATCAGTAAGACCTATTAATTCAACCCACTAAAACATCTCTTAAATCCATTGCTTTCTCTCCAGCTCCATTGCCACGCCCCTATTCCAGGCCACCATCAACTCTCACCCCATGGCCTTTTAGCTAGTTCTGCTATCCCCAGAGGTGTTTTCCTCTAACTCTTTACCCACACCAAGGCAGCCAGAGTGAAGCTTTCAAAGCACAAATTGATGGTGTCCCTTCTCTGTTTAAAAGCCATCAGTGCTTCCACTGCCTTTAGGATAAAGTCCAAGTTATTGGTATAAATGGGTAGCCCTTCCTAACACGCTCTTGTCAGCCCCACCTGCCTCATCTTGGTTGCCTTTCTCTTGCCTCCCTGTGTTCCTGGCACACTGAATGTCTCACACTCTGCTCTCTCCCACCCTCAGCCGTTCACACATGTTCACACATTGTCCCTTTTGCTGTTCATCTAGTCTTTTTTTTTTTAAAGCCAAGTTCCTTTTATTTTATTTATTTATTTTTAAAAGTTTTTGGCTGCGTTACGCCGCATGTGGGATCTCAGTTCCCCAACCAGGGATTGAACCCGCACCCACTGCATTGGAAGCATGGTGTCTTAACCACTGGACCACCAGGGAAGTCCAGCTTTTTTTTTTTTTTTTTTTTTTTTGCAGTACGCGGGCCTCTCACTGCTGTGGCCTCTCCCGTTGCGGAGCACAGGCTCCGGACGCGCAGGCTCAGCGGCCATGGCTCACGGGCCCAGCCGCTCAGCGGCATGTGGGATCTTCCCAGACCAGGGCACGAACCCGTGTCCCCTGCATCGGCAGGCGGACTCTCAACCACTGCGCCACCAGGGAAGCCCGGAAGTCCAGCTTTTCACCTAGTCTTGCTCATCTTCCACATCTTTTCTTCCTGGAAGCCATCCATGCGCTTCTCCTTCCCTCCTTCTCTCCATCAATTAGATTACTGCCTCTGTTTTGTGTTCATATAAGACTCTGTTCCACCCCAATTATATCTCTTATCACAGCATATTGAAATCCCATATGTTTAGCCACTTGACTGTATAGTTGGGGAGATAAAGGACCATGGTTTCCCACCATTCTACACCCAGCATCTAGTTCACAGTCAGTACTCATTTTACATTTCATGAATGAATGAGTTAGTAGCATACGAGAATATAAGAGAAGCTGGCAATTCATTTTTTATCACTACCATGAATACACGATGAGCAAATAATTACATAAGAGCAAGGGAAGTTTGATTAAGCTATTTGGGAAATATTTCTGTAAGCTTGGGTTATTCAACATTAGTCTTAGCTTTCTCTGGGGCATGGTGGCATCTTCTTAGGAAACAAAATACAAAAGAGAGTCTTGCCTGCTTAGGAAGGCAGACAGACGATGGTGACATCTTCATGTTGGTCCTATGAATTTATGAAATCTGGCCAAATTTGGGAGCTGGCTGACTCAACAAAGTGCTTTTTATCCGTTTCTATGCTACAAAATCGCACCTTCATTATGAAAATGCACATTATTAAAAGATAAATAGCTTAAATACTGAGAGGAACTATTATAATGATTCCTTGTCATATATCCTTAACCCCTTGGCTCTCCTGTCACTTCTTCACAGTCGATGAAAACCACAGCTTTTGTTCATCCTAACACCTACATACTCTGATCCTGTATCCACGCAGCTGAATGTGCTGGAGGAAATCCCACCACCACATCGACTGGATTCACTTTAAAAAATGACTTTGAAACTCCAGCGGCCCCCTTCCAGGCAATCATATTACTTGTCCTGGGTTCATTCATCCTCCTATATCCTACACAATTATTTCACACATTACCTTTCCCATTTCCTAATACCTCCTCCCCAATCCTCATTTTCAACTGGTAAGTCAGTTTTATGCTTCACGGAGAAAACGGAAGCAAACAGCAACCAAACCCAAAACTCCCAGTGTCTTCATGAAGCTGTAGAGGAGCTTTCCATACTCGTATCTAAATCCAGTACCTTTGCTTCTGTGCTAAATCCTCTCTCCTCTCACTCACTTCAAGACGTAACTTTGAAAAGTCTGTCCTCACTCCCCACATAATCAATTTTTGCTCTCTACAGCATATTAATCCCGTCTTACAAAAATCTTCTCTTGACTCCATTCCCCTCACCAGCTACTGTTTGCTCCCCTTTTCATCAAAACTTCTCTAGAGTTGTCTGTGCTTCCTGTCTTCAATTCTTCTTCTTTGCATCTCTCTTGCATCCAGTTCACTCAAGTTCCACCCAAACTGCTCTATCAATTTTATCAATGACCTCTACTTGGCTAAATTCATTGGTTAATAATCAGCCCTCAGCATCCTAAACCCATCAGCAGTATTTGACCAGTTGATCACTCCTTCTGTTTGATGCACCTTTCACTTTGCTTTCAGGATGACACATTCTCTTGGTTTTCTCCTACCTCGTTGGTTACTCCTTCACCGTCTCCTTTGCAGGTTCCTTCTCTTTTCTCCCAGCTCTTAGCTGCAGCGTCTCAGGCTCAGTCCTTGGACTTCTTCTCTATCTACACGCTCTCTACTCACCATCTCATCAAATCCCATCTCAAGTCCGTTGACTCACACATATACATTTCCAGCATTCATCTCTCTTCTGAATTTAAGACTTGTATATCCTACCGCTGATTTGACTTCTCTATTCAGACGTCTAATAGACACCTAAAACTTAATATGTCCAAGGACAGAACTACTGATCTTCCTCAGTAAACCTGCTCTAGCCCTAGCCTTCTCCATCTCAGTTTATTGTAATTCCATTCTTCCAGGTGCTCAGGTCAAAAAACTCAGAGTCATTCTTCATGTCAGTTCATCAGCAAGTCCTGTTAACTCTTCCTTTGAAATATATCTGCCCACTTCTCACTGCCTTCATGGCTACTACCCTAACCCAGGCTGTCATCGTCTCCTAGGGTAGCCTCCTAACAAATGGGTTTCCCTGCTTCCACTCTTGCTCCTCTTTGGGCTGTTCTCAACAAAGCAGCTAATATAAGTCAGATCATGTCACATCTATGCTCAAATCATTCCCTTGGGGTAAATATCAACGTATTTACAAAGGCCCACAAAGCTCTGTGTGATCCAGATTCCCGCTCCCTCTCTGTCCTCATCCTCTCCCTGGCTTACTCCGTTCTGCACTCTGGCCTCCCTGCTGTTACATGAACATGCCAAGCCACTCTATCTTTGCTGTTACTGTTCCCTCTGCTTGGAATGCTCTTCCCACACATATCTATTTGCCCATCCTCCTCACCTCCCCGAAATGTTTGTTCAAATCTCACCCACTCACTTTCTGACCATCCTATGTAATACTTGCCATGTCCCCTACTATTTTTTTTTTTTGCGGTACGCGGGCCTCTCACTGCTGTGGCCTCTCCCGTTGCGGAGCACAGGCTCCGGACGCGCAGGCTCAGCGGCCACGGCTCACGGGCCCAGCCGCTCCGCGGCACGTGGGATCTTCCCGGACCGGGGCACGAACCCGCGTCCCCTGCATCGGTAGGCGGACTCTCAACCACTGCGCCACCAGGGAAGCCCATGTCCCCTACTCTTGATTCTCTTTACCTTGCTCAACTTTGTCTTTCTTGTTGCAGTACCTATCACCTTCTAATTTACTTATTACTTTAACAGTCTGTTTTCTGACTCCCTGTAGAATTTATTCATCTTTTTCTGTTCTGGGATATTACTTTCCCCAGCCTCTAGGACAGGATTTCTCATCTGCAGCACCGTTGACCTTCAGGCTTGTGATGGGCTGCTGTTCTGTGCTTTGTAGGATGTCAAGCAGTATCCATGGCCTCTAACCTCTAGTTGTCAGTAGCGCCCCTTAGATGTGACAACCGAAACCATCTCCAGACATTGCCGAATGTCCCCTGGAGAGCAAAATTGTCCCCAGTTGGGAACTAAGCTTCTAGAAGAGTGCCTGCCACTGGCCGACATTCAATCATTATTCGCTGAAAGAAAGAAAACAAGGATGAGCAATTTTAGGTGTGTGTATTCCTCATGGGTTCTCCCAGCATTCATAATTTACCATAGTCATCTTAGGAGCAGCTTTCACCTTAGAGCAGTAAAAGCAGTAAATCTCACTGAACACAATGGCTGGCTCTGTCCTTGTTTTTGTGCAAGACAACTTGTGGGAGAGAAAGGTACAAAGTTAAGGATAGTAAAAGAAAATTAGGCATCAGAATAGAGACACACTGAGAGGCAAGCTGCCTAGGAAGGTACTGCTTATGAGAATTATGTGGATTTGTTCAGGAGGATTTATAGATCTCGGGACATTGAGTATTTTTCTGTACTGCTTCCATTCCCTTTTACAGTCATCTTTCCTCCTCAATATACATATAAATCGGTCTGAGGTTTCAACAACTGGTTCTGTCCAAAGATAGTAGTAATAAAAAAAAAACAACTAATAATAAGAAGAATGTTTGTTGAGCCCTTATGTGCGCTGTCATTTAATTCGTAACAGCTCTGTGAGGCAGGTCCTACTATTATCCCCCATTTTACATATGAAGAAACAGGCTCAGAAAGGTTAAGTAATTTGTCCAAGGTGCACAGCTAGAACTGAGAATGAGCTGGAATGATAAAGTATATTAATGTAAGTATATTATATACAGTACTACTTATTAAAAAAATAGGCTTTATTAAGTAATACAGTGCAATCACAAGACCCATGCAAAAGTCAGTCTCACTGACAGCTACAAATGCTATCTGAGGCCGTTTCTTTTCCACAGCCAGAAAAGGTATAGCACACCAAATCATAAAGACAATAATAATTTAAGACTTTGGGCTGGTTCTTTGATTTGAGTGTTCTTTTTCATTTTCAAAGGAAGAGTACTCTGTAGGAAAGAATGAGGCCAACAGTTCTGTTCAGTGAAAAGACTCAGTGGGTTTAACATGATTTGAGGGATAAGGAAAGGCTGCCTTTACCAAAGAGTATTTTTCCTAAAGGGTGTGTCCTAGGAGCCAGGATTCAGTTGCGCTTATTTATTTATTTACTTACTTACTTATGTATTATGTTGAAAGGCAAATCATGCACATGGTACAAAAATCAAAAAAAAAGGACTTCCCTGGTGGCGCAGTGGTTGGGGGTCCGCCTGCCGATGCAGGGGACACGGGTTCGTGCCCCGGTCTAGGAAGATCCCACATGCTGTGGAGCGGCTGGGCCCGTGAGCCATGGCCGCTGAGCCTGCACGTCCGGAGCCTGTGCTCCACAACGGGAGAGGCCACAGCAGTGAGAGGCCCGCGTACCGCAAAAAAAAAAAAAAAAAAAAGATCTAGAGTGAAAAGTCAGTCTCTCTCCCTCTCCTGTCTCCCAGTCACCGAGTTTCTTTTTCTAGAGATGACTCCTGTCTCCAGGTCTATGTGAATCCTTCTGGACCTCTGCATAAACAGGCATGTAGGTGAATTCAGGGCTTCATCTGGAGAGGGTTTCCTGTTTCCAGAGCAAATCCACATCCAGAGCATCTTCTCTTCTGATCCTCTCCGCAAACAGCCCAACCGTGTGAAGGAAATCTGCTGATTGTCTCCACACGTGTCCCCTTCACAGCGCTCATTCAGGGTCCTGAGACATTTAATTAGGTCTGCTGTTTCTCCCACAAGTGGCTACTCCCTCTCCATCCTCTTCGAAAAATCTGAACACAAATGTCCCACAGGTATTTAGTCATAAAACCCAAGTAAAATGGATAAGCACTTGCCAGGGTTGTTTTGTTGTTTTTTTTTTTAAAGTAGTGATCCTTTAATTTCCCTACACAGGCACACTTCTCCCCTTCTCTGCTGGGCTCAGATGCCAGCTGTATGTTGCCATGGTCCAAAGAAGGACCTGTGGGTCTCCCCTGGCAGATGTTGCCACTGTTTTAGCCTGAAGGCCCTGCAGGAAGCCCCTGGCAACATTTTTAATTCAACATCAAACTTCAACTTGAAATTTGAAAAAGAGGGGGAAAAATGACAAGATGTCAAAGTCTCGGAACCCAGCAAGCAGGGCTTGCAAATGTACTCAGTCTGGATTGCTTTGAGCAGGGAGGTGTGTGAGGGGGAGTTCAATGGCCCAATGTGGCCATTGAAAGTGACTGTATGCTATCAAAGGGACCATAAAGGATGCTGAAAGAACTTGAAGGGGCTGCTATGTCTCAAGAAGAGTCCTCCCCGGCTTCCCTGGTGGCGCAGTGGTTGAGAGTCTGCCTGCCGATGGAGCGGACACGGGTTCGTGCCCCGGTCCCGTGTACCACAAAAAAAAAAAAAAAGAGTCCTCCAGGTCTGGTCAGAGAGCCTTTTAAGTGAAGTCAGGTGGAAAGCTTTCCAGGGTATATTTTTCATCAAAAGGGCAGGTTGCGAAACAGTGCATTATAAAAGGCCCCATCCTTGGAAAAAAATTATGTGAATATATAGCAAACATTTTGGCAAGCTATACTCCCTAAAATTCACAGTTCTGAGATTGTATAATATTTAGAATTTCTTCCTTATACCTTTCTCTATTTTCTGAATTTTTTTTTGTGCAGAGACCCAATGTATTACATTTATAACCACAAAAATGCTATCTATATAAAATTTGAAAATAAAAAAATAACAAAGCTGGATGCCTATCCCCTCAGTGCCCACAGACTCCTAGAGCAGAAACCAGCAAGTTCTCAACTGCCCAGGCAGCTTAGCACTCAAATCTACAGGTGTATAGAGTTCAGGGGGCAAGTTCACTCAGCACAGTGCCTGGCGCAGCGTGAACCAGAGTTCAGTAATAATAGGGTCCATCTGGATAGAGCTTCAGAGCACGGCACTGCTTTCGTCATCTCGTTCCATCCCACAGCAACTCTGGGAAGTATACAGAGCAGCCATTTTTACTGGCAATTTGCATATAAAGAAACTGAGGCTACAGAAATGTAGAAGGTAAGTAGTAGCCTGGGACTTGAAGTCCGTAGCGTTTACCACCGCATATTTTAAGATGTGTGTGCATTTGGGAATGATCTCGTGAACTCCGAACCATACACTGCTCATTTGGGGTGGTGATGAGAAAATTTTCCTCTAGAATCACAAGTGTCAACTTGGCAGGCACTTGGGGGTGAAGACTTCTGAAGGTAATACATTATCAACCCCAGTTAGTTGCGTTACTGGAAACAGATCTGATGATCAGGGAATTGTGCTGTCCTACCTGGCCTCTAATGAAGATTTTGCAGGATTTTAAGGGACTGAAATTTGGGCAGGGGCTGCCTCTTGTTCTAGCTTTAGCTCTGGACCCTAACATGCGCGTGACACAATGTGATACTCTTTTCTTGATGAACAAAAGAATGAATGAATTTGAATCAGAGCTTTAGAGGAGGGAGACCCTTCCTTCTCTGTCCCAAGCTCTGAGTTTGCTTCCCCACATGACTCACCTCTGATCCTCTCTGCTTCTCATCCCCTACCGGACTCCTCCCCTGCCTCTGATTAGAGCTTCGACTTGGTGGTGGGTGGCATGGAGGGTAGAGGTGAGGGAAGTATGGGGAGTAGAGAAAATAAGATATGCTAAAAAGAGGGGTGAGTAGTCAAATCTAAGATATTAAAAGAAAAACGTAATCCCTTTGCTCCCCCATCTCCCAGAAAAGGAATGCAATTTCCCCTCAATTCTAGCTGCCCTGGGCACTAACTGTAAAAATACTAAATGAGAAACGGAGTCGGTTGTTGTCATTTCAAACACAAATGGGCATGTACATTCAGCCTTTATGGCTAGATAACTTCCACTTCCAGTGCTCTGTATTTATTGGCTTTGACTTATCGATAGAACATCCTGGGGCCTGAAGTCCTCCTTCCCACAGAGCAAAGGTACCATCAGCAACCGCTTTCTCCTCTCAACCCATGAATAATAATGTGGATGATGCTGACGGTGTTATTATTATCATTTGGTATTTAGCCAACGTCTTTCCCCGAAGTACTTAAAGCACTTTATAGGCATTGCCTTATTATTCCTCACAGTACCTCCCCCGAGAGAGGGCCAGAAGAGAGATTTGATTTCCATTTCACTGAGAGGAGAAGCTGAGACCCAGAGCGATGAAAGGGCTGCTCCAAGGTCACCTGGAAAAACTGGGCCGAGGTTAGGAGAAGAACTGAGGGCTCCTAATGGCTGTTTAAGGGCACCTTCCCACCCACCTTGAGGGAGAAGGAGTCATTAGCTCAGTCACTGAGCATAAGTGTAATAGGACATTAAAAGGGAAATTTTCACTGAGGCACATTCTAAAGTGAGGTGCTTGAACAAAACAAACATTTTCAAAGGGGACGGCTGAGAAACCCCTCACTTACCTCAGGGGCATAAAAGGGCCATTAGTTGGAGATGAGAGGAGTTTCGAAGAGGATTTCTTCACCCCAGGGGGAGGGTGGAGGCTGAACTTCACCTGAAGTTCAGGGAAAAAGACTTCAAGTAAACCATCAAAGAGCTTAAAATGAGTCCTTTGCTGTTCCTGGTGTACAGTGGACGGGTGTGAGCCGTGTCCGAGAAATCTAAGGAAGATGAGGTTGGCTGGAGTGGCCTCTGGCACTGAATGGAGGCCTGAAACTTGGGAAATAATTGCTCTCCTAGAGTTTAATGGAGCAAAGGATACGTGAGTATTTCCCATGATCAGGTGTGGACCATGTGCATGAGAAAGTCAGCCTGGGGTCATTGTGGATTCTGCCCAAGAAGACCACCACAAGAGGCAAAGGGGTCTTGGTAGAAAGAACATGGAAGTGGAATCCAAGACGCCCAGGGGTGATGGGTGGAGGCATGAGCAATGATCAGAATAGGCGCACAGTCGTTCACATCAAGGAAATGGAAGCAAGTGATCTGCATTGATGGGGGTCTCCAAAGAACCCAAGAAAGCACCTCAAGAGAAAGGGTGAGCTTTATGCTGCTGCCAAGTCTAATATTAGCATTGTTCGGGGAGAACTTTCCTTCTTCTGTGTATGGTCAGGCCACTCAAGATGGCCGTTCTCTTGCTCTCCGTACACCCCCCCGCCCGACCAGTGCCCGCTTCACCTACACCCTATGCACATGACTGACCTTCCTACATACTTGCCCCAGGCCCAGCTGGTGACTGTTCTTATCAAAGGGGCAGTGAGGGGCGTGCAGCTCTGCTGGTTTCCCTGGTAACTAATGAGCCAACCTGATGTCAGTTCCCCCTATAACTGGCAATCTCTTCCTCCCCCGGGAGCGAAGCCTGCCGCCATGTCCTGCCCACTGTCCGCTGCACACAGTGGGGTGTCGCTCCAGGACCTTGCTTCAGACATGTAAGATCCCCCATCCATTAAACCACTGATGTCTCTGTCACTGACTCTGAGCTCTTTCTTTGGTCTTAAAGCTGGGTAAGTGCAGGGCTTGCAGGCCTGTGAGGTCCAGCCCAACATCCTGTTACCTCTTTTTCCTCAGCCCGCCTGGCCCTGCAGGACTTAGGGGGAGTTAGGAATAAGCAGTACTTACAGAAGTCTGTCACATCCCATTCCCCAACTCCAGCTCTAAGGCAGGAGAGCTGAACATTTAACTTTAAGTCATATTAGATATATTTATTAGTACATGGGGACTGGGCATCTTAATTACCAAACTGAGATGATGTTTTATGAATTAAAGTGAATAAAATTTGCCTAAGAGTAAACAGCGTAGTCGTGGGAACCTGCCTAAATTTTTATCCTGTGGCAGAAGAACTCTCCCCACAGGGCAGATTTAAATGGACAGAGGGGTCAACCATTAAATTTCTTTGTGATTACACCCCACAAGATGTGCTTGTTTAACAGAATGATTATATAAGCTTTCCTGAGGTCAGGGGTGGCACCAAGAAGCAATGCTGTGCTGCAAACCTGTGATGTTCACCATCATTTATACCCAGTTTTATCCAATATCATGTAAGAACAGCTACCATTTTAAAGCATTGATCTTGGGTGAGGCACTGAGAAAGCACTTCACATACATCATCTCGTTTAACTCTCTCAGTTACCCTAAGAAGTAGATTTTTCCTCCCATTTTCTAGATGAGGAAACTGAGGCATAGAGAGGTAAAATAAACTTGTCCACAGGCATGCAGCTTGTTAAGTGGCAGAGCTAGAATTCACCCCAGGTTTGTCTGACTCCAAAGCCTTGCTTCTAAAGCACGCTACAAGCCTCCTTTAGAGTCATAAAAACTGTTCTGGGCCCCTTCTTTGTCCAATGCTCTTCCCAGCTAGGGTGGCACACATTTAACCTTTGATCTTCTGCGCATCTATATCACAGTCTGGAAGTTTGCCCAAATTGAGTACCCTGAGCTCAGCAGTGTCTTGGTCCGTAGTGGGAACTTAAAGGCAGCTACTGACTGGCTGAAAACACATATTCAACTGTGGGCTTTGGAGTCAAGTCGACATCTTCCATTTACTAGCTGTGTGATCTTGGGTAAATTACTTATCCTCAGTTTCTTCATCTGTGAAATGGGTTGATAATGCCTTCCCGGGAGGGCAGCTGGGAGGATTGAATAAGCCTGTTATCACTCTATATGCCTTCAGTAGTTAGTGTTGAATGAAATCACTAAGTCTGGTGCTGCCTTGTGTTGTTCTTTATTCACACATTTAAAGCCTTATCTTTCCAATCAGCTCAGAGGCTCCATAATGCGTCAGCTCTCATCCGCTGTACAAGTGTTAGGCAGCAGTGCTGGGTGGATGTTAGCAGCTAATTGACATCGTCTTTGCCATGGAAGACTGCATGGTCTGGAAGCCCTCCTATCGATGTAGAGAAGTATATAGTCAGGGAAGTGCATTTCAGGGAAGTGAAGGGTACATGGCTAATAAAGGTGCTCAATTAAGTTGATGGCTAAAAAATATATGTTATGAGTCAGTGCATATCCGAAGTGCCTTACATATAATCTCACTGACTCCTCACACAACGCTGTGAAGTAGACTCTATTATTGCATCCCTTTTTTGTTTTTTTTTTTGGCGTGAGAAAACTGAGGCTTAGAGACATTAAGTAACTTACCCAAGGTCACATGACTATCATGGGGATGATGGTATTGAAACCCATTAACCATTTACTGGACCTACGAAGTCTGCCCTTAGTAATTCCTACTTCTGATTTTCCTTATACATAATTCTAGTGCTCCCCTAGCATGAAATCAGTTGTCACATGTCTTTTCTTACCTATTGTTTTATAAGCATTTTGAATTCAGAGACCATGTCCTCCCCATCTTTGTGTCTTTTCTGGGCCTGTTCAGAGCATGTGCTTAATAAAGTCTTGTTAAATAGACTCTTGGCCAGATCGACACCCCAAATATGTATCCAATCTGTCCACGTCTCTCCAGCTCCACTGCAACTCCAGTTCAAGCTGCTAATATTTCCCCTGGAGAACAATAAACCAGCTTCCAACTTTCTCTTCAATTTCCACACTGCAACTGCAGAGATATTTTTATATCATTTGTAACAGTAATAGTAACTTGGAAAATTTAAACTAATATACCATTCTTTTCCCCATGAAGAAGAATCTCAAACAGCTGATTGGCCACAGCAGCCTCTGGTAAGAGTGAATGGTGATGTCTCTTCTGGAGGAAGGAGAAAGTGATACAGGAAGTCCCGACCAGAGGAAGAAGAAGAGGGAGCCTGAATCCTTCTACCCCAGGGGGCTGGAGGTAAGATTAGGGGACAGAGATGGTGAAACACGTGTGCCCAATCTCCCTTTTTAGGTGGATTGAGGGGAGACTTTTACTTGGCTTCCTGACTCTGATTTGGACTCTGGGAGGAGACTGCATTGCTGGTGCCATCTGGGCAAATGTGGAAAAGCCACTTCAGGGTAAAACCAGTGGCATGGCATCAGTAGAGTTAAATCGCAAAAAAATCCAACCTTGGCTCCTTATAGCATGGAAAGTATCCAGAAGCTCCCATGTGCTCCGTGGAGGGATGTAGCAGAGCTGTTTGGAAAGCTTACTGACCGTGGAATAACTGAGGACTATAAGGCTGACCCCCAAGCCCAGGGTTGAATGGGAGTTGAGGGCAGGCTGCAGGTCTGTAGCACCAGCAAGATCAAAACTGGGTCAACTGGGCTGGGATGTTGTGGGTTGGGAACACCACTATGGATAAAAGAGGCATGCTCACTCTTTACAGCCTTTCTGCAGCAGGGAGGTAAGGAGAGGAAAGCAAGGGCGCATTCCTGCTGCAGAGTCTAGAAAGACTCCGAGACCCTCACAAGGACCCGCATTAGGTCCAAGACCCTCCCCCCGCCAACGAAAGGATTTGTGTGTAAGCTCCCATACCCCAGGGGCCATCTTGAGAAGAAAAAGTGCCAGGTCCTCCTGGCATTTTCTGAGACCAAGATACGATGAATACTGAAAAGTCAAGTTCCTGCTGGAGTTAGGAAAATTTTAAGATTGGACCCACGTGAGAAAATAGAGACTGCATTTTCTTTGCACATCTGAATGCAATGGAGTAAGTTTCCACTTGCAGATAAGTTAGATGCAAACTCCTTCCCACAGCCTACGGAGCTCGGCACCATCTGGGCCAGGTCAAACTCCCCCGACTCACGTCTGACCTTGCATCAGTTCTGAGAGCATGCGCACCTCTTTCCCGGGGACTTGCACCTGCTGCTTCCCTCCCTGGACTGTGCCTCGCCCTGCATTCTCACAACTGCATCCTCCTCTCTCTTCAGGCCTCAGGTTACAAGTCACCCACTCAGAGAAGCCTTCTGTGACTACCTCAACGAAAATACGTGCCTCTCCCCCCTTGTCTGTTATCGTCTATCCCGGTACTCTACTTCCTTCGGAGCAATGGTCACAATTTGGAATTATTTTGTGTGTTTATTCATTTCCTTGTTCACTGCCTGACTCCTTACTTAGACTCTAAGCACCCTGAGGACTAGTTTACTAAAGTATCTGTTGGAGGGAGTGTGGAAAGAAGGGAGGGAGGGAGCCTCGTTAACAGATATTGTCAACGTGAACAGAACTGCTTAGTCATTCTCACATTGTCAAAAACTGTGTCTTAAGCATCATAGCAGACGCAGTTGGTACCCAACCTGGATCCCTTTACCAGGCCAGCGAACCCATCCCCCAGCTGCTGCAGATGTTGGCTGCTACCGGCTCACATACTTGTACTCTTCTCTAGAGGGCTATCCACGCTTGCAGAGAGCCTCATGGTGGGAGATGCCTGGGAGGTTACCTCCCACCCCAAGGGTGGGAATGACATGGCATTTGGCTTCTTAATGGGGGGAGCATAACGGTCCAGCCCCTTTACCTGGGCAGGACATCCGTGGAGATGCAATTCATCCTGCAGAGGAGAGGTCCCAGGGAGATTGGATCTAGGCTAGGTTTTTCCTAAATCCCATCTTTGCCCAGCTCCTTTTCCTGCCCCGTTCTCCTTCTCTCCCTCTTTCTATCCCCTCTCCCCTGACCCAATAAAGGCTTCTTCTGAGGGTAGTCCCTCAATAAATCACTTGCACAAGAATCGCCATCTGGGCCTCTGCATCTAGAGAACCTGATTTAAGACAAACTTCTTTCACGGACATGGCACTGGGCAAGGGCAATGGAGGAGGGGGTACAGAGAAGAGGACACAGGCCACCGCTGAGGCTGCTGTGAGGCCACATCAGTGTCACCTTCCTCTTCCCCAGCCTTCCCACCCCGATTCAACCCTGAGATGCCACGGACGTGCCACTCAGAACACCATCAGTTACGGAAGAAGCTCCGAAAGGAGGGATTGTAAACGAAGGTGAAAGATTCCAATGGAAGACACACTGGTCCCACTGCTTGGGGAGGACCTAAGCAATCATGTCTGGGGAAAAAAGCATTTTAGTTTCCTGCCGTGAGAAAGCTCCACATACTTTGGAGCCTGAAGAAGCAGTTCTGAAACAGACAGGAGTTTGAGGGCGGGGCTGATGGGTCTTTTGCATCTCCCCTCTCTTTGGCTGATCAAGAGGCAGGCGCTGTAAATCTGATGGCAAGGGCTGAGATGGTAGCAAACCTCTTTTCATCTCCCCCCTTGTGTTTTGGAGACAGGAAGGCGTGGGAAGCCAGCCAGGCCCCAACTATCAGGAAGGTGGCAGCCTCAGAAGGGGAGAGACCAGGTCTGGGGAGTCTCGCCCTGGTCCTCAGGTTTGCGGGGGATCAGCAATAACAATGCCCGTGTGGGGCGTAAGATGACATTCCCTTCCCAGTCGTCCTCAGGGTCATGTCAGGCACTTGCAGCCAAGGAAGAATGGGAGCGAATTCAGGTCAAGAGTAAAATCAGAGCGGGAACATTTTAAAAGGGAGATTTAAATGCAGTGTTTTCATATGAAGCTACCTGGCCCGACCCCCCCCCACTCCTTTTGGAAGCCTAAATGTCAAACAACAACTACTAATACTTATTAAGAACTTACAAGGATGTAGCCACTGAACTAGGCATTGATACAAGTCCCAGCCCCCCAAAATGAGACAAGCCCAGTGGTGGATTCAAACCAGCCGGGGAATCCAGTCGTGCTGAAGATGTGCATCTTCCACCACATCTGTGGATGGGAGTCCAGATTTACGATTCAGCCTCGTTCGGGACGCTGGGAAGGTTGTAAGCTCCTTGAGAACAGGGAGCTTTTGTCTGTCTCGTTCCCCGGAGTATCTCCAGTGTTCAGAACAGTGGCTGGGACCTAGAAGGGGCTCAACAGATGTCTGCGGAATGAAAGAATAAATGGGCAAGATAAGTGTACTGACTTGGGAGTCATTGACCACTCAGTTCCTTTTCTCATGAGCCAGGTTTCTTGAGCAAACTATCTTGAATTTTCTGAGCTTTGGTTTCCTCAACTATAAAGCGTGAAAAAATACTAGCTGCCTCCTAGGTTACAGATGAGGCTTGAACAAGCTATGCTGTACGTAGCACAGCGGATGGCACAGGGTAAGCACTGCCAAACGGTAGTGACTGTCATTATGAAGCCTTGTATATTTCATAGGACAAATGAACAGCAAAAGAATTTTCTAGGAGTGAAAACTGAATGCAAAGGAGATCTGTGAATAAGCAAAGTAAAACAGGGCAGTGACATCCACATTTTCCTGACCGATTATTTTAAAAAGTGCCAGAAAAAACTAAGGCCATTCTTAGTTGTCAAGAAGCCTAAAATAGCAATTTTGAAATAAAGGAGGCAGTAATGTGTTACAAAACCCAATGTGTCTATTCACATCTATTTCAAAAGACTCAAAATTAAATGATCATAAAAAGATCTTGGAGAAATACCATTAAGGGAAGCAAGCTAGTTATCTAATTATGTACTGTGTGAATTATATCTAATTCTAATCCAATTTAATATAAATGCATTCATTTATAATAAAAACCTAATGACGATTTAAAAGCATCCTATTCAGCTTTGATTTTAAAATGAAATACTTACTCCCTCACACAGATTTGATGTGATATGTCCCGGACAGCCTATGAATATTCATAGCCAGTATATGAACTACATGTCCATATTCATACAATACACTTCTTACCCAAGCTGAGAGATGCACCCTTTTTCCTCTGGAAAGAAAATCAGGAAAGTGTAGTGGAAAATGGAAAAGCCAACTGTCCCTTAAAAAGGTACCGTGTCCAGAGGGGCTGCCAGCCTAATAAATTGTTTGTTTAACTCGTTTGGGATGATGAGGTTGACAAGGCAACAGGAAGCTTAAAAAGGAAATCTGCCTCGGTGGCTGATACACCTGGGGCTCAGGCTGCCTGCGGTGCGTCCATCAGGCATGATGAAATTCTCAGAAGCCCCGCATGCTCTGCTGGAAGTAAAGGCACAATTCACTGAGTGTGTCAGTTGGAGATCTCGCCTAGCCCCTTCCAACCACAGGCAAGCCTGATCTTGGGACCCAGGAGGTTCTTTGCTACTTAGTGCTGCACCTGGCTGCTCCACCTCTCAGAGGACTGCTAGGTGGAGACATCTCAAATGAGAGGCTGGGGTCCTGAGCTAGGATGTGGACATACACAGGTGGACGTCATTTTACTCACTAGATGTGGCCCTTAAAATCACTTGCGTGTTCAACAGATTTTTCTAAGCTGACTATTGTTTTCCATGTACAATGCAGTAAAAGAATCCTAAAGCAAAATCTGTTGTAAGATAAGGAGTGCTTTTGGAGAGCTGCTCTCTCTTCTACAATTATGGGGTGCAGTCTGGCACACAAGGAGCTCTCAGCAAATACGAGGGAGTGGCTTAGCAATGTAGTGCCTGGCCTTTGGGGTCACACATTCTATTGAATTTGGGTTCTACCACTGAGTGAAGTAAGACTGTTTACCCTAGCTGAGCCTCTAAATAGAGGAATCTTCATCTCTAAAATGGGGATAGTAATATCTGCCCTATAAAGGAACAGAGATGAAATAAGCATGGACACAGTGACACAGGAAATCCTCACTCAGTGTCAGCACTCATTAGTTGATGCTCCTCGAAGTGGAAAGACCGCCCCCCCCACACACACTCACAAAGGATCCAGCCGAGTCAAGGCTGTAACTCGTACAGGGTTGAAGAGGGTAGACCTCCAGGCAGATTTGCTACTCCTTCCCTGCTCCACAGCCTTTGCTGGAGCCTCTGGGGAAGCTCTTACTCCACTCGCCGCTGACTGTTTGCATGTCTGTCTTCCCATCTAAACTGAAGCTCTTGGAGGGTTGTCTTAGATGTGGTATCAATGTGGGACCAGCACAGTGCCTGGCACACACTAAGTGTGGAACTGGATTAATTCAAATTGCTGTTTTAAATATCTCCACATGTGGCTTTGGGTGGCAAGAAAAGGGGAAAGAAAACCTTGTAGGTTAGGATTCTTTTATTTGTAAGTACAGGAAGCCCACTTTCAATGGGCTTAAACACAGGTAACTGTGAATTCCAGGAGTTGGGTTGCCTCAGGTGATGCCACCAGGAACTGACTTCTCTCTTCCTCTGTCATTTGGCTCTACTTTCTTTGATTGGCTCTGTTTCAGACAGGTTGTTTGCCTCTAGCTAGCAAAATGGCTGCTTAGCTCCAGACCTAAAACTTCCCCAGTCTCTAATCCAGCAGGAAAAAAAAAATATCAAGAGTTTTTGTCCCAGGAGGAGACGTGTGCAGCTTTATTGTGGTCATACGTCCATCTTTGAGACACTCTTGATGTGACAGGTTGACTGGCTTAGACCTGAGCTGTATATTCCTCCCTGAGCCGGAGGTGAGAACAGCTCCCCTTTAATCATGAATTGAGATTGAAGTTGGGGTGGGTTCTCAGGGTTGATACTTGTTTGAAAATATACCTAGGGGACTTCCCTGGTGGCGCAGTGGTTAAGAATCTGCCTACCAATGCAGGGGACAGCGGTTTGAGCCCTGGTCCGGGAAGATCCCACATGCCACGGAGCAACTAAGCCTGTGTGTCACAACTACTGAGCCTGCGCTCTAGAGCCCACGAGCCACAACTACTGAGCCCACACGCCACAACTACTGAGGCCCACACGCTCTAGGGCCTGTGCTCCGCAGCAGGAGAAGCCACCACAATGAGAAGCCTGCTCACTGCAACTAGAGAAAGCCCACGCACAGCAATGAAGACCCAACACAGCCAAAAAATAAATTCATTAAAGAAAATGTACCTAGGATTTTGTTTTTATACAGATATGAACAGGTCAACACATCAGGAGGTGACTGCTGTTGAAAAGATAGTTTGTTACCCAGAGTTCCCAAGAGGAGGGGGCATGCCACGCCATGCAGGGCCACAAAGGGGAAGCACCAGGAGTCAGACGGAGCAAGGTCAGAGCATGAGTAAAAGCCTTTATTGTGGTTTCCACAGGAAGCAATGGGCTAGGGAGGGTAAACAGCTGAGTAGGTTTAGAGTTTGGATAATTTTGGAGGGCTCTGGACTGCAGGGGTGGTCCCTAGTTACCTGGTACCTAGCCCTGGGTGATTTAGGGTAGGGGGATGGTGTCCGGGAAGGCAGGAGCCTAGTAAAAGGAGGTAGATATGGGGTATGGGCTCAGGATTGATTGGTTTGCATATTAAAGATGCACTCGCTGGTAAATTGTTTGCTATTTCTAGGAATTAGCTACCCCTGGGAGGGGCCGTTCTTCTCTGGGTCCACAGGGCCTCAAGATGTCAAAGCATCACAAAATATAGAAAGTTAAAGACATGATTAATACAGTATGGGGTGATAAAAAGCCACAGATATGTACTATGGAAACCAAGGTCTAACATAGGGCTGTCATCTCATTGATTTAGCCATTCATTCATTCACTCATTCAGTTATTCACACAGCATTTACTGAGCAATTTTAATGTACCACACCCTGAACTAGGTGCAAGGGACACAGAAGTGAACAAACCAGGCATGGTTCTGCCCTCCCGATAATTAGAGCCATTGATCAAATAGTTAGAATTCTTTTTTTTTTAGTGCTGACTTTATTTATTTATCTATCTATCTATCTATCTATTTATTTTATTTATTTTTGGCTGCATCGGGTCTTCGTTGCTGTGCGCGGACTTTCTTTAGTTGCGCTGAGCGGGGGCTACTCTTTGTTGTGGTGCGCGGGCTTCTTGTTGCAGTGGCTTCTCTTGCTGCGGAGCATGCGCTCTCGGCGCGTGGGCTCAGTAGTTGTGGCTCGTGGGCTCTAGAGCTTAGGCTCAGTAGTTGTGGCACACGGGCTTAGTTGCTCCGCAGCATGTGGGATCTTCCCGGACCAGGGCTCGAACCCGTGTCCCCTGCACTGGCAGGCAGATTCTTAACCACTGCGCCACCAGGAAAATCCGTTAGAATTCTTAAGAATGCTTCGTTCTGTCCTACTAGGACCTATTCTACGTGATCTGGGATCCAACAATTCATTTTTAAAGGCTTTAATACACTTATTTATTTTAGGCTACAGTGAGATGTTTGGCCTGGAAGTATATCCTGGGCCACTGGGAAAAGAAATCTGATACCCATAAATAAAAGCACTACAAGTGAGGCTAATCCTTCATGACATGTACAGCATTTCAGAGATTACAAAATGTTTTAACTATTCTCATGTATTCCTCACAACATCCCCATTACAGAGATTATTATCATATCATTTTACAGCTGGGGAAGCTGAGGTTTTAAGAAGAGGTGAAGTGATTGGCCCGAGGATTTATAATCAGCAAGTGGCCAGGCCAGGGCTAGAAACCAAGTCCAACTCTCCTTCCATTTTACTGGTACTTTCCAAACTAGGGACTGCTACCAGTGGCACACAGGCAAGAGCATCAAAGTACATGACCTCACCTGGTGAGAAGTTTATTTCCACTCCACTTCTCCTTCAATCTTAGTTGCCCTTTAGTTCTGCCAAGGGCAAAGTCTCCTGTCTGTGCTAATATATCTTTAACACCTTTTACTTGCTAATCTCCCTCTCTCTTTAGAAACCAAGAAAGTTCAGGACTCTGTCTCAGAACCTTTGGCAGATAAATTCAATCTAGAATCTAATAACATTGTTTTGCTTTATTTATGACAAGCGATATTGGTTTTTCCATTGATGGTTGAGGTACTCAGTTTCCCTTTGAAATAAATTTATTTTTGAAGTTAAGACAAGTGTTGATTTAAAACAAATGCTAAATAAACAATATATAGATGATTTGTGGAGATGGGCAAGTTGTGAAAACAATACCCAAATTACTGCAACCTGGGAACACTGCATAGACCAAGCGAGTAGGAAGAGACACCTGGAAGGAATTAGAGGGTCTCTCTCACTTCTCTCTTTTCCAGGAGGGAAGAGGACTGGGTCAGATCCCGCTCCCCATAGAAGACATGGTCATGAGCCTGGAAGACAGTGGTTCTCAAGCCAGGGTCCAAACTCCAAGATGCTGTTTCCAAATCCTTTGTGAGAAGAAAAATAAGGATGCTGTGTATGTCAGGGCAGGAATGCCAGTTGTTCTTTCTTAGGTAAGAATGTACTTTATTCTGGAATTATGATCTTATTTTGGTATGAGTACATGTGTGTTAAATGTTCATGCTTTAGTGGTTGCCTGATGATAATAGATGGACATTGTTTCTTGTAATTGTTTCAATAGCTTTACTTGGCAAAACAAAAAGCCGGCAATCTTATCTTAACAATCTCCTCCTCTATTTTTTTTCTATATATCACTGAATCTCTGTTCTAGGAGACTTCAATTGCAGGAAACAGCTTGCCTTCTATAGTTAGAGGAAAAAGGTATTGATAGACCCACCATTATAATTGTGGTTAATAGCAATGCAAAAAAGTAAGCCATAAATCCTTATTGAACCCAGGAGCTGCTGTTTATCATTGAAGAGATCATTCTTTCTCTCCAGTGTAACTAAATAAAGATGGGAGATTAGCGAAATAAGAGAGCTGTTAAATTAAAGAGGAAAAAAGTTCAAGTTTCAAGGAGGCTGTTACAAAAACAAACAAATATACAAATAAACCAACCCCCAAACTCCTAGTGGTCTATGTAGCTCTCAGTGGCCTTGAAGACCATCTCACTTGAGATGGGCAAGCTGATAGCCCGTTAAAATGGCAGCCCCACCCTCTCTCATACTCTGTTGATGGAAATGCAAACTGGTGTGTCAGGCTAACTCCTTGACCTAGTGATTCCTTTTCCACTCATTTGCCTGAGAAAATATCATAATTGGACACAAGTAATTAATTACAAGGCTGCTCATCAAAAACATCACTTACAGTAAATAGTGAAAAGCTAAATACAACTTAAATATCCAATCCCAAGAGACTGGTTGGGTAAGTCATGGTACATCTATAGACTAGAATAGTGGAGATATATAAAAATATGCTGTAGAAAAATACAAAATGTTGTATAAAGATGTTAAGAATATATTGTTAAACGAGAGAAGCAAAAGAGTGAAACAGGTACAGAACGTCGGATACAGGGTGATTTAATTTTGACTTAAAAGACTGGTACATTTTATCTGGATGGTGACATTATGGGTGAGTTCTCTTTTCTTCTTTTAGTGTAAAGGTATTTTCTAAAAACGTCTACAGTGAAAATGTACTACTTTTACTTTAAGGGGGAAAAAAAGGTGATTTCTTTAAATCGGGCCCCACTTAACCTGTTTAAATGGGTCAGCAACCATACGCCTAAGCTTAAAGGTATGTATTTGTGGACTTGCATTTTGCAGTGCTGACGTGCTTCCCCTAGAACCAAAGGGAGACACTAAACCTCTCTGCAAACTCTTTGTAGATTCCCATCTGTGACTTGATAAATATTTGATGCAGTGGCCAGTCAACATCCCTACATTAGTGAAACTTCTGCCCAGGAGCAACTGCTCAGCTCTCAGCGATGAGATCGGAATAAGTTAAAAAGAGTGTTTTCATTAGCTACTTCAAAAGGTTTGGTTTTTTTAGCTGGCAACTTCACAGACTGGATTATTGGCTCTGCTGTCTACTGCGTGACAACCAAAAAACATACTATTGCAAGGAGGAGCCTGCTTCTTCCCTTAACAATATTTTCTTTCCTTTTTGTTCACAGCCCAGGAGGCAAGTGCAGCATGACTCACCCCCTCCCTTCCCCTTGGTTAAACAGCTGTGAAAATCTAAAATGAGTTTAGGGTCTGCCCAGTAACTTTGATGCCCCAAACCTGGAATCTGGTCCCCCTGTCTGATATAGTTTTACATAATGAGATGGACCACTTATTCTCTCCACACATTCATGGTTACAATGGATAATTAAAAAGTCAGCACTTCTGTTCCCAAGTAGCTTGAGTTGACAAGTAGAATGGGTGAACAAAATGTAGCAGGGCAGAGAAGGGGCCTGAAAATAGCTGAAATTAATTGCAACTGTAGGGGCCTCCAGAAGGACCTGGGCAAACTCCTACTCATTCCTCAAACCTCAGTTTAGATGTCACATCTTCTTGGAAGCCTACCAGGATCCATCTCTACTGTTTCAGGCTTGGTGTCCCTCCCCTGAGCTTCCATAACTACTGTGATTCTCCTGCAAGAGCACCTAGGCTGTATTATAGTTACATGCTGGTTTCTAGCTCTCTGTAGCCAACTGAGTTTCAGGAAGACTGTCCTGTTCACCACTGCCTAGCATAGTATCTGGCACTTTGAAAAGTGCTGAATAAATAGTTATGGAATTGAATACATTTGTCTGGAAATTACTGCTGCAGAGGACTTAGAACATTGCAGGATCATATGGCATCACATTTGAAAGTTTCCTCCATTCAGTGCTCCATGCCCTACCTGTCACAGCTCTCCAAGCAAGCAGTTGTTCAATCTCCTTGCACACTTCTAATGACAAGGAGTTCACCTCCTTCAAAATAGAGGTAGACTTTGAGTGACTTAGGAAGATGAGTAAAATAAAAGATGAGCATTACCAGTCCTGAGCTAAATCAGGAAGTAGTTAATCCAGCTTCTCATTTTTCTGCTGGACCTTTATCTCAACTGGGGAGGTCAAGTAAACCCCACCCACGTGCCCACTGATAACAGTTTAAGGCTCTGCTTTCTAAGCCAGAGGGCTGGACAGTATGCCAAGGAGTTCTTGAGCTCTAAGAGGAACATGGAGTGAAGCATCATTTTTACTTGGAGATCTGGAGGGAAACATTTTTATATTAAAAAATATATATATATATATATTATGGAGAAAAATATATGCATGACTTTAAAGAAATAACACACAAGACTTAAAAGAAATTGATCAGAATCTTTTGGGCTGAGCCTTCAGACTCCTGGGGGTTAAGAATTCAATTTTGGTCCAATGGGTTACTTTGGTGGAAAAAATATGAGAAGTACTCCTGGCTTCACATGTTAGCATCTTTTACCCCCTGGGAAGATTTGCATTTCCATTGGTTTCTTTTGGAGACTGGAAAGGCTTTAGAGCTAAAAGGAATCACTGTATATAATGGTGGAATTTCAGGCGGCATGAATTGGGATAGAGTGACAGACATTTCCCAGAAGAGGCCTTGCATTTATAAAGCCCATTCCCTAGTACTCTGTCAGCCCTAACAGTTAGTCCCAGTTCAGGATGGGTACAGTAAATGTCCATTTGATTCAATTTTGACACTGTTTGAGCAGCGACTTTAACCCCTCTAAAGCCTCAGTTTCCCTAGCTGTAAAATGAAATGAGAGTATTTGCCTTGTAGAGGTGTTGTGAGCCTACTGTATAAAAAGTACCTAGCTCGGTGCCCAGTACATGATAAGCACTTAATGGTAGTTCTTGTCAGCATTACTTATAAAATGAACATGTGCTGAATTAGACCCACCCCTGAATTTGTGGACCTGGGCAAAAATATAAATGGAGAACCATATGTCTAAATATTTAAAGTTATAAACAAGCCAACAACTGTTAAATAATAGTAAAGTATGTCCTATCCTCCTACAGTTAAAACAAAATTGAAAATAGGTCTTTTTTGTCCTTAAACATTAAAAAAAATTTTTTTATGGTAAGAACATATAACATGAGACCTAGAGAACAAGTTTGCTTATTTATTTATTTGGCTGCATCGGGTCTTAGCTGAGGCATGTGGGATCTTTTCTGTGGCACACAGGCTTCTCTCTAGTTGTGGCGTGTGGGCTCAGTAGTTGCGGCACACGGGCTTAGTTGCCCCACGGCATGTGGGATCGTAGTTCCCCAACCAGGGATCGAACCTGCGTCCCCTGCATTGGAAGGTGGATTCTTAACCACTGGACCACCAGGGAAGTCCCTACAGAACAAGTTTTATATGACTGAATATCAGCAGGCTTTAAAGTTGACTGCTCTTTTTTTTTATTTATTTAATTTTATTTATTTATTTTTCTATACAGCAGGTTCCTATTAGTTCTCTATTTTATACATATTAGTGTATACATGTCAATCCCAATCTCCCAATTCATCCCATCCCCCACCCCCACGCTTTCCCCCCTTGGTGTCCATACGTTTGTTCTCTACATATGTGTCTCTATTTCTGCTTTACAAATCGCTTCATCTGTACCATTTTTCTAGGTTCCACATATATGTGTTAATATACGATATTTGTTTTTCTCTTTCTGACTTCACACTGTATGACAGTCTCCAGGTTCATCCACGTCTCTACAAATGACCCAATTTTGTTCCTTTTATGGCTGAGTAATATTTAATTATATATATGTACCACATCTTCTTTATCCATTCATCTGTCGATGGGCATTTAAGTACTTCTGTGACCTGGCTACTGTAAATAGTGCTGAAATGAACATTGGGGTGCATGTGTCTTTTTGAATTATGGCTTTCTCAGGGTATATGCCCAGTAATGGGATGCTGGGTCATATGGTAATTCTATTTTTACTTTTTTAAGGAACCTCCATACTCTTCTCCATAGTGGCTGTATCAATTTACATTCCCACGAACAGTGCAAGAGGGTTCCCTTTCCTCCAAACCCTCTCCAGCATTTGTTGTTTGTAGATTTTCTGATGATGGCCATTCTAACTGATGTGAGGTGATACCTCATTGTAGTTTTGATTTGCATTTCTCTAATAATTAGTGATGTTGAGCAGCTTTTCATGTGCTTCTTGGCCATCTGTATGTCTTCTTTGGAGAAATGTCTATTTAGGTCTTCTGCCCATTTTTTTAAATAAATTAATTACATTAATTAATTAATTTAGGCTGCATTGGGTCTTCGTTGCTGCACACGGAGTTTCTCTAGTTATGGTGAGCAGGGGCTACTTTTCATTGTGGTGCACGGGCTTCTCATTGTGGTGGCTTCTCCTGTTGTGGAGCATGGGCTGTAGGTGCACAGGCTTCAGTAGTTGTGGCACACGGGCTCAGTAGTTGTGGCACACAGACTTAGTTGCTCCGTGGCATGTGGGATCTTCCCGGACCAGGGCTTGAACCCGTGTCCCCTGCATTGGCAGGCAGATTCTTAACCACTGCGCCACCAGGGAAGTCCTTCTGCCCATTTTTTGATTGGGTTATGTTTTTAATATTGAGCTGCAAGAGCTGTTTATATATTTTGGAGATTAATCCCTTGTCCATTGATTCATTTGCAAATATTTTCTCCCATTCTGAGGGTTGTCTTTTTGTCTTATTTATAGTTTCCTTTGTTGTGGAAAAGCCTAATGAAGCAAAAGCTTCATTACGTCCCATTTTTTTATCTTTGTTTTTATTTCCATTACTCGAGGAGGTGGGTCAAAAAAGATCTTGCTGTGATTTATGTAAAAATGAGTGTTCTGCCTATGTTTTCCTCTAAGACTTTTATAGTATCTGGTCTTACATTTAGGTCTTTAATCCATTTTGTGTTTATTTTTGTGTATAGTGTTAGGGAGTGTTCTAATTTCAATCTTTTACATGTAGCTGTCCAGTTTTCCCAACATCACTTATTGAAGAGACTGTCTTTTCCCCATTGTATATCCTTGCCTCCTTTGTCATAGATTAGTTGATCATGGGTGTATGGGTTTATCTCTGGGCTTTCTATCCTATTCCATTGATTTATATTTCTGTTTTTGTGCCAGTACCATATTGTCTTGATTACTGTAGCTTTGTAGTATAGTCTGAAGTCAGGGAGTCTGATTCCTCCAGCTCAGTTTCTTTCCCTCTAGATTGCTTTGGCTATTTGGGGTCTTTTGTGTCTCCATACAGATTTTAAGATATTTTTGTTCTAGTTATGTAAAAAATGCCATTGGTAATTTGATAGGGATTGCACTGGATCTGTAGATTGCTTTGGGTAGTATAGTCATTTTCACAATATTGGTTCTTCCAATCCAAGAACATGGTATATCTCTCCATCTGTTTGTGTCATCTTTGATTTCTTTCATCAGTGTCTTATAGTTTTCTGAGTACAGGTCTTTTGTCTCCTTAGGTAGATTTATTCCTAGGTATTTTATTCTTTTGGTTACGATGGTGAATGGGATTGTTTCCTTAATTTCTCTTTCTGATCTTTCATTGTTAGTGTATAGAAATGCAAGAGATTTCTGTGCATTAATTTTGTATCCTGCAACTTTACCAGATTCATTGATTAGCTCAAGTAGTTTTCTGGTGGCATCTTTAGGATTTTCTATGTCTAATATCATGTCATCTGCCAACAATGACAGTTTTACTTCTTCTTTTCCAATTTGTATTCCTTTTATATCTTTTTCTTCTCTGATTGCTGTGGCTAGGACTTCCAAAACTGTATTGAATAACAGTGGCAAGAGTGGACATCCTTGTCTTGTTCCTGATCTTAGAGGAAATGCTTTCAGTTTCTCACCATTGAGAGTGATGCTTGCTGTGGGTTTGTCATATATGGCCTTTATTATGTTGAGGTAGGTTCCCTCTTTGCCCACTTTCTGGAGAGTTTTTATCATAAATCAGTGTTTAATTTTGTCAAAAGCTTTTTCTGCATCTATTGAGATGATCATATGGTTTTTATTCTTCAATTTGTTAATATGGTGTATCACATTGATTGATTTGCATATATTGAAGAATCCTTGCATACCTGGGATAAATCCCACTTAATCATGGTGTATGATCCTTTTAATGTGCTGTTGGATTCTGTTTGCTAATATTTTGTTGAGGATTTTTGCATCTATATTCATCAGTGATATTGGTCTGTAATTTTCTTTTTCTGTAGTATCTTTGTCTGGTTTTGGTATCAGGGTGATGGTGGCCTTGTAGAATGAGTGTGGGAATGTTCCTTCCTCTGCAATTTTTTGGAAGAGTTTGAGAAGGATGGGTGTTGACTCTTCTCTAAGTGTTGGATAGAATTCACCTGTGAAGCCATCTGGTTCTGGAATTTTGTTTGTTGGAAGATTTTTAATCACAGTTTCAATTTCATTACTGTGACTGGTCTGTTCATATTTTCCATTTCTTCCTGGTTAAGTCTTGGAAGGTTATACCTTTCCAAGAATTTGTCCATTTCTTCCAGGTTGTCCATTTTATTGGCACAGGGTTGCTTGTAGTAGTCTCTTATGATGCTTTGTATTTCTGCGGTGTCCGTTGTAACTTCTCCTTTTTCATTTGTAATTTTATTGATTTGAGTCCTCTCCCTCTTTTTCTTAATGAGTCTGGCTAAAGGTTTATCTTCTCAAAGAACCAGCTTTTAGTTTTATTGATCTTTGCTGTTGTTTTCTTTGTTTCTATTTCATTTATTTTTGCTCTGATCTTTATAATTTCTTTCCTTCTACTAACTTTGGGTTTTGTTTGTTCTTCTTTCTCTAATTGCTTTAGGTGTAAGGTTAGATTATTTATTTGAGATTTTTCTCGTTTCTTGAGGTAGGATTGTATTGCTATAAACTTCCCTCTTAGAACTGCTTTTGCTGCATCCCATAGGTTTTGGATCATTTTGTTTTTGTTGTTGTTTGTCTGTAGGTATTTTTTGATTTCCTCTTTGATTTCTTCAGTGATCTCTTGGTTATTTAGTAAGGTATTGTTTAGCCTCCATGTGTTTGTGTTTTTTACATTTTTTCCCCCTGTAATTGATTTCTAATCTCATAGCATTGTGGTCAGAAAAGATGCTTGACGTGATTTCAATTTTCTTAAATTTACCAAAGCTTGATTTGTGACCCAAGATGTGATCTATCATGGAGAATGTTATGTGTGCACTTGAGAAGAAAGTGTAATCTGCTGTTTTCGGATAGAATATCCTATAAATATCAATTAAATCTATCTGGTCTATTGTGTCAAAAGCTCATGTTTCCTTATTAATTTTCTGTCTGGATGATCTGTCCATTGGTGTAAGTGAGGTGTTAAAGTCCCCCACTATTACTGTGTTACTGTCAATTTCCTCTTTTATAGCTGTTAGCATTCACCTTATGTATTGAGGTGCTCCTATGTTGGGTGCATATATATTTATAATTGTTATATCTTCTTCTTGGATTTTGATCCCTTGATCATTATGTAGTGTCCTTCCTTGTCTCTTGTAACATTCCTTATTTTAAAGTCTATTTTATCTGATATGAGTATTGCTACTCCAGCTTTCTTTTGATTTCCATTTGCAAGGAATATCTTTCTCCATCCCCTCAATTTCAGTCTGTATGTGCCCCTAGGTCTGAAGTGGGCCTCTTGTAGACAGCATATATATGGGTGTTGTTTTTGTATCCATTCAGCCAGTCTTTGTCTTTTGGTTGGAGCATTTAATCCATTCACATTTAAGGTAATTATTGATATGTACGTTCCTATGACCATTTTCTTAATTGTTTTGGGTTTGTTTTTGTAGGTCCTTTTCTTCTTTTGTGTTTCCTGCTTAGAGAATTTCCTTTAGCCTTAGTTGTAGAGCTGGTTTGGTGGTGCTCAATTCTCTTAGCTGTTGCTTGTCTGTAAAGCTTTTGATTTATCTGTCGAATCTGATGAGATCCTTGCCAGGTAGAGTAATGTTGGTTGTAAGTTCTTCCCTTTCATCACTTTAAATATATTGTGCCACTCTCCTCTGACTTGTAGACTTTCTGCTGAGAATCAGCTGTTAACCTTATGGGAGTTCCCTTATATGTTATTTGTCTTTTTTCCCTTGTTGCTTTTAATAATTTTTCTTTGTCTTTAATTTTTGTCAATTTGATTACTATGTATCTCAGCATGTTTCTCCTTGGTTTTATCCTGCCTGAGACTCTCTGCGCTTCCTGGACTTGGATGGCTATTTCCTTTCCCATGTTAGGGAAGTTTTTGACTATAATATCTTCAAATATTTTCTCAGGTACTTTCTCTCGCTCTTCTCCTTCTGGGACCCCTGTAATGTGAATGTTGGTGTGATTAATGTTGTCCCAGTGGTCTCTTAGGCTGTCTCCTTTTCTTTTCATTCTTTTTTCTTTATTCTGTTCCACAGCAGTGAATTCCACCATTCTATCTTCCAGGTCACTTATCCATTCTTCTGCCTCAGTTATTCTGCTGTTGATTCCTTTTAGTGTATTTTTCCTTTCAGTTATTGTATTGTTCATCTCCGTTTGTTTGTTCTGTAATTCTTCTAGGTGTTTGTTCTTTAACTCTTCTAGGTCTTTGTTAAACATTTCTTGTCCTTGCAAACAGTTCTAGATCTTTGCCTCCATTCTTTTTCCGAGGTCCTGGATCATCTTCACTATCATTGCTCTGAATTCTTTTTCTGGAAGGTTGCTTATCTCCATTTCATTTAGTTGTTTTTCTGGGGTTTTATCTTGTTTCTTCATCTGGTACCTAGTCTTCTGCCTTTTCATCTTGACTATCTTTCTGTGAATGTGGTTTTCGTTCCACAGGCTGCAGGACTGTAGTTCTTCTTGTTTCTCCTTCTGCTCTCTCATGGATGAGGCTATCTAAGAGGCTTATGCAAGCTTTCTGATAGGAGGGACTGGTGGTGGGTAGAGCTGGGTGTTGCTCTTGTGGGCAGAGTTTAGTAAAACTTTAATCCTCTTGTCTGCTGATGGGTGGGGCTGAGTTCCTTCCCTGTTGGTTGTTTGGCCTGTAGGCTGCAGCACTAGAGCCTACAGGCTCTTTGGTGGGGCTAATGGTGGACGCCTTCAAAGTCTGATTCTCTGGAAATTCCTTCTCCCATTGCCGGACCCCCAGGTTGGGAAGCCTGACATGAGGCTCAGAACCTTCGCTCCAGTGGGTGGACTTCTGTGGTATAATTGTTCTCTAGTTTGTCTTGACTGATCTTTAATTTTTTGCACATATCTGAGAGTTTTGTTGTTTGGCTGACAAAGGCATATGTAGTTCATACATTATGATATATGTGTACTCAGCCATAAAAAGAAATGAAATTGAGTTATTTGCAGTGAGGTGGATGGACCTAGAGACTGTCATATAGAGTGAAGTAAGTCAGAAAGAGAAAAGCAAATACTGTATGCTAACACATATATATGGAATCTTAAAGAAAAAAAAAGGTTCTGAAGAACCTAGGGGCAGGGCAGGAATAAAGACCCACACGCAGAGAATGGACTTGAGGACACGGGGAGGGGGAAGGTTAAGCTGGGATGAAGTGAGAGTGTGGCATGGACATATATACACTACCAAATGTAAAATAGATAGCTAGTGGGAAGCAGCCGCATAGCACAGGGAGGTCAGCTTGGTGCTTTGTGTCCAGCTAGAGGGGTGGGTTAGGGAGGATGGGAGGGAGACGCAAGAGGGAGGAGAAATGGGAATATATGTATATGTATAGCTGATTCACTTTGTTATACAGCAGAAACTAACACACCATTGTAAAGCAATTACACTCTAATAAAGATGTTAAAATTTTTTTTTTCTATTTTCACTTTAGCAGTATTGCTAATTATGTTGTTATAATTAGGATTTTTACATAATTTGTGTTCCAATGATAGTAATGCCAAATTAGTCAACCTTGCTTAAGTCATTGTATTTTTATTTTTAAATCAATTTTCCTATAGAGAAAATTTGCTGTTTAGTCAATAGCAACTGAAATAGTCAATAAAATTATTGTAGTAACATTTGCATTCAGAAATCAACAATGAATTTTACACATAAAGTCCAAGTAGTGTGATGGGGTCTTATGTTAATTATTATCATAGAAATATTATAAAATATTCTAAGTTCATCATATAAATCATCACTTGTATTACAGTTTTCACCTTCTCTAAAAGCAGTATCTAGATCCATAAAATATTGAAGTCCTTTTTTAAAAATTTCAAGTCTGAAATATTGTAAGGAAGACCAAAAATTGGTAATATGTTCTACGATTTATTCAAATCTCTATTTAATTGACACTATACCTTGATCCATAGTAACCCAAAAATAGTCTCATTAGAAGTTAGTTTGGAGATTATTTATATGTGAATACTCTTTTAGAGTGATGCAAATATTTTTATTTACTTGTTTTGATTTTCTTATATTTTATAAGAATGTCACATTTGTTACATACTTCACATACCGTTTATTTCAATTTAGGGAAAATAGTTTCTCTAAATTAAAAAGAATTCATCTTAAAAAGGCAAAACAGCCAAACTTGTATCAGTTTGAGTTTTTGGAGTTTCTGCAAGCTTTGGGTAATATTATTATAGCAAGCAGCAGTTCACAGATAAATGTGGGTAGTGCAAATTCAAAAATAATTTTTTGTCGAAGATCACCATTCTCTTTACTTAGGGATCATCTTTTCTCTCTTGTACAATTCTAGTGCATCTTGTCGTCTTGTGTAAATTAACTTTTAATGCTTTAATGGTGTTTAGTCAGCATTCCCTTTGTATGTCTGAAAGTGGTTGTAGTGGTAAATATGACATGTTTTTCTTATCAAGATATTTCATATTTGGGCAAATATAGAAAATATCTTATGTAATCATTGAATTGCTCCAAATATGCCATACTTAGTACAGTTGAGAACGTGTCTCTGAATAAGGAATTCAAATGATGCATTGTCCATGGATCACAAAAAATGCTTGTTCCTTCCTAATGGCTATTATTGTTAGCTTGCCTTCACTAGTCTTTCAATCAATACCTGAAATTCAAAGTTATTTTTGCAGTTCAACATTTTACAGTTAGCATGAAACCAATAAAATGTTCATTAATTTTGACTTCCTCGATTTTCATCTTTTGATAGTTTGACAGTACATGTGATGAATGTTATTTGTTCAATGTGATTTGTCCCAGTGTACACTAGTTAAATTAGTTATCATTAATGTTAAAAATTGTATGTGTAATTTCTTTTCTCACTTTTAATACTATTTTGAATTCTCTATTTTTATATGATTTTTTTAAATTAGTTTTTAATCTATCTTATATTCTTGGCCATTCTGGCATCAAATTTGAAAGTAATTTTTTCTACCAAACTAGAAAATGTCCGTTGTTTTCTATCAATGTTGTACTGTTGCCACACAAGGCTTAGCTAAATATGGAACACCTATGATTATTCTTTTTTTTTACTTGAAGTATAGTTGATTTACATTGTTGTGTTAGTTTTAGGTGTACAGCACAGTGATTCAGTTACATATATATATACGTATATACATATATACATACATATACATACACACACACATATATATTCTTTTTCAGATTCTCTTCTCTTATAGGTTATTACAAAATATTGAGTCCTATGACTATTCTTTAAGAATATCATAGCAATATTTTATATCAGTATTTACATGTTTACTGGTTTCTTGGTTGATTACTATTTGCTATTCTTTTAGGTTTTTTTTTTTTTCAGTTCTAGTATTTGCATATGCTGGGGTTTTTGTTTGTTTGTTTTTGGTACAGGTAACATTTTGTATTCTTTTAGTTGAGAACCTCAGCATTTCCAGTCACAAATAGTTTCACTGGCCAAAGCTAATTGTGAAATATGTAACAATAGTAACAAAATACTTCGGTCTTTTTCAACTTAAAATATTAAAAACTTTCTGTGGTTTCTTTCTCTATTTGAAAAACATTTTATTTTGATGTGAAATAATTAAAATAATTAAATTTTCTGCCATGTTTATTCAATGGAAAATTCATAGCCAATAATTTGAGTCATCTTACATTTTTCCTGAAGTAGTCTCATGATTTCAGAAGGGTATGACAGACTTTTTCCAGGATACTTTCCAACAAACAGTAAAGAGCCAAAGTTTTCATATTTCTCATCCAATTTGCCAATTTTCTTGCAAGTTCTTTATCTTCTGATGGGCAGGCCAGAATTGCATGTGTTTTTTCTGAGTTGTGAATTTTATAGGAAAAGTATATTTTTCATTGTTTTCTTTTGATCACAAAAAAAATTTCATTAGTAAAGAACATAAAGTAACAGGTGTTTCATTCAACCTTTTCGAGTCGTGGATGCTAAGAATAAGTTGGTTGCGTATTTTCCTTGTTTTGCTCAGTAACTAAAATACATTAAATAAAGAACTTGTCATGCCTGTTTGTGAATTGTGTGCGGGTCATGCTCAGCAAAAGTCTGTTTACTTTCAATGTCTGCAATTTAAAAAATTGAAGCAGACCACCTCTTTGAATGTATTTTACTTACATCTTTTCAGTCCTTAGTATCCTGAGCCCCACTTTCATATTTTGTGGTTCTACCCCAATCTCAACTTGTTCTCATTCTCAGTGATCTGTAGAATTAAAAGATAAAATGTAATCATATTCAAAAGATTCCAAAATTGAATATGTGTCAGCAAAAATATAATTAAAGTAAATGTTAAAATATTGAAAAATTAAAATTATTTTTCTTATTGCTGTGTCTCACAGAATAGGGATCCCTGAGGAGAGGGACCTCCTCTCCTCAGAAAGTCACTTTTTTTCTAAAATATCCAAAATAATCTACTAAAATTAAAAAACAAAATAAAAATAATAATTAATGATCATTAAAATTTAAACAAAAATTATTCAAATAAAGCTTAGTTTTTACTTTAGTTTTAAAATGTAATTATATCTTATAAAATATTCTCATAAACAAAATTATTTGCAATTCTCGCATTCAATATCCATCAGTTGCTAATGCCAAAAAGTGGTATTATGCTTCATGCCTCAAACATGTTATATCTAGGGTATGCATAAAAATGATTTAAGGATAATATTGTTTAATATTGCAAAATGTTCTCTGGCTGCCCCGTGTAACTATTGCAAATACTGCAGTAATTCGCGAGTGCTTACAGGTCTAGAAACTGGAACTCGAAGAAAGGAAGAAAGTAGATGCTCAGCACTCCTGGGAAATGATACTTTGTTATGCAAGAATCTATAGCATTCATGACATCTGAAAGGAAGGATTTGACAAGCGAATTAATTTGTCTTTTCTCTTACCTAAATGCTTCCACAGCTCAAATTCTCCTTACACTCCTAAGCAGTGTCCTTCCACAACGCTGGCAGCAAGACAACCAATGATTCTTCTTGACATCTGAATCAAGTCACCTTTTGCTTTCAGGACAGAGGGCAAGAGATGTGGAGAAGCATTTCCTGTGGCCTGAATGGTGTTAGTCATCAGTGTGGATGTTTAGGGTGATGGCTGCTCTGTGTCAGCAGTGGGTACCCAATCTCATAGATTCTTTAATAAGCTTACCTTTTCATTGTGTGTTTGCAATTTTCAGACTCTCTAATACATGAGGTCCAAGGTAGGAGCCCCTCTTGACCAGATCTGAGGGTCATCCTGAGCTCAGTAAAAGAATTCAGGGCTTCCCTGGTGGCGCAGTGGTTGAGAGTCTGCCTGCCGATGCAGGGGACATGGGTTCGTGCCCCGGTCTGGGAAGATCCCACATGCCACGGAGCGGCTGGGCCCGTGAGCCATGGACGCTGAGCCTGCGCGTCCGGAGCCTGTGCTCCGCAACGGGAGAGGCCACAGCAGTGAGAGGCCCTCGTACCGCAACAAAAAAAAAAAAAAAAAGAATTCAACACTACTTATCTGTGCAACCCATATGTATAAAGTGGAAATAGCTAACCCCCACAAGTACCTGAATAAATTACCATATAAAAAGTTGGGTGTTTCTTTTTCTAGGCAACTTTTACAGTAACGTACACACACATATATTTTTAACGTTTTAAAAAATATATAAATGCTATCATACTATAAAAACTTTGTAAGCTTCTTCTCTGACTTAACATATTATATACTGCTTTCCATATTGTTATATAAAATTCAACATTGACTTCACCTTACTAAAAACTACAATGATATCACTAAATTTTTAAGCCAGTTCCTCCTTGATTGACATTTGTTTTTTCAAATTTTTATTCTAGATGGACAAGATATTCTCATGAACCTCAAAATATGAGCAGGTGGAGGAAAACTACCAATAGCTCAAGAACCACATCGTATCAGTGTCTGCGCAGGAGGGAGCCACGAGGTATCTGATAGACCTGAGAACAGAACTCTAAAACTGGCAATAGTACTCACTGAAAAGCGGGGTAGACCAATTTGAGAACAACTACTAAAACTGGGAGGGGGTTTTCTACACTTCAGTAAAGATGTGGGTGTGTGGGGTCCAAGATAAGGCCTAAAGGAGCTGGTGTGGTTTTTGGCTCTGTGAACTTCAAATTACAAAGCTCCTTTTCAGAAGAAAGTCTCACACCAAAAGAATACTTCTGAGAGTAGAATCCAAATGAAGAAGGATGGGGTAATAGAAGCAAAGGAAAAAGAAAGTCTAGATAAAAGAGCAGAGGAACTACATCTCAGAAAGTACAGGCCATTAAAAAGTTCTTGGTAAGGACACCAGAAGAAGGAAGTCTAAAGTAATGAAGCCAGAAAAGTTATCCTGATTCACCCTTCCTTCATAAAAGAAAAAGTAAATCCATATAAAAATGAACAATAGAATAAGATTGTGTTCAAATCCAGCACTAAGTTAGATGTGTTAACTAACCATACTGTGGTGATCATTTTGCAATGTATAAGTGTATCACATTATTACATTGTACACCTTAAACTTACACAATGTTATATATTAATTATATCTCAATAAAGCTGGAAAAAAATCCAACTCTAAGTCATTATAAGAAAAAAAGAGGACTTCCCTGGTGGCACAGTGGTTAAGAATCCGTCTGCCAATGCAGGGGACATGGGTTCAAGCCCTGGTCCAGGAAGATCCCACATGCTGCAGAGCAACTAAGCCCGTGCGCCACAACTACTGAGCCTGTGCTCTAGAGCCCTCGAGCCACAACTACTGAGCCCGCATGCCACAACTACTGAAGCCTGTGTGCCTTGAGCCCATGTTCTGCAACAAGAGAAGCCACTGCAATGAGAAGCCCATGCACTGCAACTAAGAGTAGCCCCTGCTTGCCGCATCTAGAGAAAGCCTGCGCGCAGCAACGAAGACCCAACACAGCCAAATATAAATAAATAAATTTTAAAAAATAAAAGAAAAAGAAAGGGCAGAATATCATTCTAATAGTGAAAACATATCAGAAAGACATGCTTATAAAACAGATGAAAAATTTATTATTTTAAAATGAGATAAAAAACTAATAAAATAATATCAGAGAGGAAAGGACTATATAAATCAGAATTAGAGAAGCTCAGAAATGATGTAGGAGAACTCAGAATTAATATTAATCATTTGAGAGATGGAGACTAAAATAGAAAAAAACAGAAGAGTGAATAAATATATCAGATAACAGTAGGTGAAAAGGAGGGAATTCCAACAAATCAAAGAGATCTGTGAGAAAGTGGTAGATGTGGAAAGGTAAACAAATGAACAAACTATAATAGAAGACCCACAAAAAAAAAGCAGAGGAAATTTTAAAATAATTTAAAAGGCAAACATTTGAGAAAAGTTTTCCTGAAGTAAAAAAAGATTTGACACTAGTACCTAGGAAAATCAATCCAGAATGACCAATGTCAAGGTATATTCTCAGAAAACTTCTGGACTTTACAAGAAAAGAAAAAACTCTTTTGGACATCTAGTCAAAATATCAAGTCACCTAAATGGGAAAGAAATGATTGTCTTTGAACTTTATTCCAGAAGAAGTAGAGAGACAGGGACTTCCCTGGTGGTCCAGTGGTTAAGAATCCGCCTTCCAATGCAGGGGATGCGGGTTCGATCCCTGGTCGGGGGACTAAGATACCACATTCCACGGGGCAACTAAGCCCGCATGCTGCAACTACTGAGCCCACGTGCTCTAGAGCCCATGCACCACAACTAGAGAGCCCCTGTGCTCTGGAGCCTGCACGCCACAACAAAAGATCCCGCACGCTGCAACGAAGATCCTACGTGCCGCAACTAAGACCTGACGCAGCCAAATAAAGAAATAAAGAGAGTAACATATTGAAGATATTCAAGGAAAGAAAACATGAGCCAACGATTTTATATCTAGTCAACATGCCACAAATGATGAACATGAAAGAACCAGAGACTACTGCTCCCATGAATTTACTGAAGAAAGGTTTTTTTAGACAACCAAAATGGAAAGACATTGGCATAAGGACTGATGGTAAGCATAAAATATGTATTTACCTATAAAACTATGATGGTTATAAGAAGAGTACATGACCAGGCAAAGTAGATATTATATAATAATTAAAAGGGAAGAATGGTAAGAGGGATGAAATATAGAATATACTTGTTGCTGAGGAGGATAAAAGGATATTTATTCAAATGAGATACTGCTGGATAGGGATAAGAGAGGATAGAAGAAATTATTAATTAATTTTAATATTGTTGAGGAACCAATAGAAAAATAACAAAAATAAGATGGGGGGATGGAGTTTATTTTAGTTTTAGTATAAAAGTAACCATTAAAATAAAAATAAAACCTTCCTAAATACCAAATACATTTGAGAGAGCAAATAAGTGAAACACCAGTGCTATAAAACACTTGCATTTGTATAACATAAAACAATATGAAGTGAAAACAATAACGTGCAAAAGAGTATATGCAGTATACTACTATTTGAATAAAAAAGGCAAAAATGAGGATATATGTATATGCATGCACATATACATATATATTATTTGCTTATTTTTGCAATTAAGAAAGGATAAACCAGAAACTTACGCGCAGGGATTGAAGAAAATTACTCTGAGTTACATTTTATATAGTTTTGACTTTTTAACTATGCTACTGTTTTACATATTCAAAAAATTAAATTAGCTCTTGCTTTGGCAGCATGTATACTAAAATTGAAATGATACAGAGAAGATTAGCATGGCCCCTGAACAAGGATGACATGCAAATTTGTGAAGCATTCCATATTTTTGTCATGGATGTTAACTAAACTTTGGTAATTGTATCAATATATACATGTGCCAAATCATTATGTTGTATACCTTAAACTTACAAATCTTATATAGCAGTTATATCTTAATAAAACTGGAAAAAAATTAAGAAGCCCACTATCACAAAGAAAAAAATTAAGTCAACAAGGAAAGGAAAACTCTAACACTGAATATAAAAAGAAACAAATGAACCTATATCGAGGTTAAAAGTTTTTTTAACAGATCTTTTTACCTTTAGTGGGCTGTATTCTAGGGATTAAAAAAAAAAGCACTGCAAACAATCTGGAACTTTATTAGTAGATTTGTTCTTGGTAGTGGTACTGATACAGTAATTCTGATACTATTGGGTGTATTGTAAGGAGGAGCAAATGAGTAAATATATTGATGTTGGATTGAAAACCAGGCTTTCACTGTGGGAGAAAAGAGATAAAAAATATGCACTGGGAGGAAAAGAGGAAGAACCCTGTGGTGTTGGACTGGAGTTGGGGGATCAAGATAAATTTATGATTTAAAATCAAACATACTTCCTGGCTCTGTCCACTGAAAGGACCTAGACACAATGACATCCCGATAGCAATGAGCACTCTTACCACCCAGTTTTTGCTTTCTATGAACTACTTCTCACTAAAAGTAATCAAGTTATCTTGGGGAAATGGCTGATTCTAGGTCTGAATCAAAGGAAAGTACAAAATGAGCTTGGGCTTTCCTCTGCTAGAGAGCAAAGAAGTGCTCAAACAATGATGGGGTTATGTCTGAAGGACAGAGACCAGCTGGAAGGGGCTCCCACCTTGAAGGGGCCAAATTTGGGACAAATTGAAAATCGAAAAGAAAATGAGTGGTAATGAAAAATCTGAGTTCATAATAATACTCAAGAAAATTAAAAAGTGAGTGTGAGGGAAGAGAAAGCTCTTTTCCTTAAGCAGTAGAATGCCATCCAATAAATGTAGAGAGGAAATGATAAAATTCAAAAAAATGTGATCTTTGTAATCACATAGTTGATTCAGGCAAGGTTTACTAATGGCTGCTAAAACTTTGGGTGAAAGTTGTTGGGGAACAAGATATTCTCAAAGTACTATCCCACAGATTACTTATTAATTGTAAAGACATCTTTTCAAACTCTTTATAATGGAGCATTCTAGCAGATAGCACCTTAACCAACTGATTAAACTTAGCACGACCAATAATAGGACACAGTGGCTCCCTGTGCCTCTTGTGATGTGCTAAGAAGGACCCAACATCACCTCTGTAGAGTTTTTGCTAAAAATCTTTAACGAAATCTAATTCTGAAGAAACAACCAGATAAAAACAACTGGCCTGAAAGTGACAGGAAAGACCAAAAAAAAAAAAAAAAAAAAGCAGAAGAGCTGTTTTAGAATAAAGGAGACTGGACCAAACAAACCAAAAAAAAAAAAATGCTCTAAAGGACATTACTGAGAAAATTGAAGAATTTAGTAAGATTTTTACATTAGAGAATAATCAGTATTAAATCTACTATAATGACTGTTTGGTTATATAGGAAAATGTTCTTGTTTCTTAGGAGATAAATGCTGAAGTACTTTGGGGTGAAGCTTCATAAACTCTCTAACTTACTTTCAAATGGTTCAGTGAAAAAAATAACCTCATATATATGGAAATATTATGCAATGAACATATACAGCATTTAGCTGCATATGTTAACAATCTAGATGAGGGGTATTTCAGTGTTCACTGTATTATTTCCTCAACTTTTCTGTAGGTGTAAAAATTTTCATAATAAAAGTTTGGGGCAGGGGAATAAACACATGGATTGGAGGTAGGTGTGTGACAGGATAGCCTGCTAGTGACCTGGAACCTGAGTGACCTGGCCTGAAAAGATGAGCTATACTGTATCGGTCAGGATCCTTTTGGCTTCATGTAACAGGATACTGGAGTCAAAGTAGCTTAAACTGTAAGGATACCTAATTATCTCATGTAACAAGAAGTTTAAAGGTACATGGCTCCGGGGTTGGTTAATTTGTCAGCTCAAGGCTTTGTAGCCCGATTCTGCCAGTTCCTCTCTAAGTCTCTTGGCTTTACTTCATGGTTGCAAAATGGCTGCCATGGCTTCATATATCATGTCCTCACATGACATATCCAAAGTAGGCAGGAAGGGGATGGACTAGCTCCTCCTTGGGCTTTGCCTTCTTGTATCAAGGATAAAATTCTTTCTATAAGCCTCCCAAGAAGATTCCTTTTACATCTCATTGCCCTTAACAAACCAATTCTGGTTCATCACCTTGGGTTGTTCACCTGAACAAAACTGATTGGGAGGGATGATTGTGGGATGGGCAGCCAATAGTGTTTTGCCACATGAGCCAATCAGACTCTCTTGCTCAGAAATCTGAGCCAAGAAACCCAGCCTGGGTTTGCTGTTAGTGAATGGACAGCAAACCAGAAGTTGAGCTGAGGCCATGACACACCAGGCCATGTACAAGCTAAGGTTATGACAAGAAAAATTCTATAGAGAGGGTGAGGAAGCCATTTGGTAGAGAAAGGAGAATGGCGCGCATCTGCAGAGGTGGGTGGAGCTGCCCTGAGGGTTAGAAACAGTTCCCTAAACTGCCTAGATCCCTGATGTTTTCTGGTTATGATTTCACTTCCAGGCTAGAGAGAATGTACCAGTTAGGACTCAGAAAAAAGCAAACAAAAACTGCCCTAGCACAAAAGAGGAATTAGTTATCAATGTCTTTCCTACCCAAGGCAGGAAGTTTACCCTGTCCTTAGGAAGTACTGGAACCAGAAAGGGCCAGAATGAGGTGACTTCTGTCTGCCTCTTCCTCTGTGTTTCTCCGTAGTTTATTGCATTTTTTTTTGAAGTATAGTTGATTTACAATGTTGTGTTAGTTTCAGGTGTACAGCA